>NW_027555958.1:10268295-10548295 GCF_003287225.1 Phascolarctos cinereus | reverse complement strand
GCTTTTGGTTTTCAAGAAATGGACTAGGCTCCTCGGTGGCCACCGCATTGCACTACTGGCTCACTGAGTGGAATTGTTTGGGTTGGAAAAAGGAGAAATCCAGATGGACTCCAAGACACCCAAGTGACCAGGCCACCTGTTACAATTCCCCGGGGGCCACTGCTGATGCCTTAGAGCATGGATCCAGCAGCCAGCCAGCTCCAAAGGAGAGAATAAGGTACAAATGAGAGAGTGAAGAAGTCTGTCAACAAACCAAAGACATGAGGCCCGGGCATATCCTAGGCACTGATTCCCTCAGAGGGGCATGTACCCTGGGCAAAGCATTAATGGGGATGACCAGGGCAGGTCAAGCAGGGAAGCACAGAGAAAAGCCTTGGGGACTAAACTAGGGGAGGCTAGTCTAATGCTATTCCCTTCCAGGCCATTTGTTCACAGTCACTGACTTAGGGTACAAGGCAATTTACCTGTGGTGGTCATGGAGTCACAGAATAGACTAGATAAGGTCTTGGGCAGTTCTGGCTTCTTGGTGAGGTCAGCGGGAAAAGACACTTTTTAATTTAGCATAGTATAGAATGCAGCATAAGGAGACTCAAGGTTCAGTGTTAACCCCAAGGGACTTGACTGAGCAAGAAAAGGATGCTGAGATCCATCTCGATGTCAGAAATCTTTCCATAGGTTTATTAAGCACAAGGCGGTCTGGCCAAGCTAACTTACTCCCATTCTCCTGGAGATAGAGCCTCACATGCCAACGGATGGGGCTAGACTTCCCCTGACACTTAATAACCTACTACCATCTGCTTCTATACTGCTGCTCAAGTCAGAGGTAGTACCCTTCCACCCCATGTGTGTTACAATGAACACATCTTGTTCTGGGTCCTGGACTGTCTCCACCTTTCTCTGTAACTGCCTCAGAAATTCCTTTGGTGGGTTGAGTGGGATAATTATTTAGTGATTCCCCACCCGTTCAATTTTATCTTAAATGAGAAAAAAATATTAGTGTTGGAAACCAAGGTATTGTGTGTGTGTGTGGGTGTGTGTGTGTGTGTGAGTGAGTGCCCTGGTATGCCCACATGTCAGTTTGTGTATAGAAATGTGTCAATAAAGTCTGCTTTTCTCATTCAGCTGCCACCTGTCATATTTCACCTATGGCCTTCAGCACTGCCTCACCTTCCATGGACCTTTCCTGTCTGTTGTTAACTTGGGTAACTTTGAATAAATCACTTCATCCCCTTCTCTGGGCCTCAGTGGAATAGGAGATGGAAGAATCACTCCCATCCCTTCCAAGTGTTGATTTTATGGGCAATTAGAACATAACCTCCTTGAGGGCAGGGACTGTCTTGTTTTTGTATTTGGGTCCCCAGTGCATTATAGCATGTGAGCATAGGGATAGGGACTAGACCTGGGGTTACATGGGTATAGGGAATTCCCAGGTGGGAAAATTCCCTCTGTCAAATTGCCATCTTCTCTAAGGCTTATATTATAATCTTAGAGTTGTCAAACATGCCAGATGGGCTAAATCAGATTAAAAAGTAATTGGTAAATGTTTATTAATTTGTGGAGTTTCCAAGTCCATATGTGACCCCAGGGATCCCTTTTGCATTTGATACCACTGTGAGATTAAATGACTTGTCCAGGGTCACACAGCCAGCCTGGTTCAGAGGCAGAGCTTGAACTGGGTCTTTCTGGTTCCCACGTCAGTTCTCTATCCACTGTGCCAGGCTGTCTCTGTGGTGCATATGTAAGCCCTTAAGGTTTTTTTATTCACTCGTTTATTGAATGCTATATCTTAAACTTCATGGAAAATTACTATTAATATTCAGGAAAGACATGTTAATAATATATCACATTTTATTGTGCTCTGAAGTTACAAAATGTTTTCATATCCATTATCTCACTTTATTTTTCCAACAAACCTGTGAGGTAATTGATATAGGTATTATTGCCATCCCCATTATACAGGTGAGGAGACTGAGACTTGGAGAGGGGAATTGACTTACCCAAGGTCATGTAGCTGGTAAGTGGTGGTGGCTCTGAGAGCAGAAAGGAGTGATGCTAAAGAGACAGCCTAGAAACCTTCCAGGGAAGGAAAGGGCTTCTCACACTGAGCCTCAAGCCCTTTCAATTGCTCTTCTCCCCCCAGAATGGAGGTTGGCAATCCCACCTGTAGAAATTCAACCACCAACAAGCAATTATTAAGCATCTACTGTGTTCCAGGTTCTGGGAAGACAAAGGCAAAAGGGATCTAGTCCCTGCCCTCAAAGAGCTTCCATTCTACAGAAGGGAGACTTCATGTTAACAGATAAGTCAATGAAGGCTATAGATATAGATACACATATGTATAATACGAAGAGATCAGGTGGGGGGAGATACTGACAACAGGGAAAATCAGAAAAGGCTTCTTGGAGGAGGTGGCATTTTAGCTGAGCCTTTAAGAGAAATAGCTGGGGAGGTGTGAAAGAAGAGCATTCCAAGTCTAGTGAGCAGCTTGTGCGGGAAATGGCATATCATGTGCCAATATGAAGAGGGCTGGGGAAGTTGGGAGGGGGCAGTAATGCAGAATCCACCTATAATACGATCATGAAGGACTTCCAAAGCTGAGCACAGGGATTTGTATTTTGTCCTAGAGGGAAAAGAGAGTCATTAAAACTTCTTGAGGGAGGGTGAAGGATAGTCATACCTATAAATTAGGAACATCGATTTGGCAGCTACCATGTGGAGGATGGATTAGACGAGGGCTTCTTAACCTTTTCCTGGTGTCATGGACCCCTTTGGCAGTCTGGTGAAGCTTATGGTTACCTTCTCAGAATAATGTTTCTAAATGCATGAGATAAAATACATAGAGTTACAAAGGAAACCAAATATATCGAATATTGTTATAAATTTTTTTTAATAACTTCATGGCCCCCAGATTAAGATCCCTCTGGATTAAACAGAGGAGAGCCTGAACCTAAGCAGACCAGTAAGGAGTCGACTGCAATATCCCAGACAAGAACTTAGGCTGGAAAAGTGGTGGTGTGAGTAGAGAGAATGGGACAAAGGTGTATGTTGCTGAAGAGGTGGGCTTGACAAGACCTGGCCTCTGCTTGGCTATTGGGAGAGTGCAGAATCAAGAATAACAGAGAGTGGTGAACTGGGCTGACAGCTAGCGATGCCCTGGACAGAACAAAAGAAATGAGGAGGAGGAGCAGATTTAAGGGGAAAGATGGTGAGTTCTATTTTAGGCACACTGAGTTGGAGATGCCTGGGGAGCATCCAGATGGAGATGCAGGATAGGAGAGGGATGAGGGCTGCATGTAGAGACTCGGGAGTCATCTGCACGGAGGTGATAGTTGAATCCACAGGACCTGATCAGATCTCAAGAGAAGACGGTGGGAGGACCCCACCATAGCAAGATTGTCCTTTTGCAGAGTGGAGAGGTCCGGAGAGTCAGGAGAGCAAAAAAGCCCGTATGGTGATATCGTCAGCACCAAGCCCAGTGTCTGGGATACAAGGCACACAGTAGATACTGAACAAATACCTGTTGATTTGACTTGGTTTGGGCACTTCCTCAGAGTGGAGGCTCCAGGAAGAACTTACTTATTGGAGTAAAGGGTCAAAGAAGTGGCAGCATTTGCACAATAAGGCTGCAGGGGGAAAGGTATCTTCCCAGATGGGAAGGCTGAATAGACTAACAGAAGTTAAGAAGTGTAATGAACTTGGATAATATGAAAATGTTCTGCATGACTTCATCTGTATAATTGATATCATATTGCATGCATTATCAATGGGTGGGGGAGAAACAAGAGGGAGGGAGAGAATTTGGAACTCAAATTTTTTTGAATGAATGTTAAAAAAAAAAAGAAATGGACAGCTAAGTGGCACAGGGGATAGAACCCTAGGCTTGGAATTAGGAAAACTCATCTTCATGAGTTTAAATCCAGCCTCAGACACTTACTAGCTATGTGACCCTGGACAAGTCACTTAACCTCATTTACCTCAGTTTCCTCATCTGTGAAATGAGCTGGAGAAGGAAATGGCAAACCACTCCAGTATCTTTGCCAAGAAAATCCCACATGGGGTCATGAGGAGTCAGCCACAACTGAACAGCAACAATAGAAGAGAGTGAGGAGGGTCAGCCCTTGACTTTCAGGAGAGACAATTCATTTATCCATTGCAGGGCATTCCCTGAGTTCCGACCTTGGGCAATGCACTGTGCTGGATCCTGGGGGAGAAATGAGGACAAATGGCCTGTTCCTGTCCTAGAGCTCCCACGGCTCATGGTTTGAAACATTCTCACTCACCCACGAGTGGTTACCAAGACCCCCCCCCATTTGTCTGGCTTTGCTCATGCGTATTCATTACGAGGGTTGGGTTTTTCTTCTTTCTTTTTCCAGTGGGAGTGGATAAGGGAGAGAAATTAAATGCTTATTAATTGGAAAAATTTGTAAAATATTCTTTCTGTCTGTCTCTTCTCCCTTTTCTCCACCTTTGCCCAACCACTCTTATCACCTTCGACCTCAGTTATTTTACTGTTCTCCCAATCTCTTCGTCCTTCTCCAATCCAAAGGCCAAAATGATGTTCCTAAAGCACAGGGCTGACTGTGTAACTCCTCTACTCAAAACTCTTCAGTGGCTCCCCATTGCTTCTAGTATCTAATACCCGCTCCTCCGTCTAGCATTTAGATCCCTTCACAGCCTGGCTCCAGCCTATCTTTATAGATCGATATCATATGTTAGAAATCTGAGAGGAACATACTCTACATTCCAACCAAACTGGACAAAGAGCTCTTTCTCACACTCAGCATTTACTCTCCCACCTCCATGAATTTATATAATGGGAAGGGACAGAAAGGAAATAAGCATTTATATAGCTCCTACTATGTGCCAGGCACTTTACAATTAATAACTCATTTGATCCTCACCACTCCTTGGGAGGAAGGTACTGTTATTATCCCCACTTGTTCATTGAGGAAACTGAGGCAAACAGAAGTTAAGTGACTTGAACAGAAATTAAGTGACTTGCCTAGGGCAAATGCAGCCTCACAAACTTGGTAGCTAAGGTCCGGTCTAGCACTCTGCACACTGCTTTCCACCGTGGGTGGTCATTGACACACATCAGCTGAGACGTGCTCTACCAACAATTTAGCTGGCAGCTCGATGTCCTGATATGCCCGTGTTCAGAGATGCTACAAATTGGTTCCTAATGAGCATCTTCTCTGAGGACACCATTCCATGCTATGGCTTTCCCCTCTGCCTCAGATAATTAGGATCCTGTCATGTTCTTTCCATTTCCTAGTGGGGTACGAAGGGCAGTCATCCGATGCGCTCTTGTCTCAAGAATTCAGTCCGGTCACTTTGATTATCCATCCAGTGGTTCTGTGCCCCAAAGTATTTGTGAACACTCATTGTGCAACCCAGGCAGGCAGCAGGGATTCCTTCACAGAGAACTGAGAGTGTGTGACCACAGATAGGCTGATTGACATTTCCTCATCTTGTGAAATGAGAGGGTTGGACCACATGGTCTCAAAGGTCCCATCTAGCTCAATCCTATCCTGTCATCCTGTGACTTTGATGTCTCCTGCATGTTGACACAAAACCTCTAGGCATGGAGCATGGCCTCACGCTGTGGATATGGAGTCCTTGTGTGTCTTCCTTCTAAGGACTTATTGACCTCTTAGTCTTCTAGGCTCAGTACACATTCTGGCAGTTTTCTCCAAATAGCTAGTCCCCAAGTCCCAAATTTGGGCGGCTGGGGGGCACCATAGTGCACAGAGTGCTGGGCCTGGGGTCAGGAAGACTCATCCTCATGAGTTCAAATCTAGTCTCAGATGTTTACTAGCTTTGTGACCCTGAGCAAGTCACTTCACCCTGTTGGCCTCAGTTTCCTCATCTGTAAAATGAGTTAGAGAAGGAAATGTCAAATCACTCCAGTGTCTCTGCCAAAAAAACCCCAAGTGAAGTCACAAAGAGTTAGACGCAAGTAGCAGCCTCCACCTCCTTGCTGTTGATGCCTGCAGACCGTTTTCCTCCCTTTTATCCTTCTACTGTTGCTATGTTGGCCAAACAGTAGAATATCAAAACTCACACTAAATGACTGGGCAGTGGAGAACAGAGTCAACCTCCTTAACTCACCAGCCATTCCAGCAAGTTTATAATTCAGAGAGCCTTAGAAGTTGGCAGCCTTCTCCTCCTACTTCAGAGAAAGCTGCAAGAGACTTCAAAGTTCACCTAATCTAAACCCCTCATTTGACAGATAAGGAAACTGAGGCCCACAAATGGTAACTCACTGTGAATTGGTCAAGCCACTCAAGGAAGCGATTAGGAATTATACCCATGCCCTGTGACCCAACAACACTACTATAGGATAAATTTTACAGATGTAGTTTTAAAAGCCAAGCTGAGCATAATAGAGGTTTATAGTGGCCTATATAACCCTCTTTTCTGTTCTTTGTCTAAAGAAATACCTATTTTTAAAATAAAAAAGAACCAAAATTACACACAATTTTTAAAAATTAAGGGTAAGAATTTTTCCACTCTTTTTTTTTAAACATTCTGACAGATCCATGATGTCCTAAATGGTAGCAGTCTTTCCACTAGTAAAGGTCACCATCTACCCATACATTCATAAGAAGTTACGGTGATTTGGAACTCAAAATTAAAAAAAAAAAATGCATGTCGGGGCAGCTAGGTGGTGCAGCGGATAGAACACCAGCCCTGAATTAGGAGGACCCAAGTTCAAATCCAGCCTCAGACCAAACACTTGAGAGTTACTAGCTGTGTAATCCTTGGCAAGTCACTTAACCCCAATTGCCTAAAAATAAAAAATAAAAAAAATTTAAGCATGTTAAAAATTGTTTTACATGTAATTGGGGGGGAAATAAAATATTAAGAATGTATGAAAAAAACATTTTTAAAAGAAATGACAGTAAATGTGGCAGTGGACTTGGAGTCAGGAAACCCGGGACTCAAATGCTGCTTCAGGGCTTGTTAGCTATATGACCTTGGACAAATAATCTCCCAGAGCCTCAGTTTCTTCACCTATAAATGGGGATAATAGTACCTATGTCTCAGGCTTATCGATGAAATCTTAGCTTGGGACCTGGAAAGAACCTCAGAAGCCATCTGGTGCAACCCCATTATTTTACAGAAGAGGATCCTGAGACCTGGAGGGTTTAAGTGACCTCCCAAGGTCAGAAAGGTGGCAAGCTTCAGAAGCAAGATTGGAAACCCAGGGCTCTTTCCACTGCCCTGTGCTGCCTCCCCCAAAGTGATCATGTGTGGAATGTGCTTTCTGAACTTTAAAGTGCCATAATAATGTGGGCTATTTCTTTTTTTCCTCATCTTCTGAGTTTTGGTCCATGATTTCCCATGAATCTTCCAAAGCAGGTCTCTGCCAATATGCTGGAGACCTTCTTCCTTGTCACAGTTCACAGATACTAATATGGGATTCTAGCAGCGTATCTGCAATCACACTCTCAGGACATAACCAACTCTCATTATTCTCAATCATAAATTTCCTGGATTCTGCCTTTTTGGATAACTTCTTGGGGGAAAGCCATCATTGGTGACATGCCATGACCCACCAGCCATCTCTCTTTTGCCTTTTGAGTCAAGTATTACTTTGATTCTTCAGAAGAAGGGCAATCCATTGTTTATAGCCATGTAGCATCATTAAGAAGTTTGTAGCTTTTAAAAGATGGGGACTTTTATGTGTTTCGGGGAGCAGCTTGGGAACACTGAAAGTGCTATGTGGTTTTCCAAATGCAATCCAGTCTATTCTTATTCTCCTATGCCATGCCCAGTTCACAGTACATCTCTAATGTATACGTATACGTGCTGATTGATCAGCTTTATGGGCACACCCAACCTTTAGTCAGTGGACCATTGAACAAAATTATCATTGTGGTTACATATGTCAAGGAATTTTGTTAAGTTATTAAAAGAGGAATGACCTTAGCTGTACAGAAATATTCATAGCTATTTGATTTGTAATAAGAAAAGGCTAGGAAGAACCTAGATGTTCAACAATGGAGGAGTGCCGAAACGAAGCATGGTTTTATCACAGAACAGAAGGTTGTTGCATCATCAAAAATGACAAATATGAAAAGTACAAAGCAATAGGGAAAGGGATAAAGCTATAAGGATAGAATATGCAGAGCAGCTGACACACAGACCAGGATGACATATTAAAAAAAAATGCAACCTTAAAATTTTGAGCCCATGGACAGGGAAGAGATTGAATGGGGATATGGAGTAAGTAAATTTTTTTATTTCTTGTTTTTTTGTTCATTTATATTGTTTCTTAATGTATGTAGTTCTGATTATCTAATTTTATTAAGTGTTTATAAACCTTAAGATACTATAGAAATGCAAGTTATTATTATTATTACTTTATTTCTCATTTTGTTTATTTCTGCTTGTTGAGATTATTTATATAAAAAATGAGAGGACTAGACAGGATGGTCTCTAAGGTCTAACTTCCCATGAGCCTGTAAGACTTAAAAAGATGCTTGCTTGGTATGCTCATAAATACCATTGCAGTAAGTAGGAAATTAAAGAAATATGTTGAAAGAAAACAAGAAAGATTCCTTCCGCCCAGCCCTGCAACCTAGTTAACACGAGTGAACTTTGGACACAAATTGTTGCAGTGACATCAGATTGTGAAAGCACCCACAATCACCAATGGCCAGCAGGGTCCTCTACTGAACCTGGGAACCCATTCCTGCTGGAGCTGGCCATCTGCCACCATGATGTGAAATTTACTTGAGAAGCTCATTTTCTTTTTTTCCCAAGACTTTTTTTTCATTTTAATGCCATGGGTCATTCTAAGTTAAGTGCTGGCTCTGACACTAGTTCTGTGGACTTTGGACAAGTCCTTTCACCTCTGGTCTCTTTATCTGTAATACCTGCCCTGCTTACTTCAATCAGATAAAATCAGGAATATCAGGTGCTTTGTAAATGAAGACTAACAGTCTTCATAGATTTGGGGCCCAGTTCATTGTACAGCTCCAATATCCATCCCAGTTGGCATCCAGATTTCTGTATTCATAAAGATTTAGTAGAGATTTAAAAAAGGTGGGCATCAAGATTGGTAATTACTGAGGACCTCCCAGGCACCTTTGTTAGGTATCTCTCCACTTGTAAGACAGTGGTTACCACACTCTTTTAAACTTCTGATTGAGGTGATTGCTTTACAATGTTTAAATAGCAATGTCCATGCCGGTGATTTTCTGCTAGACATTTAGTCTCTTCCATTCTTTTAAATATCTCAAGAATCAATCCCTCAATGCCTTCAATGTTGTGTTGCCTCCAGCACAGACCTGCTCTGTGTATACTCGGTCAAATGGGCCAGATGTTCTCATCTTCATTTCTTGTGATCAGGAACGTGGATGTTAGACCCCAAGTGTGGTGGCTCTACTGTCTCTTGACAGAGAAGAAAAGTCGTGATAGAAATGTCAGCAGATCTTTTCCATTTTTCATCCCTTTGTTAACTTCTTTCTGTTTCATCTGTGAGTTCTTGGGCAGACCTGACTTAACTGGGTTTCATGAGGAGCTTTCTGGAAAATTCATTTCATTTTTCCTTCCACAGTTTCTCATTATTTTATGAAGGAATAATGCCCACAATCTTTTCTCTTTCTCTTTTACAATATTGGACAACTGAGTTTATGGTCCAAACCAGAGTTGCCTTCACTGACTAGATCTCTCCACTTTGCAGAGTAGTTGTTGAGTTATTTTGAGTTATAACTCTTTTGACACCTTGTTGAGGTGATTGTTTTCCATTGTTTAAACTTTTGTAGGAAATAGTGATAGTCCATGTCAATATCTTTCCTTTACTCACTTCCCCCCTTTTTTTGCATCAATTCAAATAAATGAGGTTTCAGGTACTTTAATTCTCCACCATATCTTTTTATTGTTAGCCTTTATTCTAATTTGATGTTGACTCATCTCTTCTCCAATAAATCAATAACCTGACTACACATAGACAGCTGATTTGAAAATAACACCAGTTAAGTAGTAATTTCCTGTTTGTCAGGATATAGCCAATTTTGCTTTTTTTTTTTCTTTGTGATATTGTTTAATGCTCACTATGTCCAGGGCTTCCCAGCTTTCTTCTCCAAAAAGATATTCATGGCATATCGTTGTAAAGCCTCTATGTCAAATGTTCTTAACCTGGAGTCCATGGTCAGTCAGCCTAACTAGCATTGATTAGGAACTTAATAAATATAATATATAAATATATAATACATAACACACACACACACACACACACACACACACACACACACACACATATATATATATATATATAAATAAAAGCACTTAATAAATGCTAAGTGCTGGGAATACAAATACAAGGAGAAAAAAAAGATAGCTCCTGCCTTCAAAGAGGATAAATTTTAATGGGGCAGACAACACTTAAAAGGAAACTAAAAAGCTGGGAGAGAAGGGGAGACAATGGTACCTGGGAAGGGTGTGGTAGAGGAAGACCAGAGTGAACCCTTAACATGGAAGCTTCACAACTACGCGTCATGAATGCTTCCTTTAAGAAGAGAACTGAAATGAGACCTGGCTGGCCTGGGTGTCCATTTAAACAGAGGTTCTGGGAGGAGCTGTCCAAACAAGAGCAGAGGCTGCAGGGGTGAAGAATACTTAGGTGCTTACAATGTTTGGGATCCAGAGCTGGAGTGAGCCTTTAGGATGAAGAGCTGGGGCATGGGAGAAATCCAGAGTGCCAAGAGGGGAATGAAACAGGATTGGCCTATAGACTCTCAAGGCACCCATGGAGAGATTCCAAGGAGTTTGTGAATTTGGATAAGGGGGAAATATGTTATTAACATTATTAATAAATTATAATCAATACAGTAATAATTATATAATGTCATATGATTATATTATAATCTATTATAATACATGTATTAATAGTTGCTTATAATGAATACTTTTATATGTATACACATTTATACTTTTTTTTTCACTAACCTCTAGCTGAAACTTCATATTCCTTCAATTAGGAATGTAGACAAAAAAAAAACCTTCTTCTGATAATGGATCCATGGAGTTCACTAGACTGCCAAAGGGGTCCATGAGACAAAAAAGCTTAAGTGATCTACCAACACTTGCCCTCCTTTAGTTTCTAGATCCTGAGCCACCTTTCCCCATTACTCTCCTTCATGTTCCCTTCCACATGGAAGTCACTGAGCATTAAAGTCTATGTTGGGCTAATAGCCTGGCCAAGGGCTTCTCAGAATTCCTCCACTTCCTCATCCTCTGCCACAGCTGTTGGCATCTGGCCTACAGCTGTCAGAGGGGTCTTTTTGCTTACGCTGTTCATGAGAACTGCAAGGAGAGGCAGCTGCATATGCCACGGAATGATGTTCTTGGTGCCTTTGGAGTACAATGAAACCCAGCTTCACTAACTCCTCTATTTGCCTTTTCAAGGGGAATCTATGAGTCATCTTTCCATTTAACTGCAAATTCCTTGTATCTTCTGGCTTCAATTATAATGGGAATGTGCATATATTGACATGATTCAGTTTCTCCGGCATATATCAACTCACCAATCACTGAGCGAAAAAGGAGCTCACATTTAGATTACCAATAGTTAGGTTACTATTAATAAATGATCTAAAGTTGACTGATTCTGAGCATCCTGTGCCTCTTTTTTCATTAATCTTTTGTTACTCATTACTACCATTACTGCCAAAGGGCACATATGATTGAGGGCCAATTTGTATTTTCATTGGTTTTGTGGGTTACCTCTTGGGCCAAGGAATCAATCACCCAGTGGCCAGCCCACTAGTAATAATCCTCTCCATGCTTAGCCAGACTGGTCCTTGGAGAAGAGTTATAGACCGTTTCTAAGATTGTACCCAAAGTCTTTCTAATATGGTAGAACCTGACAGAGTTTGGCACAGAAAGAACAGGATTCGATTTATTGTTTTGTCAATTGTATCAACTTAGGAAGATGATGGAGAAAATGTTAATAATGCACTTTAAACTGAAAAGTGTGTCATGCATGCACAGTTATTTTTTCAGAGAGCCAGTTGTTAAACATTTACCAGCACACCCCCGGCTAGCCCGCTGCAGCTCAGAGCCCCTGAGCTCAAGAGGTCCTCCAGCTTAGCCTCGTTGGGTGCTGGAATGGTACGTGGGTGTCACTATGTCTGCCCCGTCCCCCTTAATCTAAAGACGTCCCATTCCACTTTCAGATAAGCCCTGCCTGGGCTTCAGAGACCGTCCAAAGAGGCAGGTCAAGGAAAAGGCCTTAGGAAACCCCAAATCCTGCACAGACGTGAGAAATGTGAATAGGATGGTGAGGCATCACCTGGAAGGTGGCACCCTCTCCGGCTGATTCCTCACAGGTTCACAGAGCCATCAACAGAAACTCTATTTCTCTGACAATCTTAGTCTTAATACCCCACTCCCAACATCAACTATCGTGGTTTCTTTTGTAAATATTGTGCATTTACCTATGTGTGAATATGTTGTGTCCCCTGGATAGCATGTGAGAGCCTTGAAGGCAGGGACTGTCTGGCTTTTGTTTTTGTATGGCATGGGGGAGGAGCAGACATTTTATAAAGCACCACTGTGCTAAGAGCTTTTTACAACTATTATCTCTCTTCATCCTCACAACAGTCGTGAGATTATTATTAGCCTCATTTTACTAATGAGAAAACTGAGGCAGGCAGAGGTTAGATGACATTCCCAGGGTCACACAGCTAGTAAGTGCCTGAGGCCCAACATTCTATCCCCAGTGCCACCTAGCTGCCACACCTAGTATGGCCCTCAGCACATAGTAGGTGCTTATTAAGTGTGTGTTGAGCCCATGGTGCAGAAGCTTGTGGCGTCTCTTCTTTCATGGCTGGTGTTTGTTCTGCTTCACTTGTGCCCAATTCTCAGTGACCCCATTGGGGTTTGGGGGTTTTGTCTTTGTTTTTTGCAAAACAGTTTGCCATTTCCTTCTCCAGCTCATTTTACAGATGAGGAAACTGAGGCAAACGGGGTGGAGTGACTCACCCAAGGTCACCCAGCTAGAAGGTGCCTGAGGCTGGATTTGAACTCAGGTCTTCCTGACTCCAGGCCCAGCATTCTATGCACTGCTCTGTCATCTGTCTACAGCTAAATAACCCAACCATGTCACAAGTTCCAGGGAAAACATGGATGCATACACACATTCACGTGCACACTCACACGTGCATGTGCACATATATGCGCTGCCCCTGGACCAGAGTGCTTAGCTACTGCCAAGGAAATTCTTCTGCCAGCCCAGCCATTGGCCAAGCCATCCCCCACCTCAAATACCCATGCCCGCAAGACCACCGATAGGGTGATGCCTCGTTCACCCAAAGGCCATGGCACAGGGGCATCTGTCCCCCTGGACTGTCACTCTCTGCTCAAGGAGAGCCTCGCTGACTCTGGGTCAGCATCAGGTCCGGCGCTTTCTAAAACCTGACCCTCCAAGACTGGGGGCGGTGTGGTACACTGGAAGGAGCCCTGGCTTCGGAGTCCAAGGACCTGGGTTCAAACTCTGGCTCTGCCATTTCTTATCTGTATGATCTGGAGCAAGTCACATGACCTTCAGGCCTCAGTTTCCTCCCATGCAATAGAAGGAGGTTGGACTCCATGGCCTCCAAGGTCCAGTCGATGATCCCACTGACACAGCCCCAAAGCAAACCACAGATATTCACGGGCTGATGCGCTTCTTTCGGACAGCACCACCATCACGTAATCTGGGATCTGGGATAATGATCCAGGCCCTTCCCACTCTACAGGCCTGCTGATGACTAGAAGAAAACACTTCTACACAAATACAAGGGATCGCCACTGCTGATCCTAGGCATCCCCCAATATTCCCCTTAATTTATAGAGCCTCAAACTGGGCCCGGCATCTGACTCAAGGAAGCATGAGAGTAGGTCAAAGTATAGTCCGGCAACAAGCATTTATTAAGTGTTTATTGTGTGTCATGCACTGTGCTAAGCCCTGGAGATGTAAAGTGAAAAGCCATTCCTGCCCTCAAAGAGCTTCCAATCCAATGAAGGAGACAACACGGCTCCTTGGCAACTGGGAATACAGTAGACAGAGTGCTGGAGTCAGGAAGATTGGAGTTCAAGTCCAGCTACAGATACTAAATAGCTGTGTGACCATAGGAAGTCTCTTAACCTCTCTTTGCCTCAATTTTCCTCATCTGTGAAATGGGGATAATAATAGTGCCTACCTCTCAGGGCTGTCGTGAGGATCAAATGAGGCATATTTGTAAAGTGCTTAGCACATGTAGATGCTTAGGAAATGCATCTTTTCTTCCCCCCATGCGACTAAGTCCTACAGATAGATACAGATTAGGTGGAAGCTTTCCTCCAAGAGAACGCACTAGTAGCAGGGAGGACCAGACCAAGTCCTTGAAGACAGCCATGGAAGCTCAGAGAGGGAGTTTAGGAGGGGGAGCTTTCCAGGCGTGAGGGACAGCCATTGCAAAAACATAGAGGTGGGAGATGAGATGTTGGGTGAGAGGAAAAGCAGGAAGGCCAGAGTTGCTGGATCACAGAGGGAGGGTGGGAAGAGTGAAGGTTAGAGCCCTGAAAGGATAAGGAGGGGCCAGATTAGGAAGAGATTTCAGATGACCTCCAGGGTGCAAATGGCTGCTCCACATGACTCCACCATCCTCCTCAGGAAATACTCACGTATGGCATTGTACCATAAGCCACGGCATAACGGGACCACAATGCCTCAGTCTTCCCCATGGCCCAGCCATGAATTCTTACCTGGAGGCAGAAATCCAGTCATTGATATGGCCTTGTTATAAGATGCTGCTGCCGCTGGGACAGTCCTGCCTTTTCAAACATCCCTCTCTGTTCTGTTTTCTCGCCTCCATGCAAACCACTCCAGCCCCATTAAGCCTTCTTCATATCAGCAGAACACATCCCGCCTTCTTTTTTTCCCTTCTAGGCATTTCTCATTATAGAATATAACCCCTCTGGCACAGAAGGACACATCTGAAGGTTGCTTCTTTGAAGGGCTGGTGATGAGTGTACTTTCCCTATGGCTACTTTATCCATCCCTACTCGGAGCTCTGATCTTAGTCTTAAGCTGAAAAATTCCTGAACCAATAAGTTTCTGAAAAAAAAGCTAAAACTGACCAGCCACAACAGAACAGCCAGCGCTACTTCTTTCCTCCCAGCTCAGGAAGTCTTACTTACTGCCCTTCTCTTATCCCTCACATCCCTGACCCAGAGAAGACAATACTTCCCAGAAGGCTGAATGGACGGCTAGCTCCCTGCAAAATGAAGCGGCTTCTATGGCTGCCCCTTTCCCCATCCCTTGCGTGGGGCTAGCCACAGTCCGGAGCAGGGAGCCGCAGGGCTGAAGCCACTAGCGACGGCTCCCTCTCCCTGGACATTGCCAGAAATGCACACTCACGGTCTGTGTTGGGGCTGCTGCTGGTAGATTGAAAAGACTAACCGAGCTGTGTCTCTGGATGGGTGTGGTCGCTACTGCCTTTTCTGTTCAGTGATTTGGAGCTTGGGGAATTGTGTTGTGCTGGGTCAGAATTAGAGTGAACAGTTTTCACTCAGAAAGAGCCAGAATATGTTTATCCAGATTCTCTTCTACATTCAGACTGAGGACAGTAAGACCGTTACATATTTTGATACTTCGATGCTTCTGTGGTCCCATTGTAAAGGTAGATTTGATCAATTTATTCTACCTCATCCCGCTTAAAGTAATAAAATAATCAATCAAAAGATCAATCATAGACTTTAAAACCAAAGGTAGAAAAAGTCCTTCTCACTATAGGGATGCGGTATAACAATCACGTTTGAACAGCCCTAGGAAATATGACCCCCCCTTCAATTTCCAATCTACAATTCTACAGTTATCTACAATCTACAATTATCAAGGTAGAGGACTGGGGCCATTGGAGAGTCATGCATTTCCAGCCCACCCTTGAGAAGGGATCATTTGTGAGAAGGGAGGAAGGGATGCCTCCACCTCTGCCTTTGCCAGCTCTTCTTCCCACGCTCTTCCTTTGGCTAGAGAAGGCCCTTACTTCGATGTGGGACCTCCCATGCTCCCATTGGCATCCTTACTCCATCCCTGGACCAGCTGATGGCAGCGCCTGCATCAGACCCTGAGCATGGATGGATACAAAGCCATCGTGCTTAAGAGGAAGTAATTCAGCATCCAGGAGGGGGACAAAAGACCTTCCAGTGGCCAGAAGCTGTGAATGACTGCTTTCTTTGAGGTGCTTTCTAATGGAGCTCCCTTTCCCCTGGACTCTGTATGTCCTCATGGGAGAGTATGTCACAGACTTCATGGGGAACAGTTGTGTTATGCCAACCATTCTCAATTGTGTTGTTGCTGAGTTATTTTTCAGTCACCTACATCTCTTCATGACCCAATTTGGGGTTTTCTTGGCAAAGATACTGGAGTGGTTGGCCATTTCCTTCTCCTACTCATTTGACAGAGGAAGACAACTGAAGCAAATAGGGTCAAGTGACTTGCCCAGGGTCACACAGTTGGTAAGTGTCTGAGGTCGGTTTGTGAACTCAGATCTTCCTGACTCCAAGCCCAACACTCTGGCCACTACACCACCTAGCTGCCCTTCAATCTATTCCAATTGCTAATCTTTCCAAGCTTTCAGAGGATTGGGACAAATGTCTTTCTTGAATTACACCAAGAAAGAGGAGGGAAAGCCTTGAGTTTCTTCGTCAGAAACAAAGGTAAGAAAAGAAAAATACATGAGAATAGAAAGTATGGGGATAATTATGGTATTTGCCAAACTCCCCAGCTTTCAAGGACACGCAGCATACCTAAGTCTGAATAAGACATGAGATGTGGACCATTCGATGCTTACTTAGAAGGGAGGTTAGATCCCTAAGGTACTATTTTGGGGAAAAACAGAGGGAGGAAACACAGAGAGAATCCTCCCGATTAGAAGAATCGCCCACTCACTGCAAACACCGAGTCTTTTTTACATGTTGGATATTTAAGGAAGGTTATGGCAGTGTAACTATTTTAATTTTAAAAGATCCAGCCATAGAACTCTAAAAAGCAATTAGGTTAGCACCCACACTAGGTATGACTCCACAATACCAGAGATGCCTTCCTGGCCAGGCTCAGATAATTATAGTAGCATCTGCATACTAACACACCTCATTTTATACAGTAAATGTTTTCCTGAAAGCTTGGGTTAGGAAAAACATTCAATACTGACAGCTCTGTGGGAAAGCGGACATGCTGAAAATCAGTCCAACTGCTTTGAAAAGTAATTCAGAATTAAACTATCAAAGTTACCAAAATTTCCATACCTTATGACCCAGCGACCCACAGCATTTAGGTTTGTACCCCAAGAATGTGGATGGGGAGAGGAAGCTGTTTTTACAAAAACAGCTATTTGTAAAGGCAAAAAAAAAAAAATGGAAACAACCTATTAGGGAGTAGTTGAATGAATGCAGTAGAATACTATATCCCCTTAAAGAAAGAGAACTCTACAGAATCCCCATGAATGAGAAGATTAGTGAAGTGATGCTGAGCAATGTAAACACAACGAATGAATGAAGTGCCTGCGGACTACTGTATTTAAGTGAAGAACGCAGTGGGGAAAGCACAAGATTCCAGCTTGACTCATGGGACCCAAGGTTAATTCCAGCTCACCATCTGCTTGTTGGTCTTCTAATTTTTTAATAGTATATTAAGTTCATTAAGCCTCTCTTTTTCTATTTTGTTGATGTGTATTCTCAAGGATGTAATTTCTCCTCTAAGGATTACATTAACTGACATGTTGGCATGTTGTCCATCATTATCATTCTCCTTCACAAAATCAATTGGTCCTCTGCTTTGTACTTTGAACTACTCATTAGTCAGGATGTCATTAGAAATTGCCTCCACTTAGGTCAGCTCTGGCATTACTTGCTCATTATGGGATCTTGGATATGTCATATAAGGAAGTCTCTTTTCTCTGCCATTGGTTCAAGATCCCAAGAACTACACCCCCTAAATTTTCATTTCAACTTTTCCATGTTATTTTTAAAAGCTTTTAATTTAATTTTAAGTTTTAATCAGCTCCGTTCAAATTTAAAATTTGTCACAGCCCAGTGACCTTCACCCCAGTTACATTTAACCACTTCATATCAGATTCGTTTTATGAATTTCAAAGACGTAGCAAGAACAGACATACAAACATTTCCCACAGTGCTTCGGGATGGTAATCCCCCCTTAGACTGCTGAAGATAGTTCCAGCTTCTTAGGCCCTCCCAACCACATAGTAGGCCAAAACCAAATGTCCACACAGCCCAGTTCTCCAGTCTCCCCAAAGCAAGTCCCCCAGAGTCTTCTACCTGGGTGACTATCTCCTAGTCATCTAGACAAGTGCCAAACTCTGCTTTCCCAAGATGGTGGCATCTGATGATTTCAACATCTACAAGGAATCCCCCCTGCACTGGACTTTGAGCTGACCTCCCTTGGAAAATGTGGCCAATGTTTTTGGCGGGCATATCTCTCCCTGTCCATCTGCTTCTTTTGGTATTAGTAACAAGGGAGTTATCGGACGAACAATATCTGTTGTTGCATCTTTCCAGGAATCTCGCATGATTTTTATTTATGGATAGAAGCCATCATTCAGGAAGCCCCTTGTTCAAGCTGCTGAGGCCATCCGCCAGGAAAATATGAGAAGGGAACAGACAGATGTTCACAAAGGAATGTCTACATCAGGCCGTGTCCCTTTTCCATCACACAGCTGGCTACAAGATCCTATTGGGGCTCCACTGTTTGTTGATTGCCTCAAATAAATTTGATCTAAGAAAGCAGGGGGGTCTTTAGGCTTTTGGAGTATCTTGGACTCCTCAGAATCATGTTCACAAATGCCTAAAAGGAAACAGATTCTATTGAAAAAGTTATCAAAATGTTTATTTTATTTTATTTTTTCAAAATGTTTTTTGAAAACAAGGTCAGCAACCCCAGGTTAGAGATCCCCCACAGCATACAAATGCACAGGTGTATTCTAGGATCCGACAAGAGTCTTTGACTTTGTTCAGTGACCCTCTGACAATTGTCATTGAGTGTAAAACAGGGAGATTCCTTTACCAAAGAAATTTACTACCGTCATGGAGGATGTCTGGCCAACACCCAAGTGGACAGAGGATTCCCTACGGTTGGCAGCATTGTGGATGATATTGTACTAATTACACTAAGTCACAGACCATTAGAGGGTCTCCTCAATGAGAGCCAGGATTACTCAGAATAAATTGACCTAACACTGCATTTGTGGAAAGCTAAATGGATGAAGCATACTCATTATCCAATCAGCGGTATGCAAATGGCCGGTCCATTGTGTTAGTTCTTCTGTACCTAGATCAGAACAGGAAAAGCAGATGGGGTTGGGCCTAGAATTGAATAAGTACAAGACAACAGATTCTACTGAATTCAGGAAATTATGCGCAGATTTAATGAGCCTTCGTTCCCCTAACACAAAGACCTAACTTCACCACAAATTTTCTCCAGTTGAAGATGCATAATAGTGATTTGTAGAACAATGTAATCTTAGAAGTTAGGATGTTAGTTAAATAAAGAGGGCAGTGGGGAAAGTGCAAGATTCTGACTCATGGAACCCAAGGTTAATTCCAGCAAAGTTAAGATGACCCATGGGGCAAAGATGGCACTTGGTGGGCAGAACCAGGAGGCAGGATATTATTGAGAGGAACTATACACACAGAAGACATTCAAGGAGATGTGGGGTCAGCAGAGTCATAGGACTCACGGCCTGTGAGGGAGAGGGATAACAGGCCAAGCAAAAGCAACTTGATAAAGAGATCCTGAGCGTTATTCTGGGGAAGCTGCAAGACTGGGTTGGGAAATTGTGCGGCAGAGAAAGCTCCCCTTGAAAACAGACGGTAACAAAGCTGACCCAAAACTGTGAGATGGGAAGGAAGTACTGAGAGCCAGCATGTGCCCGTCCATCTGGACGTGAAATATGGCATAACGCTGCATGTCAGGATCTAGGTTAATGGGTCAGGCTGCACCCAGACAGTTTATGTAATGACAGTGACTACCTGCAACTGACCTACTTGGGCAGAGTTTGCTCTTGAAGGTGTCTTCCCACCACAGTGAAGATGGAGAGGCTTTAGCAGACCGTAAGCTCCAGATGAGTCAGCAGTGGGGAAGAAAACAGCAATATGGGCTGAGCTCGAGAGGTGGAGCTTCCAGGAATTAGCAGGTGATCAGCCCTGTCCACGCTGACCTGTCCGCAGCTCTCCTCTGGGCTGGGCGATTAAAGGACACTGCACCCATTAAAGGGTGACCAATGTCTGTGGCATACAAAGATTAGCTGAAAGAATTGAGAATGTTTATCTAGAAAAAAAGACTTGGGGCAGCGATGGCTACTTTCTCTCTCTTTTTTATCTTTTTTGGTGGGGTAATCAGGGTTAAGTCACTTGCCCAGGGTCACACAGCTAATTCAGTCTCAAGTGTCTGAAGCCACATTTGAACTCTGGTCCTCCTAACTCCAAGGCTGGAGATCTATCCACTGCATCGCCCAGCTGCGCCGCCCTCCCCACCCCATGGCTACTTTCAAAGGAATTGTGCCTCATTTATATCATTCTTCCCATGTTTTCTTACTCTGCTTTGTGCTCTCTTTGCTTCAATGTAGGGGGAAATAAGCCAGCCCAGGCTGTACACTACTCCAGAACAAGAACTCTCTCTGTCTTCTTTGCCATCATTTCACTGCATGGGGCCTTGCACATAGTGTGTGTCCAGCCCCCTGCTCCAAAACCTTGAAAGGCTCCCCACTTACCTCCAGGACAAAATATAAATTTCTTTCTTTTTGGGGGGGGGTGAGGCAATCAGGGTTAAGTGACTTGCCCAGGTCACACAGCTAGTGAGTGTTATGTGTCTGAGGCTGGATTTTAACTCGGATCCTCCTGACTCCAGGTTGGTGCTCTGTCCACTGTGCCACCTATCTGCCCCCAAAATATAAATTTCTTAGCCTGGCATTGAAGGCCCTCCACAATCTGGGCTCCACTGACCTTTCCAGGTGTTTTTGGAATATTTCTCCCCTTTACAAACTCTACATTCCAGAGCACAGAATAGGGGAGAGAGCATTGGATCTGGAGTCAGAAGATGTGAGTTCAAATCCTTCTCTGTGATGGCTCCTACCTGTGAGATCTTGTGCAAGTCACTGGAACTTGCTTTCCTCAGAAGGGGATTGGACTAGATATGATCCAGGAATCCCTTCCAGCTCTGTCTATGATCCTAGACATTATCTCCCATATCCATGCCTTTGCAGAGATCATCCCCATGCCTGGAATGTACTCTGCCTCCCTAATTCTTGTCTTACTTCAAGGCTCTGCTCAGGCTCTGAGTCATCCATGAAGACTTCCCTCCTCCCTCCCAGTTGTGAGTGTTCTCCCCTGCCTCAAATTAATTTACTCTTGTTTGCACACATTGTGTTCCCCGGTAGAATATAAGCTCCCTGAGAGCAAGGAATGTATAGCTTTTGTCTTTGTATCCCCCGTGTTTTGCATAGATGAGATGCTTAATGATTCTTGAATTGAATTGAATCAACCAAAGAAAATATCCAAGTAAAAGCAAAAATCAACTTAAATGGAAATTACAAAAGAGAATTCACTGAACTATAAGTAAAGCAGCACAAATCCAACCTGTTTAAATAAGCTGCCAACTCCACAAAAAGGGAAATGGACAAAGCAATGACACGGACTCCAGCTGTAGCCCATCTTTAGTGAAGTTTGATGAGAAATAGGCACCATAAAATGGAGGAAGAAAGAGCCCAGAAATCCCCTCACCCAGCAAAGCCTCCACCTCCTCTCCAGGATGTGTGTCAGTGCTCTGGAATGCAGGCTCATTTGCAAAACATTCCAGAAGAATGACAAATCTATGAGCGGTTTCATCTAATAAAATCATGAAGAATGGCTGAGAAGAAAACAAAGCTGCAGAGAGCTTGGCATGAGATCCAGCTGAACCAAATCCTCTTCAGACCACTGGTAGATGAAACCAGAAAGAGGGCAACAAAGAGATGTGAAATGGAACAGATCTGTCGATGTTTTGATAGTGATCGATTCATCTGAATGATGGTAATGGAACCAATACAATTGAATTCTCTCATCTCAGGGCCCAATGTACTATTTTTTTTTAGGTTTCACCACAGAGTTTATTTGCAATGGTAGTTGAAATACCAAAGCATCCCTTTCCACAGAGTGTATCATGGGTAACTGGCAGGCAGCTTGGAGAAGAAATCTTTGGGTCTCAGAGCTTTAGTTTCATGGAAAATCAAATGATGTGCATCTGCTGCTTCCCCACTTTCTTCTAATTTTATCTCCCCCTTAATTAACCAAAAGTTCTACCACTCAGGGGTTGGCAACTTGGGCACTCTTCATGAACATTTTTCAGATTTTATCCTGGCCCTGGTCCTTCCCAATGATACCCAGCTAGAAAAGGTCCTTGATGATGGGCACTTCATGGTACCAGGTCCAAAAGAGTTTCTACAGTGACTCACCTCTTGGTGCTGCTCAGGTCCTAGTGAAGATGAGCTTCACTGGCTGGCCTGCCATCACTCTTGCCACGGAGCCTGCTGAGCCAGCACTATTTTATTTAGTGTGGTTTGGCTCTTGAGGTGATGGTGCTCAGAGTGATCAAGCTGAGAACTGTTGGACTGGACCAAATATGTGCAAGAGAAACCAAAATGGAGGTGACGAACTTTAACGGCATTTGGAAATCAAGTCTCATGATACCTCAAAGAAGGGAAGAGTCCACAAGAATAACAAATTTTAAACAATGCTTTTATCAAAAAATAAAAGTGTGAGTGATAAGACATCCACAGTTACCAACTCAGGTGTTTGTTCTCTCTTTGCTTTTGTCTACCAATCTTTATTAGAATGGTCTAGACACACCCAATGATATTCCACATTCCAGTGAGTACTGATTTCAAATGATGGGCCAAACAGGGAGAGCTACATTCACCTAAGAGTTTACCAAGATCATCAGACTCCAAAACAAGGACCCCCAAGAGTCTCCACATGCTCTTTTCACAGGTGACATTGTGATAAGTGAATTAAGCTCTGCATTGAAACTCACAGCAAAGTGAGAGAAGTTGGTTCATGCAATATCCACACTTTAAAAACAAAGTGGATGAAAAGTGCACATTGCCCAGACTATGACATGCAGCCGGTTGTGCCATTTTATGAACCAGATCATAAATACGGATTTCCTGAGCACTACAGAGCAACAATAAGCTGGGCTCCGAATTGTGTAGAAGGAGATTAAATCTTGTCGTAATTACAAAATTGTTCAGTGCTTTCAATGATCCCAAATTCTCACTACCTCAAAAAGCCACCTCTTTAATACCAACATTTTTCTCATAATGTTATATAACTGTGGATCTAGTGATGTTATAGAACTATGAATAAAAAAAAGTTACAAATAACCCAACAGGAAATGGAATGATGCAGGGCAAATATGAGTTTCTATAGGACGATTTACAACCAAGAACTGACGAAAAAGACATTGTTGAGGATATATAGGACTGAGAAAGCTAATAGACTGAGAATAAGACACGATCTGACTGCTGCATTGGTACTTTTGACATATCAAAGAAAATAAGAATGTCTCCAGTGAATAGGCTGTATCCACTAGTCAGTCAGTAAGCATTTATTAAGCATCTACTAAGCACTGGGAATACAAGGAAGGCAAAACTAGTGTCTCTGACCTCAAGGAGCTCACATTCTGATAAGGGAACAATAAAGACACAATTAAGTAGATACAAGAGATACACAGTGTAAATGGAAGGTAGATTTACAGAGAAGACACTAGCAGTAGGGGACAGATTGGAGGGATGGGGGGCAGGTCTGGAAAAGGTCTCGTATGGGATTTGAAGAACAGATCCCAGGGAAACACATAGGTGGAGGTGAGGAGGAAAAGCATTCCAGGCATAAAGACAGGCAGTGAAAAGGCAGAGTGCTATGTACAAGGAAGCAGCAGGAAGGATGAGAAAGTGTGAAGGAATTG
The DNA here is from genome assembly GCF_003287225.1 of Phascolarctos cinereus. NCBI lineage: Eukaryota > Metazoa > Chordata > Mammalia > Diprotodontia > Phascolarctidae > Phascolarctos > Phascolarctos cinereus. The sequence continues at coordinate 10,524,306 of NW_027555958.1, read as the reverse complement.
TGCTCTGCAAGAGGAGAAGGAGCTCCCTCACTAATAAACTTACACACCTGCCAAAGTACCCACAGACCTATGAGCAAAGTCTAAAGAAGAATAAATCCTGAATCTTTGGGTGGCCGCTGTGGGAAGGTGTCATGAGGAGGACACTGGGAAACAACCAATGGGAAAGCCTTGGGAAGGACCAAACATCATTGTGTTTTGGTCCCATTTCATCACACACACACACACACACACACACACACACACACACACCAAAATGGGAGCCCTAGAATACCAGTCATTACCAAGAATGAGGCACAACCTCACCCCTTCTTCCTTCCTTATCATTCTTTGCTCTCAGCTGGTGAAAGAGGAAAGTGAGAGATAAAAAATACAGATTCAAGACTCAGTCCCACCATTTACTGGCCATACATCCTGGGACAAGATACAGCTCTGCCTCCTCACCTATAAAATGGGAATAATACTAGAAAAGAATCATCTTCCAGAACTCACATCCACCGTGCACCATTCCATTGCCCATTGGGTTATATGTAACTTTCGTTATTCTGAAATTGTTGTGTCCTATGATTCACAGCTATATAACACCACTAGAAAATACTATCTATACTAATAATACAATCTCCCCTGCTCTCTGAGGTTTTTCTGAGGAGATAATGGATGGGAAAGTATCAGAAAAATGTAAAGTGTTCTCTATACCCATATAAGGAAGTTATTATGAATGCGATACACGATTAATATAGTGCCTGACACTTCTCATCCCAGATAACAATGATCAAGCATCAGCTTAGGGAGACAGGAAAGAGGGCTAGAACCCCGACATAAATCAGGGGGAAGGTCAGGCGTCTTGTTTCTCTCTCTCTCTCTCTCTCTCTCTCTCTCTCTCTCTCTCTCTCTCTCTCTCTCTCTCTCTCCTCTCCTCTCCTCTCCTCTTCTCTTCTCTCTCTCTCTATCTCTCTCTCTCTCCCACACACACACTCCCACATATATGTATATAGATACACACATACATATATACACATATGTATATTATATTATATATATATGTGTGTGTGTGTATGTGTACTTGTATAAGTTATTTTCTCATTTGCTTTTTGTCCTCCCCAGTATGAGGGAAATTAGTGAGTCATTCAAAAACAGTCTCCCACAGCTACCTTCCCTAACCTTAGCCTACCAGGTTCCTTTCTTTATAGCTCCTTAAAATAGCTCCATTCTCTCAGCAAACTAATTTCCATGGAGATCCAGCTGTCAGAAGTGCTCAAAGTTTCCTCCTGAAAAGCAACAGCAGAGCTGCACACAGCCACACAATTCCCAGCCTTCTGCTTGTCTAAGAAAGAGACCTCTTTATGATGCAAATTGACTTAGTGTCACCACCTTCCTCACCCCACTCCCTATAACCAAAACGGTTGACAGCATTTAAAGGCATTGCTTTGGGGAGCCCAAAGGCACCTGCATTGCAGCAAGTGATGTTGACATCCAGGTAACCTCGAAGCTTCCCCATGCCATTTTCCCTTTTCTAGGGAGTAGACCCGGGCTTAGTGATATCGTCCTCTCTGCAATAGCTCCTCTTTCCTACAACCTCATTTTATTTTTTTAGTATAGCTTCACTACCCTTTTCCTGGCTCTCTCACTTTCACACTTTTGTCCAAGCTGTTTCCTATACGAAGAATACTCACCATCCTTCTCCATTGCTCAATCAACTGTATGCTGCTGTTGCTCAATACATTTTCATAGGAAGACTTAGTATGTTAGAGTCACTTTCATTTCTAATCATTGCTGTTGGCTTATGCACTTTGCTTATTCTCTCAATAAGCATTTATTGAGTACCTTCAGTATGCATGGCACTGTAGGGAACACAGAGTTGTATAAGACTCAATCCTTGCCCTCTGAGAGCTAACATCTAGCAGGTAAATAGTACAATCAGTTCAATACATTTCAACAAATATTAATCAAGAGCCCACTATATGAAAGGCCCTGAATTTGGCACTAGAGAAACAGACAAGAAATAGTCACTGCCTTCAAGAAGCTTAGATTCTCCTAGGCAATAGGATGAGTAGAGCAGTCATTATATATGGCAGAGTAAGTGTGGCCCCAGAGAGGAGTTGAGAAAATGCAATCACCTCCCTCCCTTCATTATAAGGGAGATGAGCTAAGGGGGGGGGGGGAATGTTGCATATACTGTCATAGTTGGTGTGAGTCAACTGTTGTTTTGTCTCTTTTTTCTTTTAATATTTGCTATTAGAAATAACTTGCTGGGTAGGAAATGGAGGAGATAGATTTCAAGTTAAGTCAAGTCAATAAGCATGTATTAAGTGCCTACTATGTGCCAGGCACTGTGCTAAGTTCCGGGTATGCAAAGAAAGGCAAAAAGCAGTCCCTGCCCTCAAGGAGCTCACAGTCTAATGGGAGAGACAACATGCAAACAACTCTGTAGAAATAAGATGGAGCCGGGATAAATCGGAGATAAACAAAGGGACGGCATTTAGGTTAAGGACTGGGAAAGGCTTCTTGCAGAAGGTGGAATTTTAGCTGGGACTTGAGGGAAGCTGGGGAAGCTCAGAGGCAGGGAGGAGAAGGAAGAATGTTGGGGACATGGAGGACAGCCAGTGGAAACTCTAGGAGTTGAGTGAGGGAGCACCAAGTATGAGGAAAAGCGAGGAAGCTAAGGTCATAGATGTTGGATCATAAAGTTTAGGGAGGGAAGTAAGGTAAGATTATGCAGGGCTTTAAAAGCCAAACAGGTGCCTCTTCTTAGCCCCTTGCAATCTGGTTTTCAACCTCACCACTCGACTGAAACTGCTCACTCCAAGGCTACCAATGATCGCTTAATCACAGAATCCAGTGGGCTTCTCTCAGTCCTCATCCTTCTTCACCTTTCTGCAGCCTTTTGCACTATAATCACCCCATCCTCCTAGACAGCCTCCTCCTCCCCCTCCCTGGTTTTCATGGACACCTCTCTCTCTCTCCTGCTTCTTTTCCTATCTATGTGATTGGTTACTACTTTTAAGTCTCATTTGCTGGATCATCATCTATTTCATAACCCTAACCACTGGTGGGAGGCAGCATGTGGGAGGAGAGAGAAGGTTGACCTCAAAACTAGGAAGACCAGAGCTCAAGTCCAACATTTAATCTCTTAGCATTCTAGAAAATTCTCAAAAAAATACAAAACTTTAAGATGCAAAGAAGGTGCAAATGTGTATTGGTAGAGGGAGTTCCCTCCTTACCAGAAGCATAAGACTCAGATAGGAACCAATTCCTGGGACCACACACTGACTTAGGAAACCACAGATTACCATTATCCGTGTTGTACTGGATTTTTGTTTATTTTGTTAAACATTTCCCAATTACATTTTAATCTGGTTAGCTACACTCCCTCCTTGAGTTTCTCACGCTGATGAAATCACAAGCACAGTACTTACCCCTAATAATAATAGCACAAAATAGAGAATGAAGGGAGGAAAGGAGAGATCACATAAAGTGCTCTATACGAGGAAGGAGAGAACACTTTCATACAAGGAGTATGAAAGGCAGAGGTAAGGAAGGTGGGTATTCTAAGCATGAGTGGACAACGTACAAAGGCACAGGAGTGAAAAATGGAATGTTACGTTCAAGGAATAGCAAGTAGTCTGACTTGGCAGAAATGTAGAGTGTATGAAGGAAACATCCACAGCACAAGGCAGCCTCATTGGAGTGATACCAGCTAAGTGCTACAGGATTATAGAATTCAGCTAGAGGCCGAATATCCAGATAGAATTTCTTTTGAATTGACCTTGAAGAGATGAGTAGAAATGGTCAGGGGAGGCAAGAAGTACATTTCCATCACAGGAAACAGCAAAAGAAAAGGTTCAGAGTTCTTTGTTCTTTTTGTTCTTTCTCTAATTCATTTTCATGGCAATCCAGAGACACTCTTGGAAGTAAAGTGGGCTTCAAAACCCAGCCTCCACACAACTCATATGGGACTCTTAGGCAGTGACCTCTAACATGGATTTGGGAGCCCTGAATCCCCACAAAGAACTCAATGGGAAGTACCAGAAATTTCTAAGTCAGATGTTATTGTCATTTTTGTTGTTCAGTCACATCCAAAACTCTTTGTGACCCCATTTGAGATTTTCTTTGCAAAGATATTAGAGTGGTTGGCCATTTCCTTCTCCAGCTCATTTTATAGATGAGGAAATTGAGGCCAACAGGGTTAAGTGACTTGCCCAGGATCACAAAGCTAGTGAGTGTCTGAGGCTGGATTTGAACTCAGGAAGATGAGTCTTCCTGACTGCAGGACCAGCACTCTATTCACTCTGCCACCCAACTGCCCTAATCAGATAGCTGTCAGTAACAATTTAATTTAGCAACTCACATAGGCAGTCCAAATAAGCATTTGGCTTTTGTTTGACTCCTGTCTACTAAGGTGCAGTGACTAGAAAGCCTCTCCATGATAAGGACAGACTAACAGTTCTTTAGTCATATGTTATATACCACCTCCCCAACCAAAGGAAATTGATAGAGTACTTCCAAGCTAAGATTAAGTCTATTCTTAGGATTGCCTAAGTATGGTGCTGAATCAAAATTCCATTGTCTCACACAACTTTGGCACTGACTTTTGTACTGTAATCTAGTCAACACAAAACTGCAATGGTTTCCTACATATGTGTGTGTTTGTATGTGTATATCTGTGTGTATGTATATTTGCAGCATGTCCCAAAATCTTGGTGCAATTTTAAGCTTTTAATAACTATATAACATATATATATATATATATATACATATATATATATATATATATATATATACATATGTTTAATGAGGACAGCAGATTAAGGGAAAGAGTCAGTAAAAATTGTAGATTAGTAATTATATTCCAGGTCTTAATACAAGGAGAAATGAAAGTTGAAATAATTCTGAGATTTCACCTCACACCAAAAAAACTATCAAAGATGCCAAAAGACAAAAGTAGAAAATATTAGAGGAACTATGATAAGAACCAACAGATAACATCATTGGTGAAGCCATGAATTGTTCCAACCATTCTGGAAAACAATATGGAATTATGTAAGGGCAAAAGTGATCAAATTGTTTCTACCTTTTAACTTAGTGATTCTACCACTAGGCATACATCCCAAGTAGGTCAAAGACAGAAGAAAAGGTTCAATATATATCGAAATGTTCATAGAAAAACTTTTTTGTTCTGTGGTAATAAAAAATGGTACCCCCCCCAATAGGGGAATAGTTCAATAAACTAGTGTATGAATATAATGGAATATAATTGTAAAGTAAGAAATGACAAATATGAGTAATTCAGAGAAACAGAAGATTTATATTAACTGGTGCCACATGGAGGAAGCAGAATCAAAATAATAATGTACTCAATGATTACAATGATGTAAATGACAGAACTCTAAAAGGATGTCAAACTCTAAGTAACAGTAATCAACAATCTTGATCCCAGAGATAATAAAACATAACCTATGTCTTATTTCCAAGGAAGCCAGGGTTTACAGGGGCAAAATGTTGGCTACACACTCATATATATGATCTCTATATTTGTTGTTTTTGTGTACTTGTTTTTCTTTGTTACAAGGAAGAGCTCAAGTCCAGGTTAGTGTATATGGGCTGGGGGTAGAGCATAGGTAAGAGAGCATGAATCCCAAAATTCCCATGATGTAAAAACAAAGGCTAATGTATTAATATACGACAAACTTATAATTTTTCTTAATTGTAGATCAGTGAAAATCTTAACCAGCATCTCTAAAGCTGAACCAGAGAAGATCAGCATTAATCCCATGTCTTTCTTTTTCTCTTGAGGAGCCCTCTCTTATAGTAGATTGGTAGTCTATGTTCTAAAAGAGAAATTGAGGGGCAGGTAGGTGGCACAGTGGATAAAGCACCAGCCCTGAAGTCAGGAGAGCCTGAGTTCAAATCTGGACTCAGATGAAACACTTGACACATGCTAGCTGTGTGACTCTGGGCAAGTCACTTAACACCGATTGCCTAAAAAAATAAAAAAGGCATATTCCTAAAAGAGAAATTGCAAATAGGAGGAAAAGAAAGTGAATGAGACAGGAAAAAAAAATGTCTTCCCTGAGACTTAGCTGTCACTCACTTCCCCTGCTTAAGGAGAACTCTAGGCATTGTTCCAGAAGCAAGTTTCCATCATGGCTCTTATCTGTGGCTTGGTCAAATTTTGACTACTAAACAGCATTTATTTGACAGCATTTTAGCTCTGAGTTCAAAGAGCATTTCTAAGCAGGGTCACTAGTGTAGAAGTTGATCAGCCATCAGACGTCACAGGAGGGAGAGCAGTGACCTTTTTTGAAGAAATACTGCATGCTGTTTCTAAGGCTGAATAAAGTCAATTTACATAAACACTAGATGGAAGTAGAGAGTTCCAGTCAGATACTGTTATCTATTTACAGCAAGAGTTTTTAACCTGAGATCTGTGAACTTGTTTTTAAAAAATATATTTTAGTAACTGTATTTCAATATAATTGATTTCCTTTTTAGCCCTCAGTATTTTATTTTATGTATTTAAATCCATTATTCTGAGAAAGGGTACATGGGCTTGACCATACTGCCAAATGGGTCCTTGATTAAAAAAAAAAAGTTAAGAACTTTTTCCTTGAAGAATAAGAGAATGAGTAGCATGGAAAACCTCTGGTGCATGGGGACCACAGATTCTAACTTAATCAATATGTGTTAAATGCTTTCAGCCACCATCTAAAACTGATTAGTCTATTTTCTTACCACATTAACCAAACACACTGAAAGGAGGGACAGACCTTTTGCTTCATCACCAGGAAGTTTCAAGAGAATTGTAGCTGAATGGACGGCCTTCCTGGTTCCATTGGATCAAGTTCTAGGACATCATATTTACAACAACTCTCTTTAAACAACTTTCATCTCTTTTGCTGATCAAAACTTCACACCTCTAATCAAGTGCTATGAGTTGGAGGGAAATGTCCTTGGATTTGTGCCACATTCTTTATTGTAAAAAATGTCTCTTTCGTATAGTCCAAACTTAACAAAGAATAAGAGTAGAACAAAAAAAAAAGCCTTACATTTATCAATCTTGCCAAAAAGCTTGGGGGAAGGGGACAGGGTGGAGAATCACCATACTTAGAAGTTAACCATCAGTTCTTCCACAAGCAGCTTATGAAGCACCCCCAGAAGGCTTCATTGTTCTGTAGTGGAGAGCACCCACAGTTCTCTAAGATTTATCTCTGAAGTATTTAAGCATTGAACAGCTCTTCAAAACTGGAAAGGACTTTGGTATCATCCCAGTGACAGAACATGTCTTCGGTCTGAAGAACAGCCTAGCTAAGTTCATAAAGGCTTATTACCAGAAGTTTCCATGCTCCATAGTCAAGACAAAGTTGAATTGAACTCAATAAGCAGTCCTTAAAAGTGCCTACTACAAAAAAAAATGCAAAGAACCAAAAAAATGAAATAATTTTGTATTAAACAACTGATTACCTATAGCAGAATCACTTCAGAAGCAATTATCTCTATGCAATGAGATCATTAGAGGAAAATTTTAAAATAAACATCAGATTAGAAGAAAGGATAAAGCTGAGAAGACATTGTGAACAATTACAACAGCTCCAACTCAACCTTTTTAAACAAGCTGTTGATTAAACAAAATGGGAAATGGATAAAGGTTAAGATATTGATGCTGCAGTAGAAAGCATACTGGATTTGGAATTATAAGATCTGGTTTCAAATCTTGCATCTGCCACTTGATACCTGTGGCACTCTGGCCAATTCAGATTCTCCATAAATAAAATGATGTGCTTCCACTAAATGACCTATATAATATCCTTTTCCATTCTAAATATATGATCCTGTGATTCTGATTACCATAATTTTTTCCAAAAGTTCAACTGATACAAAATGGTTGACAAAAGAGCCCAGAAAACACCCCAACCAGAGAATACTTGACTTTATTGCCAAGCTGAGAAACAAGACATTCAAGGACAATACTAGCTAAGAGTATAAAATTATCTGCAAAACAGTCTGAAGGTAAGAGTCACAAATCCTGCCATGCTTTTTGACTTAATGATTCTATTTCTAAGACTACATTCTAAAAACATCATTAAAAAAGCTTCATAAAAAGGAAAAAATACAAAACACATATGAGATATTCATAGCTACCCTGTAATAGCAACAATTTGGAAACAACTTCTCTATGTGTGGGAATGGTTGGATAAAACGTGAGATATTCATGTGCTATGGAATTTCATGAAGATGTAAAAATAAAAACCATAAAGCATACAAGAAAATACAGAAAGAGCTGTATAAGTAAAGATGAAATAAAAGACTTTTAAAAATTTTGTCTTTGTATGATTACCAATGCCTAGCCCAATACCTGGCAGATCAAAGGTATTTAATAAATACTTCTTTAATTGAATAGAAAAGAGAGGCTGTAGAGATTCAGAACAAAGATCAGGGAATCAAAACCTGCTCTCAGAATAGAGTGAAATTGGGCAGAAGGTCAGATATTAGAGGAGATAAATGGGCCAACATTAAGCCAAATGCCTGCATATTCAATCAATCAACAAAGCATTTATTACTATGCTCCATTCAAGGTTGCTGAGGTCTGGAGTACCAAGACCAAAAGTGAAATTGTACCTCCCTTCAAGGAGCTTTCAATCTAATGCCATTCTCTCTCTCTCTCTCTCTCTTTTTCCATATATATGTATATATATGAGATATATATATGTATGTATATATATAGAGAGAGTGTGTGTGTATGTATGTATGTGTATATATGTATAGTGTGTATGTATGTGTATATATTATACACACACACACACACACATATACATACATATACATACATAGATACACACACCAAATGAACACATGGTACTTTGGGGGAGGAAGGCACTAGCATCTAGGAGGGGTAGGAATCAAGTAAGGTTTTGTGTAGACATGAAAGACAGTGCTTGAGCTGAGCTTTGAAGGAAACTAGGAGTTCCAAGAGACAGATATGAAGAAGGAGAGTATTTCAGGCATGGAGGACAGCCGAGGAAAAGTACAGTGTCAGGAAATGAAGTGTCATATAAGAGAAACAGCAAAATGATCAATACAACTTGACCAAAGAGTACACAAAGGGGAGTTGTGTGTAAGAAGACTGGAAACAGGAGAAGGAGCCATGTTGCAAAGAGTTTTAAATGTCAAACAGGAGAAGGTTATTTGATGCTGGGGGTAACTGGGAATCACTAAAGCTTATTGAACAGGGGAATGACATTGTCAGATCTGTGCTTTAGGAAAATCATTTTGGTGGCTGTGTGAAGGCTCCACTGGAGTGGGGAGAGGTTTGAGGTAGGGAGAATAACAGTAGTACGGCAGAAGTGTGATGAAGTCCCGAATGAAGGTCGGGGTAAATGGGCAGAAGGGGTGGAAGTGAGGGGGTAGAGAGGGAAGCCACAATATTTGGCAATTGATTGGATATGTAGATGGAGTAAGAGTAGGGAGACAAGGTGGATACCAGGGTTGTAAGCATTGGTGGCTGAAAGAGTGCCATCAATAGAAATGGGCAAGTTCAGAAGAGGGGTAGGTTTAGGGAGAAAGATAATGAGTCCTCTTCTGGACACGATAAGTTTGAGATGCCTAGAGTACTTCCACTTCAAGATATCCAATAAGCAGTTAGTGAAGTGAAACTGGAGCTCAGGAAAGGAACTGGGACTAAAACTATAGATCTTGGGAGAGACGGTAATGGAGTCATTAAGTGAGCCACACTGTACCTGAGGGATGGCCGACCTTCACGTTTAACAGGCTCTCCAAAGAGGAGGCTTGGGGAAGCCAGCAAAATCTTGAAACAGGCATTCATCCTGGCATTGCGAAGGCATCCCTTTATTTAATTAAAGGTCGTTTGGATGAAATGCCTCTTTTAAAGACATAATAACGCATTTCATCCAACCACAACAGTGACAATTTTAAAAACCATTTAAGACTCTAAAAAATGTACAAGGTAAAGCAGACTAATAAGATTCAAGTTGAAGAGGATTTCACAGGATTTCTCTCTTTTCCTAGGTAAAGAAAGGAGCGATATAGGGGTGTGTGTGTGTGTATGGATACGTATACACCCTTATATACACATATGTATGCATATATGGGTAGGGTGCAGCTGTATATGTGTGCCTTTGTTGTTCAGTCCTTCCAGTCATGTCTGACTCTTCATGACCCCATTTGGGGTTTTCTTGGCAGAGATACTGGAGTGGTTTGCCATTTCCTTCTCTAGCTTATTTTACAGATGAGGAAACTGAGGCAGACAGGGTGAAGTGACTTGTCCAGGGTCACACAGATAGGAAGTGTCTTCAGCCAGATTTTAACTTAGTTCTTCCTGACTCCAGGTCTGGAGCTCTATCCACTGCACATTTAGATGTCCAATGTGCTTGTCTTAACTGGCACAAAAAAGTATCATGGAATTTCAAAAAATCACAAAATTTCAGAGTTGGAAGGGATCTCAGAGGTTGCCTAGTCCATCCCCTGGCTGAAGCAAGAATTCCTTCTAAGAATTCCCCACAGGGCAGGTAGGTGGCACAGTGGATAGAGCACTCACCCTGGGTTCAGGAGGACCTGAGTTCAAATTTGACCTCAGACACTTACTAGCTGTGTAACCCTGGGCAAGTCACTTCACCCCATTGCCTTGCAAAAAGATAAATAAAAATAAATTTAAATAAATAGAATTCCCCATAAGCTGTCATCCCATCTCTACTTGAAGGCTTCTACCACCTCCTAAGGCAGCCCTTTCTACTTTGAGACATTGAAATAAAATCTGCCTTTCTATCCTATCCGTTGACTCTGGTTCCGCCTTTTGGTGCCAAGCCTAGTAAGTCTAATCCCCATAATCCCATTCCATTTTAATTGGGGTGTTCTGTTTGGTCATCGGTAATGACGCTCAATTTTTTAAAAAAACTACTGTCACTTTACATAGCAGTTTTAACTATGTGGATAAGCAATCAGACCCATCCTAGGCCCAGAGAATATGTGTCTGTGAATCCTAGATGGGAAAAAGATCACATTATGCTAGAATGATCAGCTGGATATTGAAGAGAGAGAAATGTAAAGTCATTCACTTAGGCCCAAAAAATCAATTTCACGAAGTATAATAGCAGCTAAAAAAAAAAATTCGGGTGAAAAAGAAACCTTGAGGTTTCAATGGGTTGCAAGTCGAATGTGAATGGAGACCAAAAATGTTCACATGATCTCATGCTGCTTTAAGAGGGGAATGACGGCAAGGAATATTCCATTTTTGTCTTGGTCTCCAGTGCTTTCACTATATTAGTTTCCCTCTCCTAGGCAAGGCAAGTCAACAAGTAGGTATTAAGTGCCTACTATGTGCTGGGGAAGGTCACAGTACCTCTGTCCTCTGCTTTGGTCAGACCACATCTGAGGTCATGTGTTCTAGACTGGATTCCATCCTGTTAGAAGGGATATTTAGAAAAGGTAGCCTCCCTCCCTCTTGCGGGTCTGAGCTCATTATCTTTCCCCCAAGTCCTACCCTCCTCTGAAGTTCCCCATCTCTGCTGAGGGCATCACCAGACTCTCAGCCCCCTGGCCTACCCACTAAGTGTCCTCCTCAGCTCCCTCCTCTTTCTCACTCCCCACATCTCCTATCAGTGACAGGTCCTGTGGATTTACCTCCAGATTGTCTTCTATGTGCCTCTTCTCTCCCACCATGGACCATACCCTTAGTTTAGGCCTCTGTCACCTCTCATCTCAATAACTGCAGTATTCTCCTGTTTGGCTTCTCTGCCTTGAGTCTTTTCTCCTTCCCACCACCCTCCCCATAAATGCCCAAGTAATACCCCTGAAGCACACCCCGAGCCCCCCCCCCGTGGGGCTTCCATTTGCCTCCAGATCAAGTACAATTTTCTTTGTTTGGCTTTTAAAACCCTTCACAGGGGGCAGCTAAGTGGCCGAATGCATACAGCACCGGCCCTGGAGTCAGGAGGACCTGAGTTCAAATCTGGCCTCAGACATATAACACTTACTAGCTGTGTGACCCTGGGCAAGTCACTTACCCCCAGTTGCCTCCCCAGAAAGAAAAGAAAAGAAAAGAAAAAACCCTTCACAACTTGGCACCACCTTTCCTGGAACATGGCATTTATATCACCACCCTTCACACACTCTGTAATCCAGCCATTCTGACCCGCCTGCTCTTCTTCATGGATGACAGACACTCCACAGCATTGCACTGACTAATCCCAGGGCCTGGAACGCACTCCCTCCTCAAATTTGACTCTTGGGCCACTTCAAAGCTCAGCTCGAACACCACCTCCTCTAGGAAGCCTTCCCAGATCTGCCTCCCCACCAATCACCTTTCATTTTGATTATATTTTACATGTGCTGGAATGTGTTTGTCCATGGTGTCTTCCCCAGTGGGATGTGAGCCCCTCCAGAGCACTTTTGTCTTGGTCTCTAGGGCTTTTTGCCATGAGTTCTCTTCTAGACAAGTCACCAAGTGCGTATTAAAAGCCTACCATGTGCTAGGCATTGTGCTAAGTGCTGGGCATGCAAAGAAAAGCAGAAGACAGTCCCTGCCCTCAGAGAGCTCCCAGTCTAATGAGAGAAACAATGGGCAAATAACTATGTGCATGCCAGGTAGAAACGGACCAAATTGAGGGTGGTCTCAGAGGTTATGGAGGCCCGGGAAAGCTTCTGGCAGAAGTTGGGACTGTAGCTAAGATGGGAAAGAAGCCAGGAGGCAGGAGACATCCAGGGAAAATGCCCAGATCTGGGAGGTGGAGTGCAAGGAAGGCAGTGTCACTGGGTCACGACATCCAGAGGGGCAAAGTAGGGTATGAGAAGACTGGGAAGGGAGGCCAGGCAATGAAGGGCTTTAAAAGCTGAACAGAGGATTTTATAGGTGACTCTGGAAGTGATAAGCAGCCACTGGAGTCTGAGGAGGGGAGTGATGTGGTCAGACCTGCGCTGTGGAAAGATCACCATGGCGGCTGAGAGAAGGATGAACTGGAGTAGGGAAGCCCTCGAGGTAGGATGACCCACCAGCAGGGTCGCGGCAGCGACGAGGGATAACTAGAGTGGGGCGATGTCAGAGGAGAGGAGGTGGAGCATGGGAGAGATAGTGAAAAGGTAGAGTAGACAGGACTAGGCAAGAGATCGAATATGTGGAATGAGTGACTATGACAGCTAGTTGAAAGACGGGGATCGGGAGCGTGGGGGCGCCCTGCACGATAGATGTCCAGTAGGCAGCTGGGAATGCAATACTGGAAGTCAGGTAAGAGGTAGGAGAGAGGAAGAATGGGAAAGGGCCAGGACTGAGCCTCGGAGGATACCCAGGGTTAGCCCAAGCGATAAAGATGCAGCAAAGAGCCTAAGGAGGAGAGGTCAGCAAGAGAGCCGAGAGAGAAGGTGGTCGATGGTGTCCGAGGCCGCGGAGCGGCCGAGGACGATGAGGACTGAGAAAGGGTCATTGGATCGGGCCGCAAAGACACCAGCTCTGCTCCACCTCTCGCCTTTCAGAGATGAGCTGGAAAACAGACTGTGGGGGCAGCCCCACCCTGGGCCCTTGGGGCTTCTCTGAGCGCTGTCCACTTCTGCCAGGCCAACATTGGCACTGAAACAAAGGGTAAATATTTGGGAAGGTGAGAAAACACAATGGAAGGGACCCCCTCCCAGTGTTTGTCACTGTACATCCCAGGTCTATAACCTGATGATAAAAGGCACATTTCTATGGACCCAGTAGAGACTGACTGTGTGTAATGCAGAAGGGTGTCCTGGGATTCTCAAGAGATCTGCTTCTTACAGAGGCGGCTGGTCAATCCAGTGTTGCTGGGGCGTACAGGAGGTAGAGCACGGGGTCCAGAAACAGAAAAACTTGAGTTCAGATCCTGCCTTGGACACTTCCTAGATGTGTGACCCTGGGAAAATCACTTAACCTCCGTCTGCCTCAGTTTCTTCAACTATAAAATAGGGACAATAGCAGCAGCTGCCTCACACAGTCCTTATGTGGATCAAAGGAGATGGTTCTTGTAAAGAGTGTTTAATCTAGTGCCTGGCACCTATCATAATGGTGCTCAATAAAGGCTAATTTCCTACCAAACCAGACAAGCCTGTCACCTCCAGGTGGCTCACCCAGTCTACCGACTGTAGTCTGGGCCTGGAAAGAGCGTGAGGTAGGAGGCCAAGGAATGAAAATTACATCAACCGAGGACCAATATCATCCTCATCGTCAGTAATTCTCAACTGTGAGCGCTAATGAAGAGGCCTGGCAAGGATCACCCAACAGCAGTTTGTGTCTGGCCTCAGTCTATGGTCTAATTTTTAATAACAGATTTTCCTTCCAGTTGTGTTTTGCTCTGGCTAGTGCAAACTTGTTCTCCATAAGGAAATATGGCAGCAAAAGGATTGGCCCAGCTGAGGGGGACAGGTAGAAAGACAGCCAGGAATTGGAAATTGTTCTGTGGATAATTCAGAATGTAAACAGTTCACACAGCAATGATAACATCCCAAATTTATAGAACCCTTTAAGGTTAAAAAAAATATTTTCTTTGCAGAAACCCTGCGAGGTAGGCCATGAAAGTAGCATTACTCCCACTTTGTGGATGAGGAAACTGAGGCCTCAGCCCATGATCTGTGCCAGGACTCAGAAGCAGCCAAGCTTCTCAATCTTTCCAAAGTCAGTTGCATTTGGGAATTCCACTGACCATGCACACTCTGGTGATCCGTGGGATTACCTTTCAGTTCACTAGAGGACCATTTATTGGCTTATATGTTTGTCTAAAGCCGCTATAAATATTTGGACAACCGACTTGGGAGTTTCTGAGATACATCCACAGGAGATTCAGCATCTCCCCTTTCAAGTCACCTGTGAAATGGTTCTTTGTGAAGCTAGAATGGGGTAGTCCAGAATGTAGTCAGGGTTTCCTAACGTGGGATCCCTTAATGTGTTGTTTTCATATTTTGATAACTGTCTTTCAATTGAATTCGTTTCCTTTGCAACCGCAGGCGTTTTATTCCAAGTGTTGAAAAACGTTGTTGAAGAAGAGCTCCGGAGGCTTCACCAGACTGCTGCCCAAGGGGTCACAGCCCAGACAAAGTTAAGAACCCCTGATGTTGATGCATTACAATCAAGGGCATTGGACCTCAGATCAGGAGCCCTAGGTTTGAATTTCATCTTTCACCCTGACTGACTCTGTGACAGTCCCTCAGCTGCTCTGAGCCTCAGTCTCCCCCTTCATAAAAGGGGGCTACTAATACTTCCCCTATCTGCATTCCAGCGCTATTGCAAGGAAAATGGTTTTGTTTTTGGTTTTTTGGTTTGGTTTTTTTTGGCTAGGCAATGGGGGTTAAGTGACTTGCTAAGGGTCACACAGCTAGTAGCAGGCTGGATTTGAGCTCGGGTCCTCCTGACTCGAGGGCCAGTGTTCTATCCACTGCGCCACCTAGCTGCCCCAAAAGGGGTGTCTTTCCCTGCTTCCACCTGCCATTATTCATTCTGCAGCCCATGAACGCGAGCTCTTGTCCTGTTGCCTCTGTTGCTGGGCATAGCCATGTGACGCCATGTGACGTTAGCAGGAAACAGTCCGAAGGACCGGGACTCGTTGGGACCACTCATCACGTTGTATAATGCAGAGGAAAATCCTCATCGTCACAGAAAAGGAAAAAATCCTTTGGAAAGGTTCTAAATATAGATGGCCTAATGCCATCCCCATCATTCGAGGACTTGGGTTTTTAAGCACGTTTTATGGGCTAGAACAAAAGACTCTGGATTCAGAACGCTCCAAGGGATGGAACTGCTGGGAACCCATCGCTAAACTCCTATTTTCTCATCATTTATTTTATTGTGTGTCAGAGCCTAAGGGCAGCAGAAGTCAGAGACTGGAGAGCCTCATTCCCCAGCGTGCACATCTCCTGGCCTGCTCCTGAATGTGTTCTTAATTAGGACTGCAGATATTTCCTCATTCATTAGGTTTTCCCCTTGACCCTGTCTATGACTTAAGCTGATAAATATGGTAAAAAGCTTTTTCATTTTTCTCCTCAACTTAATTAGGTACACTAGCTGGATCGGAAACATCCTTATAAAATGTAATTGGTTTCGTTTAATGAGATACCAAGAGGTTCCAAGAAATCTCAGGGAAAAGTCTTCTTGGTAGTTAGAGGGGATAAATGGTAACTAATAATAGAGCTAACATGTCCAGAGTGCTTTCAGAATTGCAAAGTGACGATGTTTTGATCCTCATAACAACCTTGCAGAGGAGGAGCTCCTCCTATTACCCCCCATTTTACAAATGACAGATCTGAGGCACAGAGAGGTAGTGACTTGACCAGGGTCACATTGCTAGTCAGTGCCTGAGGAATGATTTGAACTATGGCCTTCCTGCCTTCAAATTCAATGCTCAATACACTACGCCCCCTGGCTGCCTGTATAGCCAAAAACCTCTTAAATACTTAGCATAATCAGTCGATCAGTCAATAAACATTTATTAAGTGCCTACTATGTGCCAGGCACTGTGCTAAGTGCTAGAGATTAAAAAAAAAGGCAAATGACAGTCCCTGCCCTCAAGAAGCTTACAATCTAATGAGGGAGCCATCATGTAAACTAATATACACAAAGCAAGCTATATACCAGATAAATGGGAATTAACTAACAGACAGAGGACTCTGGAATTAGAGAGGTCGGGGTAGGCTTCCTCTAGGACATAGGGTTTTAGTTGGGACTTAAAAAGAATCCAGGAAGGTCAGTAGTCAGAGCCTGGGAGGGAGAGGAGGATCTTGTTAATGAACAGCCAGGAGGCCAGCCACTGGGTCAAAGAGTAAATAGAAGAAAGTGAGGTGTCAGAAGACTGCAAACTCAGGAGGGGCTGGATTATAAAGGGCTTCACCCACCAAACAAAGCATTTTGTATTTGGCCCTGGTGGCAGTAGGGAGCCAGCGGTCTCTTGAGTAGAAGTGACATGATCAGATGTGTGTTTTGGGAAAATCACTTTAGTGGTTGAAAGGAGGATGGACTGGAGTGGGGAGAGACTGGGGGGCAGATGGACTTCCTGCAGCCATTGCAATAGTCCAGGTGTAGGGTATGAGGGCCTGCACCAAGGGCAGGGACAGAGGAGAAAAGGGGGTGTATTGGAGAAATGATGCAAAGGTGAAATTGACAGGCCTTCACAACAGCTTGGATAGGAGGGGTGAGAGAGAGTGAGGTGTCCAGGATGACACCTAGGTTGGGAGCCTGGGGGACTGGGAGGATGGGGGGGTCCCTCTACATGATAGGGAAGATAGGAACAAGGAGGGTTTAAGACCCTAAAATCCTTTTATTAAGGGGATTTGTTCTGTGAAGGTTGGAATCAGTCAAAGGGTTGCACTTGAGGACCTAGAGTGCCATGTGTGGCCTTGAGGAGGCTGGTTCCCCACCCCTGGTTTAGGGGTTATAGGGAATTAGTTCTGTTTTGGGCATATTGAGTTTAAAACGTCTACTGACCATCCATTAAGATGTCTGAAAAGCAATTGGAAATGTAAGGTTGGAGGTCAGCAGCAAGATTGGGGCAGGAAAGGTAGATTTGAGAACCATCAACAGAGAGATGGTAGTTAAATCCAGGGGGAGCTAATGAGAAGAGAAGAGGGCCCAGGCAGAACCCTGAAGGACATCTATGGTTAGAGGGCATGATGTGAAGGAAGACCCAGCAAAGGAGACGGACACAGAGTGGTCAGAGAGATGGGAGGAGAACCAGGAAACAGGGGTGTCCTGAAAACTAGAGAGAAGAGAGCCTCCAGGAGGAGAGAGTGACCAACAGAGCAATGAGGACTGAGAAAAGGCCGCTGGATTTGGCAGCTAGGAGAGCATTTGTAACTTTGGAGAGAGCAGTTTTGGTGGAATGATGAGGCTGAAAACCAGATTTGACATTGCCAGAACAGCTGAACCTCAGAGTCGGAAGGGACCACCAAGGCTCCCTCATGCACTCCAAAGTCTCCTCTACACCAGTCTGACAAATGGCCATCCAACAGTGACTTACGGTTCAGCCCAATGACCAGAACAATAAGACGTCGGGACAACAGATTCTAGGCATCAGTTTCCCCACTAACTTGCCAAGTTCTAAAGCTACAGAGGAAGCAGTCCCTCAATGCTTTGAGGGACTGGCTATAGTCTGATCTAAGAGCAACCCTGAGGCAAAAGCCATGACCCACCCAGCAGCCAGTGCACAGGTGTGTGCCAGGAACTCAAGGAGGCCTTCTGGCTCCTGAATGCTTCTGGGTGTGACCATACGTCAGGCTCTCAAGCAGAATATAGGCCGGCAGTGGTCCACCAAGGAGAACCCAAGCCAGACGCCTTATGCTGACTAATTTGATGACATGAGCTTCTTAGAGAACAGAACAGGGGAGAAAAACCTTTGTTTAGCTTTGGACTGTGAGCTCCCTGAGAGCAGGGATTGGTTTTTGCTTTTCTTTGAGTCCCCAGCATTTGAGCACATAGTAGGTACTCAACAAATATTTCTTGACTTGACTAGTTGACTTGTTTGAGACTTCAATTGCGCCTCCCAATGGACATGTCCTCCAATGGCATTTTTAGATCCATTCGTACCTTAGTGAGGTTAAATGTACTTGACCTCTAAAAAGAAAGGCCAGTCCCACTCCTAGGTCTCTGGTCTGTGAACAGTACTCAGCTCTTTCTGGATCTTTCTGAAAAGAGGAAAGAGCAAAAACATCTGAACCTGTAAACTCATCCCCTTTTTAAGGCCCACTGTCTACCCAATTCATTCCTAAAGATGAAACTCAACCACTCTGTGCCCACCCCATCCTTAGGGAGATGTAAAGTCCCAGACAAAGGCTCACTGGCCTATGAGCTCATCAAGCTGTCTGGCCCTTGCCGCTCCACCCCCATTACAGCCAAATGGCTGTAAAGCGAAGCTTGGAGGGAGCTGACCCATGTATCTCAAGGACAAGAGACAGGGAAGCAGGCCACACCCAAAGGGAACAAACCCTTGAGTTTGGAGATTCGTTTTCTTTACAAAAAAAGGCCCACTTGGTCATTCACTGTGCTGTGGTTACGGAGACTACGTTTCAGGTTCCAAGTCTCACTTCTCCATTGGCATTTCAGAGCTTTTACAATGGTTCCATCTTATGGTGAAACAGGAAGGCAGAAGAGGGAGTTTTTGTAGAATGCGCTGAGCCTGCTTGGGTTGTAGAGATGGCTATTTCTCTTCTTTTAGGGTCTGGCTGCTCCAGGTTCTCCTTTCTTCTGTTCTTGGTCCAAGTGGCACAGGTCAGCCTTCCCAACACTGTGTGGTCCACTTCCTCTCTTGACACCCCATCTCTTGACCCCAAAGGGATTTGTTCTGTGAAGTTTGGACTCAATCAAAGGCTGCACCCAAGGATCTAGAAGGCCATATGTGGCCTCGATGCCACAGGTTCTCCACCCCTGTTTTAGACCAATAGAAACACAGTACATTAAGGGGTAACCAAAGAGATTCAGAAGTTTCTGAGAATGATACCAAGGAGATTCAGGAACAAAATATGACCATTTAATCCAAGAAAAATCCCTGAATTCCATAGTACAAAGAAAACTATGTCTGAATCCTGAGAACAGACTGAAAGAAATTATGGAAAAAATTAGATCCTTCCTTAATTTCTTTGAAGAAAACAGCAAGACTAGAATTTAGATAATTCCCGTGGGGCGTGTGGGGTGTTCAGGGAAGACTAGCACCTCCAGTGTGAGGGCTTCTCGTCTACCTTTGGTGTCCACACACCACCCACCTCTCACCCATGGATCCAAGAAGCTGTAGCATGAACAGTGACCACACTCCAACAAAACTCTCTGGGAGACACAGTAAAGGAGGTTGAGGGTGACTGATAGGCTTGAAACCCTTTGGTGAGTAAAGTGGATGTCTACCCCAAGCATGTGAAGACTTCCCCCGGGGCATGGGTGCATGAAGACACTGAAGACACCAAGGTCATCCACTTCAATCGGGGCCATCGCAAGTCATCCCGATTTTTGTCCCACCACTGGACTTTGATGGCTCCGGAAAAGAGAATAAAGCCTGAGGACCTTGTGCAACTCTGTCTCACTTGAATCCAGTTCACAAGCAGGCAAGATAACACTAGTGATGTCAATGGTCCTCTTCAAAAATGAAGGATGAGGGGCAGCTAGGTGGCACAGTGGATAAAGCCCCAGCCCTGGAGTCAGGAGGACCCGAGTTCAAATCTGGCCTGATGCACATAACATTCACTAGCTGTGTGACCCTGGGCAAGTCACTTAACCCCAATTACCTTGCAAGAAAAAAAAAGGGAAGGATGAACAGCAACAGTAACAAACCATGTAGTTAAGGATTAAAAGCACAATAAAGTCATCAGGTTGTTCCTCAAGGGCACATTGCCAAATCACATTATGTATATTAGTAGATGCATTTGCAACAACAACAAAAAAGTGTTTTTTCTGAAAGTGAATGCAATTTACAACCTGCAGGGTAGGATTATGGACCATAGACGATGTAGACAAAAAATCTATAGTGGTCCCAGATCAGACAAGTATGAGCTGTGTGACCTTGGGCAAGTCACTTGAGGCCTTTCTTATGTGTGATTGCTTTAGATAGGGTGTCTTCTTCACCTTCTCTTGTATCTCAGAGCCCTCTGGCAGTCTAGCAAAGCCTTCAGACCCCTTATTAGCATGATGGGTTTATATGGATAAAATAAATCAAAGAAAGTGCTAAGTTTCAGTTAAAGGTTTGTAAAAACAAAGAGGTTGTTTTTTTCCCATCCAAGTTCATGGTCCCCCTGAAATCTACCCTCCTTGGTCCAGGGACTCCAGGTTAGGAACCCCTGAATCAGAATAATTCTAATTGCCTTTACAGGTCAAATATTCTGATGCTAAGTACATTCAAACTGAATTTTCATACAGGGGCAATAGGACAGTCTGGTTCAACAGTCATTCTGGCTGATTTGACATTACTGTTGGCGTAATCTGTCCTATGGTACACAGGGGCAAATTCTCAGCAAGGTTGGGGATCACCTTTGTCCAATGGTCTCAAGAAAGCTCTAGATTTAGGCATGAAAGTCAGCTACAGGCATTCCATGATTGCTTATTGTCCAAGCTTTCTTGACTATTCTCATGTACAGGAATGATTCCCCCAAACCAAAAAATCAGATGGCCTTCATCTTCTCCATAGGCCAGAAGGTCAACTCCCCCCAAACTGGGAATGAAGGTTAGCTATAAAGGAATGGATCCAAAGAGATAGGAAGTATCCTCATAAAGCCAACCTGCCTGGAATTCTTCATTTTCAGAGAAAGGTGAACAAATTACCATTTCGATCTTAATGACTTTTTTAAGGCATTGATGGTCATTTGAGAATCCAGCTGAGTACATGACACAGAATTTATTCATTCATTCATTCATTCATTCATTCATTCATTTTTATTTATCTATCTATCTATTTATTTATTTACTTCACCAAAACTCACCAAAAAAGCTGTCACTTCTCTCACGGTTATCCTGCGTGAAAGAACAAAGCCTTTGTTATATCCCCTACAGAACTATTAATATTTGGTGCCAGCAATCAAATAGTGCACCGAATGGAAGAGCGCGAAATAAACTTGAGACATGGGCCAGGTGGAGCAGCAGAACTGACTCAGTTTATTCATCTGAGGGTACAGGATAGATAGAGAAAATCTAGCCTAACTTCAAAGAGTCCACGCCGTGAGACACTCTCCAAAACATCGGCTGAGGACGTGACAACATACATTTCCTCGTTATCAGGGTTCCTAGATTGGGTTGTATTTTCCAAGGTTTTCCCAGGTGCTTGGTGCCACCTGCTAGAGGAGTGAATGTGTAAATCTAAGGTTCAACGAGTGAGAAGGAATGTCTCAGGAACCTCCCTTGCAGGGGGAGATTTGGAGAGCCCTGCTTCCTAAATGATTGAGCCCTGTGGGTTAAGCCTGGGCAAGAGTCAAACTCTGTCCTGGATCTTAAACCCAGATTGGACTCTTAGAGCCGGCCCTCAACAAATATTGGTGTGAGTCACTTAAGGATTGGGCTCTGGAATGGCTTCCTTTCACCTTTGTTTAAGAAAAAAGAGAAAGAATCCCTTCTTACCTCTCGTGACAATATTTTCTACTCTAATCCCTGTCCTGAAGTTCTGACAAAGAAAAACGAGACATTTCTCACCGTAAGTAACACTTTCTGCTAGGGGGAGGGTGCTTCAGTTAGACAGGACCTCAGAAGATCCCAGACTCGGGAATTTTTCTGGGGAAAGGATGGGAAGGGCACTACTTGCTGAGGCAAAGAATATACGGGAGCTGGGGAGGGGAGGGATGAGTTACTCATCAATCACCTTTTTTTCTTTTTTTCACCACTTTAAACATGAAAACCTTGCTTTTGTACATTCTTCAAACCCAAATTCCAGCCACAACACACCACAATCTGTCCAAGAGCTTCAGCGAGGGGTTGCAGGAGGGGGCACAGCTGACAAAGGCCTCTTGATTCAGGACTGACCAGCTGTGCAAGCCTTCAAAGTCTCCTCTTATAAAAGGAGGAAATCGGCTCGAGTGAGCTCTGCTGCTCCTTCTCTCGCTAGCTTTTAACACTAATAGCTAACATTTACAGAGTGCTTCCTATGTGCCAGGCAAGGGCACTAAGCGCCTTACAAATATTCTCTCATTCGATCCTCACAACGACCTTGAGGGGTAGGTGCTATTATCACCCTCATTTTACATATGGGGAAACTGAGGCAACCAGCTTTTAAGAGACTTGCCCTATTAGACTGTAAGCTCTATGAGGGCAAAGTACTCTGTCATTCTTTGCACCCCCAATCCCAAAACGGCGCCTTGACATAGCTGTATGCAACAATTTAAATAAATGTTTGTTAAACTGAATTGTTGCATTAATTTGGTATTTCATATTTCGCTCTGGTAGCATTTCCAGACAGACTAGATCAATTTCTCTTGTGCCATTTTCTTAGAATGATTGAGTGCCCATAATCACACAGGTAGAAAAGTTGTAAAGCAAGGATGTGAATCCAGACCCCCTTACTCCAAATTCAGTGCTGTCTGGCAGACCCTGTGAGTCTTTCCAGAGCTCAGCTGCCTTATCTGTAAAATGTGGTTTTTGAATTCATGATCTCCATGGTTCCTGCGAGCTCTAAATTTTATGAGCTATGAAGTATATTGTCAGGTCCTTGAGGACAAAGTCTATGTCTTGCCTTTTTAAATTAAAATTAAATTAATCATTAAATTTTTATTTAACCCATAGCATAGTGCCAAGGACAAAGTACCCATGTTTCTCTTCACCAATTCTGTTAAAGGTCAGTGTTCTATTTACCTTGGTATCTTTTTGCCAATAGATAACAAGACACTTGGTGAGGGGGAATCCCACTAAATAAACAGACAATTTTGCTTGAAACAGAAAGTTATTTAATGCACACTAGTGACACCACACTTATCCTCAGGGAGATTTCTAATTTAATGTAAGCAGACAAATCCACCAAAGTGCCTTCTATAAATTCTGTATATGATCCTTAACAGGAACCCTCAAGGTAAAAGAATCTGCATGCGTTCCTGTAAATAGAATGGAATTAGGGGCCTCTCCTGGACCAGCTAGAGTCTATCTATCTATCTATCTATCTATCTATCTATCTATCTATCTATCTATCTATCTATCTATCTATCTACCTTAACACCTGGCCTTTGGGACTTCCCATCTTCTTAGGAGGGAGATGGAGCCACACTGTCTGTGTCCCTTAGTCTCCCATTTAGAGCCCCAAGGGAAAGAGAAGAACAAAGCTTCTGTCCAGGGCTGAGCCACCAGGGAAAGCCTTCGTCCGAGGTCTGAGGGGCCCTTCCCCAACGCTAGCAGCCTCTATGAAGCCCTTACCATGTGCCAGGTAATGGGCTATTTGCTGAGAATACAAAGAAAGGGTTTTGGGGAGCTCACGCTCTAATCCGGGAGACAGTTCGCAAATCACTATGTATATACAGGATATATACTGTGAAAAGGGAAGGAAACCTCGGAGGAAAAGCACCAGCTTGTTGGGGAATTGGGAAAAAC
Organism: Phascolarctos cinereus; assembly: GCF_003287225.1. Classification (NCBI taxonomy): domain Eukaryota; kingdom Metazoa; phylum Chordata; class Mammalia; order Diprotodontia; family Phascolarctidae; genus Phascolarctos; species Phascolarctos cinereus. The sequence continues at coordinate 10,500,323 of NW_027555958.1, read as the reverse complement.
CTCCTAAAGAAGGTAGGATTTGTAGTGTCTCCAAGGAAGCCAGGAGGCAGAGATGTGGAAGAAGGCGGTGAAGAAGATACTAATGAAAACATATTTGGAAACAAATAAATTCCACCCCTGAATCTGTCACTAGCGGAGCCTCGGTCTCCCCATTTTGAAAAGCACGGATGAAACGCCAGCAGCGTCTACATGGCAGAGGTGCGCCAAGCCTCAAAGGACAGAGAAGCACACCCAGTCCAAGCGTCAGCTCTTAGGTTGGGCTTGAAGAAGAGGGGACTCAGGGAAGGGAGCGGAGGGGGGACGGGGCGGGGGGACGACTCAGTCTTGTCCAGTTGGACTCCAAAGGCTCATTTGTCTTTGTTTCCCCGGTGCCCAGCAAGTGGTAGGTGGGGTCCTAGACCTAGGTAGGGTCCTGCTAATTGCTTGTGGCGCTGGATGCAATTGAATTTAATTGAACTGAAAGGAACTGAATTGACTAGAATTGAGCTGAATTAAATTGAATAGAACTGAAAAGAATTGCACTGAACAAGAAGCAATGGGCGAACGTGGAGCAGAGACAGACCGAAGCTACAAGTCAGAAGTTCCATTAGGGCTGTCGTAAAAGGGGATGGGCTGCCCTGGGAGGTAGAGAGCTCCCCAGCACTGAAGGGATTCAAGCAAAGGCCCGGGGCCGCGCCTGGGGGATGCTGCAGAAAGGATGCTGCTTCAGGGAGGGGCGACACCACCCCAGGAGCTGGAAGAGGAGCTCCGTCTCCGGGAGACGCCAAGCGCACCGTTACCTGGAGCACTTCCGAGAGGGAAGGCCGAGCTGCAGAGGGAGCCCCGCCCCCGGGCCCGCCTCCGCCCGACTGCGAAAGGCTCCCGGAGACGTGGCCCCGCCCCCTGCATGGCGTGTGCACGTCGGCGTCGAGGGCGGAGGAGGCGGGACTTCCTGGCGCGCGCGCTTCGCTTCCGGCGCGGACCGGAAGCCGCAGTTGTGCACCGAGCGAGCGGCTGCCGGAGGTGAGAGAGACGCCCTGAGGCGCTTCTCGGCCCGGCCCGACCCGGACCCGGAGCCGGCGCCGTCCCCGATGCTCGGCGCCGGGGCAGGCGTGGCGGACGTCGGCCGGAAGCAGGCGGCAGGGGGCCACGAGGGCCCGGGCCGGTGACGGCGGCGATGTCGACGGGTCTCCGGGGAGCCGGGCTCCCGAGCTGGAAGCGCCACATCGCGGAGGAGCTGCGGCGGCGGGACCGGCTCCAGAGGCAGGCCTTCGAGGAGATCATCGCGCAGTGTGAGCCACCCTCGGGGCCTCAGTTTCCCCCTCTGTGCCCCGTGCTCCTGCTCGGAGGCCGGCACGTGCTTCAGTCTCGAGACTGGAAGCAGCGCCTGCCCTCGGGGAGCTTATAGTCTGGGGGGGTTAGTGTGGGCTCGCGGAGTCAGCCCGAGGGGCGGGGCCGGAGCTGTCCAGTCTGGGCCCTCGTTTAACCGGAGCTGGGTGTGTGTGTGTGTGTACACATACAAAGAAAAGGTGGTCCTGGGAGGGAGACGGATGAAGGTACGAGTCAGCCCCCGCCCCCAGGGGCTCCCAGTCCAAGGGTGGACGCAACCTGCAGACGCCCATGGATAGACCAGGTGTAGACGGGGCCGTTGGAGGCGGGCTCGGGATACACTGGCGTTAACAGAACAGCTGGGCGACCTCACTCTGAGCACAGATGCTTGTGGGGGAGATCGGAGGGCAGGCCACACCCCCAGGCACCTAGGGGAGAGAGCCTTTTGGTGAGGACCCTCTCCTTGAGGGAACTGGGGAGGGAAAGGGCACTCACTCTCAGGGGCAAGGGACCGTCACTGGACGGGGATGGGTATCGCCCACACGTGTAGGGCACTGTGCTTGGCTCCGGGGACATTGAGGGAGATTGAGTGGTCTCTTTTCTTGCTGGGAATCGCAGACTTCACCGTGTTAGCAGAGACCTAAAGCTTGAGTGGGCTAGTGCGGCCCCTTAGTTCTCAGTTCTGGAAGCTTTACTGCATCACTCCCTGGTTTCTTCGGAGGTTCCCCAGAAGAATGGGATGTAAACACGGGACAACCAACCGAACTCTGGGCCGCTTTGAGGAGACCCTGATCTGATGAGGCTTTGATGGAGGCGTTTATTTTCCACATCTCATCCGTTATTGCTAATAGACAGGCTCCTCCATCCAGTGGCTTTTCTCAGTTCCCCTCTCACCTCTCTTCCTTCACTTTCTTTTCTTAATGATAGACATTGCTTGACATTTCTGCAGTTTTGCGTTGCTGTCCTCAAATCAGTGTTTTATTTGATTTTCTCTGCTTTTTTAGTGCCATTTCTAAAAGTTCCTTTGGAAAACATTTCCATGATTCATTTTGATGTTTCCACAGTGTTTGATGTTTTTTAAACAAGTATTAGAGTCTGCTTCCTTTTTTATGTAATGTTTAATTTAGCCTTCATTATTGTGGTGTAATGGACTGAAGGGTGGACTTGCGCTTAAGAGACCTGAAGTTATGTTCTAGTTCTGATGCCATCTCCCTGTGTGACCCCAGAAAGGCACTTTGTCTCTCACATAAGGCTCTGTTTTCCCCTACTTAAAATGATGGTAATATTTGCACTACTATAGAAGAAGGAGTACTAATGCTGTACTCCACATTTTCTGCATGTCTGCCCAAAACAATTGTATTAGCATTAATCCAAATCCAAACATTTCTTGCCCAGAGAGGGAGCTGTCCAAACCAGCCGAGCCCCCTCAAGGCCTTGGCCCTGTCTCTACAACAGGACAATTAGAAAAAGGAAAAGTTCACAGTGCATTAAAATTCAGTTTGGGGTTCACTTTCTGCTCCATCCAAGAGAACAGTGGTCACTTAACACTCTCCTTAGACTACTGTCTTCCTCCTTTGAACATTTCCCGTCACCTTTTGAAAGGGGCACCCCTCAGTTTCTCCTGAATGGAAGGAAGACGCTGCCCTGGCAGGCTCTTGTACAGTCCCAGCAGGAAGACCAACTGGCCCCTGTACGTCCTGGGCTAACAGATGAGCTCTCATCACCCATCACATCTGGGCTGTGACCCACCCAAGGGGCAGCCCCCAGGGACAAGGCATTCTTCGGGCTCCCTTCCAGAAGAGCTTCTGCCACACCTGCTCTCCTTTGTGGCTGCCCTCTTGGCGCTTACTCACTGTTGGGGGCAGTGATGGGTAATGCAGGGAGCATGACAGGGAAGGGTGAGAGAATATTGGAGCCCTTCTTCCCCCCCACTCCCATCCTGGAGAGTGGAGAGAGCTGTACTTCCAGCTCAGGGCAGTAATAACCGTCAGAAACGCCAGAGCAGAACGTTAACCTCAAGAGGCTCACAGCCAAGGGCTCGCTAGACAGCCATCTGGTTTGTCAGTGATGTTAAGTGCTCCTTGGCTGGAAACTGAGGGCAGGGCTCCTGGCCCACCTGAACTTAGTCTCACCCTAACACTTGATACAGTTCTTTTCCCATACTCTCCTTCCCCCGCCCCCCCCCCCAGTCAGTGTGGGGAGCTCTTTCTACCAGTGCAGATTGGCATTTGTCTTGGAGCACAGGTGGGGATTCTGTGGCCCTCTAAGTCCTCAGGTCCTTTTATGAAGGGCTGCACTTAAGGATCTAGAGGGCCACATGTGGCCTTGAGGCTGCAGGTCCCCTGCCCCCCCTTGCAGGGGCTGCCGAGAGCACACAGCCATTGTGAATAAGAGGTAACACTCGAATGCAGGCCTTGGTGACTCCAAGGCTAGTCCTCTGCTGCTCTTCTTCTAGGTGTTTAATCAATGTTTTAATAAATGAATGAGGGCGATCGCTGCTGCTGGTAGCAGCTTGTGTTTCTTCTTCCCCGTGTCTCCTGCAGCTCCATGCTTTCACTTTCAGATATTTGTAGTCTGCCTTTGAAGGTTACCATCACATTTAGAACTCTTTTATTAAGAACCATACAGGATTAAATTTTAACTTTTATGTATAAACATTAAGAAAATCTGCTCTAAATTAACTTTTTTCCCACTAGGACCGAGCAAAAACAAAATTGCCACATCCTTAATTTAGGGCGTTATCAGACCATTGCTGACTTGTGTACACTCTAACATCAGCATCTGTCGAGTACTTTCTGCACTCGTTAGGGTGGGAGTGATCAGCCCCTGGCCCAGGGGCTGCCATGCAGCTCTCACCAGCCCCAGAAGGAATGATTGAGCCCCTAGATGCCCTGGCACTGGGGCTCTGGTAACGAGGTCCGGCATCTACTCGTCACTGTGTTGTAGGAGAGATATCTGTTCAGGTCCTTGCAGCGGATGCTTTGGATCCTTCCAGATACAGCAGCCTCAGACTTGGCCTCTGCTGTGGCTGCCCAGGTGTGTGACCTTGTCCAGCATCACTTCCTGTCCAGGCTCTTCATTTCTGAATCCCAATCTGATGCATGGGAGCACATAGTTTATAAAGCCCCTTCAAGCTCTGTGATTCTGTGCTCGATCTCTGTTCCTTCCTCCCTGGGCCAGCCCAGCTCTCTTCCCCTAAGAGATGACTGTTTTTATGGAGCCCTAGAGCCTGTCACTGGAAGCCGTGAGGGTGGCTGGTGTGCTGCTGCCGTGCTGATTCTGGGCGTTCTCTTCCCTGGAAGACTGGACGTAAGAAGCCTGGCACCCATCCCCAGGCAAACTTCAACTTTGCCTAATTCCTTGTAGTTTTTCTGGATCAGATCAGTGTCTCCCCTATTGAGAAGCAGGAAATAAGAGGAAGAAGAGGGATCTACATTTAGCCCTCCCCCTCTGCCTTCTCCGTTGTCATTGAAGGGACCATTAGAAAGGCCCTCACTAGGTGCCCTGAGAAGTTTTGTCCATTGAAAGACTTAACGTAGTATCATGGATGCAAGATCCTCTAACCTGCTGGCATTTAAAAATGTTTCTGTTCGGGGGCAGCTAGGTGGTGCAGTGGATAGAGCACCGCCCCTGAATTCAGAAGGACCTGAGTTCAAATCTGGCCTCAGACACAGAACACTTACTAGCTGTGTGACCCTGGACAAGTCACCTAACCCCATTGCCTAGCCAAAAAAAAACCAAAAATGTTTCTGTTCAATACTGCTAAAATGGCCCCTGCTGCCATCATTTGTAATAGGGCCATAGCTGCAGGGGCCCTTTGGTCAGAGTGGATATCTTTGCTTTCAGAAGTTGTGAAATCTGTGTTCAAAAACAGGGCTTTGATGAAAATAGCTAATGATCGATTGAGTATGCTCAAAGAAACATTGAGTGGGACTGTGGGCCCATGGGATTAAGGTCAAAGCACCAGAGAGAAGGTAACATGTAGCACTAAGCCAGAACACCAGAGGTGAAATACCTAGTTAGTGTAATGAGCCACAAGCAGGTAAGGCCTAGCTTCCAGGAGTGCTAGTTTTTAAGTTTCTCACGAGTTGTAACAGTAATTTCATGGCATCTGATGGCACAGTGGCGGTGCTAGCCTACAGTCTGGAAGACCTGAGTTCAAATCCAGCGCCAGACACTGACTAGCTATGTAACCGTGGGCAAATCATTTAACTTCTTTTGTCTGTGTCAGTTTCTTCACTGCAGAATGGGCACAATAATAGCCACCTGCCTCCCAGGGTTATTGTGAGGATCAAATGAGATAATATTTGTGCCTGACACAGTAGGTACTTAATAAATGCTTCTCCATCCATCCCCTCTCCACCCCCCCACCCCCCCACATACACACACAGTGCCATGTATGAAGTTAGAGCTGGAAGGTAATAGAGAGGTTATTTGGGTTTTTTTGTGGTGAGAGATTTCTATCATTCCTATCTGGTAATTGGCAGAATCCGAGGGGAGAAACATTCCACCAGGGAGCTGGGATGGAAAGACCTGAGGTTCTGGCTTGACAGAGCCCTGGCGCCAGCTCTGGAGTCAAAGGATCCAAGTCTCAGTCCCTCCTCTTCCTCTTACCCTTCCTGGCCCGCAGTTTGCTCTCCTGTAAAATGAGGGAGTTAAACTCGATGGCCACTTAAATCCCTTTCAGCTCCAGAACTATGATCCTGTGACCTGTATCCTTTTTGTTACTGTTTGACAACCAGGAAAAAAATTTCGTAACTGGCCCAAGAAGCTGTCAGACGGCAGCAGTATTGCTGTTTAAGAACGATCACTGTACTTGGACTGGAAAGACCTGTGTGCAGGGCTGGCTCGACTTGCCAGCCGTGTGACCCAGGGCACATCTTAGACTCTCCCTGGGCCTGGGTTTCCTCAGCTGTAAAGTGAAGGGAGTGGAGTAAATGACCAGTGAGGATCTGAAGTGGGAAGCTCTCTGGTGTCCTCATTTCTGTGTGGTGTGAGGCAGTTCTTCTCAGTGTCCTTGATAGAAGGGAATTGGTACAACGTGCTTCCACACCCTTTCTCGGCCTTGTGGCCCGTGCGTCGAATGAAAGCCCTTCGGAGTCTACCTACTTAGGGATTCACCAGGGATGCCCCAGTGTCACGCGCTTTGTCAGAGGTGAGGCAACCACACTTTCAGTTGGCTGCCTCCAGAAGAGCTTAAAGTAAAGCATGCAGCATAGTTTGTGCAAATGTTGCCGAGGATGTCTCACTGGTCGTTGACTTCTGCCTGCATGCCTGCCTTTGGGTTTGCTCCTCATGCTTGAATTTTTTGTTCTGACAGATAATAAGTTGCTGGAGAAATCAGATCTTCAGTCGGTGTTGGCTGACAAACTACAAGCAGAAAAATATGACTTGCAAAGCAGGCACGAGATCAGGTATTCTGTAATAATTAGGCATCTCTCCTCTGGGAAATTGGTTCCTTTTTCCACCAGTCCAGAGATGATTCATTTTTATTCTAGTTTGGAAGTGAACTAAGGGTTATGGATCACTTCAGCAATCAGGATGTTGCTGTTCTGTTATTTAAATTAGATGCCAGAGGTGACTCGATTTAATTCTTCTCCCTTTGTCTTCCCGACATTCCCTTCCCTTGGCTGATTTTCGGGATCCTAGTCCAGGACATGATGGCACGTGGAATGATGCTCAGCTACAAGAAATGGCCCAGCTGAGGATTAAACATCAAGAAGAATTAACTGAATTACATAAGAAACGTGGGGAGGTGAGAAATCGATCTGTTTGGCTCATTTGTTCCCTAGAGGTAGACGGGAGGGGAGAATCATTGCTGTAGAAATGTGATGAGCCACGCAGTAACTTCTCAAGTGTGGCTTGTCTGGCAGCTTCTGAATAAATGTCTTTGTGCCCCAGTTAGCTCAGTCGGTGATCGACCTGAATAACCAGATGCAACAGAAGGACCGAGAGATGCAGATGAATGAAGCAAAGTAAGTGGAAATGCTGCTTTGCTAGAGACTTCTGGTTGGGACCCACCTGTTGTTTATCCCTTTTGTTTGCCTTGGTGTGCTTCCAGAATCGCTGAATGTTTGCAGAAAATCAGGGAGCTGGAAACTGAGTGCCAAGAACTTCGAAATAAACTGCAGGACCTTGAAAGAGCCAACCAGACACTGAAGGATGAGTATGATGCCCTGCAGATCACCTTTACTGCCTTGGAAGAGAAACTGAGGAAGACCACTGAGGACAACCAAGAGCTCGTCACTCGCTGGATGGCTGAGAAGGCCCAGGAGGCCAATCGTCTCAATGCAGAGAACGAGAAGGATTCTCGGTGAGATGCCTTAGTGCTGGGGGGGCGGGGGGGTCTTTGTCATTCTTAACCAAGAGGAGCTTCTGGAAAGCACCAGGAAATTCACTTGCCTTTTTTGTTGTATCTTTACACTAACAGAAACTAACTAACTTTACACTAACAGAAAGCCAACTGACATTTTATTATTTTGAAGCAGGTGGTGATTTTTTTTTTAAGTCAACCTGCTGAAATTTCCCCAGTTAGTGACCTCTCCAAAGCACTTGTTGTCAGGCTTATTAGGCACGTTCTAGAAAACTAATGAATTCCATTTAGACATTCTGTATTTTATAAAAACAGAAGATTCTTAGTAATACCTAACAGAACTATGCCTTTCGTTCTTTACCCCGGCGACTGTAAGTTCTACGGAATCTCTGAGTAGACGAGGACCTCAAGGGCCGTCTATTCCAGCCTGTCCTCGAATGAGAGGCTTCTTTCTAAGATCCCAAATACATGGTCATCTAGCCTCCTTCAGAACCACCAGTGATAAAAAGCCCGAGATACTTTGGGAGCCTTCTAAGTATGGACAAATTCTGCCTGCTGTTGAACCTAAATCCTCCTCTATAATTATATCTGCTATTCTTACTTCTTCTTTCTGGGCACCAGAGATCAGGTCTCTCTTCCTTGTGAAGGCTCCTCAGACACTTGAGGACAAGTGTCTGTGTCTGCCTCAGCCTCTTGTGCCCCAGGCCCAGCTCAGTATCCTCAGGGCCTTCAGCTTCTCCTTGCATGGCACTCTGCCTTGCTGTCCTCTCAAGTTTGCTAGTTTCTCAGTGTTCATCATTAAATGTCACAGGAGCTAGAATTGGAAACGAAGCCTTAGCAATAATGTAAGACTGTGTTAAGCAGATAGAGCCTGCTTAGGACCACATACAGCAAGTCTGTCGTCTTCTCCCTTTTTGTCATTATCTCTGCTAAGGCAGGCTGGGTGGTGTGTGTGTGTGTGTGTGTGTGTGTGTGTGTGTGTGTGTGTGTGTGTCTCTGTCTGTCTGTCTGTGTCGGTGTGGGTGTCTGTGTCTCTGTGTGTATGTGTGTGAGAGTGTGTGTGTGTGTGTGTGGTGTGGGTGTCTGTGTCTCTGTGTGTATGTGTATGAGAGAGAGTGTGTGTGTGTGTGTGTGTGTGTCTGTGTCTCTGTGTGTATGTGTGTGAGAGTGTGTGTGTGTGTGTGTCTGTGTCTCTGTGTGTATGTGTGTGTGTCTGTGTGGGTGTCTGTGTCTCTGTGTGTATGTGTATGAGAGAGTGTGTGTGTGTGTGTGTGTCTGTCTGTGTCTCTGTGTGTATGTGTGTGAGAGTGTGTGTGTGTGTGTCTGTCTGTGTGGGTGTCTGTGTCTCTGTGTGTATGTGTGTGAGAGAGTGTGTGTGTGTGTGTGTGGGTGGGTGTCTGTCTCTGTGTATATGTGTGTGAGAGTGTGTGTGTGTGTGTGTCTGTGTCTTTAGCTGCCACGCCTCATGTTAACTGACCCGCCTACCCTCTACATCTTCTCCATGTGCGCTCTGGGGTTCTCACGCCTCCCCATCTTACATTTTAAGGTCCCTGTTAAGGGACATCCTGTTGGATTTGACCCCCTGTTCTAGGCTCCTGAGTTTTGTGTCATCTGCAGATTTGATGGTAGAAATGGAATTGGGATTCCTTCATCTAAATCTTTGATAAAAGTTGAACAACTCAGGGCCAAGGATAGATCCTTTGGACATTCCAATATAGACACTCCTCCAAGTGTGCATCAGTCCAGTAATGAATGACCTTTGGCTTTAGTTGTTCAGCCAGTCTCCAGGATACATCATCACTGTGTTGCTATCTAGCCAGCCTCTCCATCTTGTCTGTATTGGTACCAGTGTGCTGCTGACCTCAAGAACCTGGCGTTATCCTGGGCCCCTTTCTAAAGGCTCCCAAACCATCCTTTTAATAATATGACCCGGAATTTTTCCAGGAATAGGAGTTGCCGGAGTTATTGCAAACTTGATCTTCTTTCCTTTTCTAAAAGTGGAGACAAATCACCTTTCTCCAGTCATGCAGGACCTCCTGTTCTTCACAGATGACTTGCTCAGTAGTCACAGTGGCCAGTTCTTTCAGTATCCTCCTTTGTCTCCCTCATGCTTAGCTTAGCACAATGCCTGGAGCAGAGTAGGACCTGAGCCTGGGCCAGAGTTTTGTCTGTGTCCAAAGACACATCACGTCTTTGATGACAGCTAGATTGTCACAGTCTCCTAACTCAGCTTGAGTTTCAGCTCTGCTAACCATTTTTGTTCCATTCTTCCCTATGCAAAAGTCATTTTCCTTGGCAGAGAACAACAGAAGTGTGATGAGTTGAGTAGTTCTGCCTTCCCTTCAACAAACCTTGTGCCAGACACCGGGGAACAGACAAAAATGAAGCTTTCTGACGTCATGGAATGTATTCCATGCTTGCTGTGTGGGAAAGGCAGCTAGGCCTGAACGGCTGCTCGTACAAAGGTGCAGGGCCAGACTGGCACGCAGGGAGGACTAAGAAACGTGCAGTTATATTGGAGGCAGGAGTCTCCTTTCTGTGGCTGTTGTCACTGTCCCACCCACCCCAGCAGTAGGGTCTGGGTCTTCTCTGATCTTCCTCGTGGCCTTCGTTCGTATTCACGGCCGGCCTCCGTTCATTGTGGCCTTTCATGCTGCTGACATTCATAGAGGGCCAGACGGTCCTCTTTGATCCTGCTTCCCAACTTCCATCCTGGTTGGGGCAGGAGGCAGCAGGTCATAGAGCAGAAGGACCTAGACCTGCCTCAGGAAGACCTCTGGTCTTGGCCTTCTCCCGCCACATACCAGCTCGGTGACCTGTGGCCAAGCCTGGGCAAACGGCCCTCTCCAGACCCCAGGGAGCTCTGAGAGCCTACACCACAGTGATAGCAAGAGTTCCAGACACCCAATGAAATCACAGCTTCTTTCAAAAAGAAGTTGGCCCCGATTTCCCTCATCATCCTCGTCAAGCCCTTTCAGTAATACCTCAGTTCTTCCTGACCAGAATCAACGGAATTGATGTGCTGTGTCTTCAGAGTTTCCTTCTGAGAAGTTACCACCCTTGGACCAACTTCCCCTGTGAATTTTAGGCCTATTTATATCCAGAGACTTAGAGAGGATCTCCTCTCACACCGCAGGCTTTATTGCCACATTTTAGGGAGAACTGACATTGGAAGATTTAATCTCAGCCCCACCAAGGGTTAATTCTGCTTTGGGGGGCAGCCTGAAATAGTACTTAGCATTAATAATTGACATCAACCCAAATGCAAGTGAGATGGATTCCTGTGCCAGTGAGGCAGATTGTGCTGTAAACCATGTGGGGAACCTGGACTCTGCCTCCACAGGCCCCAAGAAAAGAGGCCTTTTAAGATTTAGGAGGGGGAAGGCCTGGCCTCACTAGCTAAGCCACCTTAATATCCTCCCTCAGTAAGTAAGGCAGAGGGTTTTCAGCGGCAGCTCTCTTGTCTAACCACATCCTCGGGGTGAGCCTCTTGTGGTTTTACTATGGGCTGTGTTTCTGATGAGAATGAGAACCTGTTTGTGAGAGGGGAAGTGAGGAGAGAAGAGTCATACTGGGAAAGAAGATCAAGACATCAAGCAGGGTGTGCCGAAGGGAACTGATGGCACAGCAGGCAGCTGCTGCCCATGGGCCTGCATCAGGGCCTGCATGAAGCCCACCCAGATGTCAGGTTGTAGGGTCAGGCAGCCAGTAGGGAGATCGGGGGCATGGGGGAAAGAAAACCTGCCAGGGCTGTGGGTTACCCTTGTATGGACTTCCTGCCGAAGGCTTAGCGGATTTGCCTTCTCCCAGGTGACCCCAGCCAAGTTCTCAGCTATCCCTGGTCTGGACCAGTAACAGTGCTGATGGGAAAGTCTTTATTGTGTGCAAAGACTAGAAGTCATGAAATAGCGGTCCTGCCCTCAGAAAGTTAGGAGTGTAGTTTGGAAGATTAGTATCAAAGAAAAAAAAAAGATTCCTACTATGTATGTTAGGCACAAGTCTGCCAGAAACAGTATTATTAATTTAACTTTGTTCTGAGTCCATTTCTAGCGTAGAGAAAGTTTAGAGCAGTGCCCAGCCCATAGCAGGCACTTGAATATTTATTGAATTGAGAGAAAGGCCCAAACTGGCATAGTTCCCCACCCCACCCCGTGCCCTTGGGCATTTCTTCAAGATGATAATTTGAATTAATGGCTAACGTTTATAGAAGACTTCACAGTTTAAAAAAAAAACACTTTACAAATATTACCTCATTTTATCCTCACAACCCTGGAAGGTAAGTGGTATTATTATCCTTATAACTAGGACAGACAGATTAAGTGACTTGCCCAGGGTCACACAGCTGGCTCCTGGGAGATTGGAAAGCCAGCTGAAGGCTGATTCAGCCTTGGTTGGCATGGTAGCTAAGAACTGTCTGTGGCTTTTTTATTTCCCCTTTATTTAAAGTAGTATTTGTACAATAAAAGTACCCTTAAGTATTCATTACTATACCAATTAGCTTACTTTATATTACTGCTTCCTGTGGTTTTTATTTTACCTTAACATGGTAGTCTTACTTTGACTTTTCATTTTGTATTGTTTAATTTAGGTCTTTCCATAATTCTCTGTATCCCCTTATTTTTTGTGTAGTAAACATCATAGTTTGAGCAAGGCCATCACATGCTGAAAGCATGGTTTCAGGTCTGAGCATGTGAGGAAAGACCAGACAGCCCAGTGGCTCCATGTATAGGGGCAGAGATCCGGGCTGGAGGAGGCAACAGCAGGATTGAAGAAAAAGACAGGGAGCCAGGAGAGACCTGGGTGGATTAGACAGGGGGAGAAGGAAGAGGGGCAGACTCCAGGAGGGGATGAAGGTCTTGCTCCAGGAGAGATGGGAGGGCTCTCAGAAGATCCGTGGCTCTTCTCAGGCCTGCAGAAGGCTAGGGCTTGGAGGTAATCAGCTAGCTGTCCCTACAGGAGATGGCCAGAGAGAATGGGCCACTTTACCCACGGCCCTCATCATTTCTCTTTGTCTGTGCTGAGCAGAGGAAAGCTGTGACAGGCACCTCAGAGCCACTTCATTCCTTTTGTGTGGGTGGGATACCCAAATGATATCTAGGTTCAAAGCCCGGCTCTCCCCGTACTACCAAGTCACGTGACTTCACTGTCGCTCCTTTTCTCCCAGTGTGACCCTGTCTTTGCTAGCAAAAAGAGTGACTGAGGTGTATATTGGGTGAGAGAGAGAGAGAGAGAGAGAGAGAGAGAGAGAGAGAGCGTGCATGTTTGTGTATGTGCATACCTGTGTGTGTGTGTGTGTGTGTGTGTTTTGGCTTGGGAGTGGTTCTTTCTGACATGCCATACTTTCTCAGCTGCTTTAATAGAAAGTGAGCTCCCTACAGGCAGGGAAGGGAGCTCTCTTTAAGTGCACAGAAGGACTTGTTTTTAACACTGTGGCCATTTTTCTAGACGCCGCCAGGCCCGGCTGCAGAAGGAGCTTGCAGAAGCTGCCAAGGAACCATTGCCTGTAGAACCGTAAGTATCCCAGTATATTCCAAGACTGCTCTGCCCATCCCCTCATCTTGCCTCTGTCTACCCTGTTCTTGCCCCCTCCCTGCAGCCTGCTGACCAGTGCTTGGATGTCAGGGATGGGGGTGGGGTGGGGGGTGTCCTCGCACCTCTGTTCACCCGGTCATAGTGGCGCTGTAGCTAAAGCCCAGTGATAGGCTGTGATTGCTGCTCTTGACCCACAGGAGGGTTCAGCGTCCTAAAGGAAAGGTGCTGCAGGAAGGCAGGTGATGGAACAGGAGAGAGGATTGCGGGGCAGGTTTCATTTCTGGTTTTTAAAAAATCCCCAAATGGAGGGCCCCTCTAGTGGGTCCACAGGAGCTCCAGACCAACTCTTCTCCAAGCTGAGACCACCTGGTTTTTTGTTTATTTCTATTTTTTACAATATGAATTTAAATAAAGCTCAGCTCTTGTCCGTTGTCTTAATATTTGTGATGTTTCAAAGCTTATAGCCCTTGGAGGAAAGTTCTTGTAGAAATACCAGAACCTCTGGGTTCTGCTTGTTGTCAGGCCTGTTCTGCCCCCACCTTAGAAACTGGGGAGAGCAGGACATCAGGAGCTGCCCTGTTGTCCTTGCAGATGGATTGGGGGGGGGGGAGGCGGGGCTGCCAGGGTCTCCTTGTCCTGAAGTAGGTTCCCCAGCGGAGCTTCTGCTTGGGTCTTGGAGCACAAACGGGGGAAGGCTCTTTGAGCCCCAGAGGGTTCTTCCCCAGCCAGTGAGCTTGGCTGGTTTGGAAGAAAAACAGCCCCTCAGCTTGGTCTTACTGCTCACTTTCTGGAAATGTCCGTTTTCAGTCTTTTCTCCCCAGCCCGCCCCCTGGGTCATGGTGGTCATTTTTGTCCATCTTTGGCATTTCTAAGGGACACCAGCGCCATTTTCCCCAGACTCTTTGAAAATGGTCAGAATTTCCAAGAGGGACATTGGTCAGTGTTTTCTGTATTTTCAAATGAGGAAGTGACTGTTGGCTCAAAGCCACAAACAGGAGGAACTTTGCTGACAGAGTCCAAAGCCACCAACCTGCAGCAGTGGCCGTCCCCTACCTTGTGAAGGCCAGCAGGGAGCTGGATGGGCCAGCAGCAGACCACTTTGCAGCTGCCCTGTCCTGAACGGCTCCCTTTCCCACAGTGGCCACACAGGATTTGACTTTGGCCACTTTCAGTGCTGGAAATAAATTTTATTGTAGAGCAGGGTGGGGGGAAGAGCCTGGACTGCCTGGCACCTCTTTTCCTCCAGTCCTGAGGTGTGAAAATGGCAACAGAGTCATGTGTGCGCCAGGGCCCAGCTAGCCCTGTTCCCTCGCTCTCCTGTCCCTAAAGCCAGAAACCCTCCCTGCATGCCACCTCTGGTCATTTCGGCCTTCACCCAGACAGCCAGCTCCTGGGCCTGGCAGCTGACCACACCCTCCCTCCCTTCCCTCTACTTGACTCAGAATTTATTCGGGTTGTGCTTGGAATCTAATTTTTCAAGTCTTAAAATGCATGACCAGCATCAGCAGGAAGCTAAGCATGTAGTCACTTTGTCCATGGGAAACGATTCAGGGGTTCACTGTTCCTAAAGCCACAGTGGTTTTCACTTGCTTTCCCAAGACTATTTGGTGCATTAAATGCCTTATTGGTCTCAATAAAGGGGGGGGGTGCACTTTTCCCTCTCTAGAAGTTATTATTTTATTAATGCCTCCTGATTTTAAAGGGAATGGGAGATGAGAAGGGAGTGGCCTCCCCGTAATGTGCAGAGAGCATTTCAAGTGCTGGTCCATCCTACCAGGGAATCATCCCGAAGCAGTAGGAATTGAGGGCAATTGTACAAAATTAGCGACCTCAACAGAAGCTTCAGGTGTTACTATGTTTGGCCCTTTGGCACAGCGATTAACAGAAAAATGGAACCTCAAAACAACTGGTTACAGACCTTTACAGGGAGGGAAGCAGGTGCAGAAAAGAGGAATAGAGCAAGGAAGAGGGGCAAAACCTTCCGTGGAGAGCCCGCCTCTTCAGTGCCCCGGCTGCCCCCAATGGGTGGCAGGAGGTCACGTCAGTAGGCAGAAAGACTATTGGGAAGAGTAGGAGGGCATGGAAACTGCAGGGATGTTTGAAAGGGAGCAAGCAGAGCCAGTGAGAAGCTTCCCAGCTCCCTCTCAGCCCTGCGCTAATGAGGCAACATGCGAGCTGCATGTTCTTTTAAGTAGCATGGTATTGCCCCATCTCTTAGTGCCTGGGGAGGAGCAGGCTTGTGTTATCGCAGATAAGGCTGAAAATGGCTTCGCTTTTGTGCTGACCTGTTGAGGGTAACTTTGGGGAGCAGATGCATGCTTCAGAAATAACAAAAGAGCTTTGAAGCACCTTTTAAACCAAACCATTGGCCAGGAAACTTTGCTTGTGTGCAGAGCTTTTCCTTCAGTATGTGCAACAGCATGGGAGCCCTTTTCTCCCCCCTCCCCTGAGTAGTTGTGGCTATCATTTGGTGATTACCAAGCTACCCTCCTCTTCCTGCTGGGTGATGGAGCTCAGAGACAAAGTTCAGGACCACTGGCTTCTTGAAGTACTCTGGGCATCTCCAAGCTATTCTCTGTCTTAGTCAGTTTTCCACTCTTTGCATCTTCACAGTTTGCAGCCCTTTCCTGTTCGATGTTCCTCCCAGTGTAGCGTGGCAGGTCAGAATGGGACAGGCGCCTCCAGTCACAATAGGAGGAATGTGTTGGCTGGGTGTTTGGCATCTCATCATTTAAAGGTGTGTCTTTAGGACCTTGTTCTTCCCCAGCCATGCCGGAAGCCTAATCGATGAAGCAGAGCCTGCGGAATTGATTGAGTTAAATGCAGGGACTTTGGTATGGCCGGTAGTGCTCAGGAGTCATCAGATCTAGAGAAATGGTCTGCCACGCCCACATGGCTCTGACTTGCTGTCTCTAGTAAGGATGTGTGCCATTCTGCAGCCACGTGTTGGGCTTTGGCATGTGAGGCTCTTTCAGAGCACGGAGGCCACTTCTCTTCTTCATGTTCTGGTGGCCTTCGGTAGAGGAGATGAGATCCTCGTTTTCATTCTTGTGTTTATTTCCCCTCCTCTACAGAGGCTGCCCTTCAGCAGGAGGCCTTTAAGAATGAAGACTTGTGGTTTTCTTTCTCAGTTGGAAAAGGAACAGTGGCAGGGAGAGAAGGCAAATTTTTATTTGGACAGGGAGGGGATTAAATTTTAAAGTGACAACAGCACAGAAAAGCTATGAATGATAAATGCAGCAGCTTTGCTGGGAGGAGTGGCCTTTTGCATCTCCTTGGCTATGGGAAAGTGGAGCTCTGAGCCCACTGATTGATGGCTCCTTAGAGGCCAGGCTTCCTGGCACAAACTCTCTTTAGGCCTACACCCATCCCCCAATTTACAAATGAGTAGACTGAGGCACAGAGAGGTCACACTTAGCAGCAGA
Source organism: Phascolarctos cinereus (assembly GCF_003287225.1). Taxonomy (NCBI): domain Eukaryota; kingdom Metazoa; phylum Chordata; class Mammalia; order Diprotodontia; family Phascolarctidae; genus Phascolarctos; species Phascolarctos cinereus. Next base: position 10,483,745 of record NW_027555958.1, on the reverse strand, counting down.
TCCTGGTCTGGAAACACCAAATTTCCTTTGAAGGGCTAAGAATTCATACACTCATGTCAATGTAAAGACTATTGAGAGTGAAATTTGAGTGGCTTTTAGGCTCCAGCTCACTCTTTTAAAGCCAGTGCATGTGTAGGTTACTTCCTCTGACTTCACTGACCCTCTCTGTAGAGTGCTGTTGTCTCACGCCCTCAGCCAGCTATTAGGATGCTTGGCAGAGTCTTGCCCATGTCCCCTCCTCTCCACAGCCCGCTTTCTCACTTCTAGTTTAGCTTCTGTGCATGGGGTCATTCCCAAGGCCGAAATTGCATGGGCCTCAGCCTGGGGGTTGTTCTCTGTGCCAGATTGTTGTTTATCTCACCCACCACCCTCCCCTCTCCCGGGACCTGGACAGGACCGATTCTCGTGCAATACCTGCTCTGACTGTAGCCTCGCATGGCGCTCCAAGGGGACCAGTGGTATGAATGTGTGAAGGAGCCATTACTTTAGATGTTTCCCAATAGTGTTTGCAGTGTGGCATAGTTACAGAAGTTGTTGATGGATGAGAAATGATATTGGGATTTGCAGGAGACATTCGTGATGGGGCTGCCACTAGCCAATTCACGAAGTAGAAACGTTCCCATCCTTCTCCAGGGATGATGACATAGAAGTGCTTGTGGACGAAGCTTCAGATGCAGCCGAGGAGACGTCGCCCATTCGAGCAGTCAGCCGGACAGCCACGTAAGCACGCTGCGTGTCGGGAGGGAAAGGAAGGCCATTTCGGTGCCTCCTAGGGAGGCTGAGTGTACATTTTGGAAGCAAAAGAAGCCAGTGTTGGATGGGACAGAGCAAGGGTGTCAGGAGGGGGCAACAGTGCTGGGTGCCTGCCACTTCTCGTGTTCCGTGTTACATTGGAAGTGTATGAAGGAGTATGTTGCCGGCATACCCCAGCCTGGCACCTGGGCCTCCGCTTGTGGAGCAGGTCAGACTTGGTCACCTTCACCAAGTTTTCCAGTGTTTAAAATAAAATCATAACCACTTAAAAAATGGCACAGCTTTGCCTAGTGAAAGAAAAGTGTCGCATAGACCAAACTCTGGTTCTTCTCGTTTCATTGCAGAATGTTTAAGAGTAGCCAGAATTCCTGCAGGTTGAAGCTCTGAGAGCAGATTTGTTTCATGTTAGGAAAAGCTTCTGTTTCTTGACGTGTAACAAGAGATGGGCTTCTTCCTCCCCTTGCTGCTTCTTACCAGCTGGGTCCTCCCTCCTGCTTTCCCCCACGTGTATTTTCTGGTCGGTTCTGTGCTGTATCATGTCACTTCAGTGGGGTTTGGGGCTCAGTGGCAGGATGTTCTCCTAGATGGCTTTTTTGCGTGGACTGTACTGATGATTTGGGGGGGCGAGGGGATGCTGTTCACGAGGTTTAAACCTGTCCTCCTGTCCTCTTTAGTAAGCGACTCTCCCAGCCTGCTGGAGGCCTTCTGGACTCTATCACTAATATCTTTGGGTAGGTTAGAAAAATTCACCTTTTTATGTATGTATCTGTGTATTTACAAATGTGTAATGAACGTACACGAGAATATCAGTGATGTGAGGAATACAAAGTATTTGAATGTCAGCTTTTCTTCTAGCTTTTGCCCTCCCCTCCCCTTTTTCCCCTCAACTTCCTATTTCTTACATCTTGCTGTGTGCTGACCTCTGACCTTTCCCTCTAGTCTGTCCGAGTCTCCCCTTTTGGGACACCACCCTTCTGATGCTGCCAGGTGAACACATTATCCACTCTTAGCCCAGCATGTGAGTGTGGGACATAGAAACAATGCTGACCTCTGTGTCCTTGGCCTCAGTCATCTGACATACACAGTACTAACCCGGAAGCTTTGCATGTGCCTCTTAGCCCTTCCAGATGGGAGCTGGGATGGTTGGACCCTTCCACCCTCCATGCTCTCTACTATTAACCTTCCTAATTGGCATGCTAATGCTAGCAAAGGCTCTTCTTTAAAAGATGTTTGCATTGGATGCCGCTGGGGTCCGGAGTGTGGGCTGAATTCTTCCCACCTTGAAAATTAAGACTGGGATAGGCCCAGCACTGATCTCAGATGTCTTTTTAAAGAGAGAGAGAGAGCAGTCCATCTCACTGTTCCAGTGGTACACAATTAGAGAGGGCTGGGCACCCACCGGTCACCACGACTGCTCAAACCAGCCCTGATTGGGCAGCCTGGAGTCTATGACCCAGGGAACAGGGGCTGCTGGTTTGCACTGGTGATGGGCCCACCACCGTGGCTGGTTTTGGTAAATGGTCTTTGGTGACTGGCCAGAGTGGGAAGGGAAAGAACTAGAAACAGCCTGGCCAGACGAGTGCATTTCTCATTCTTTTGTCCACCATCTTGCCTGATGATCACCAGGTTTTGTCTTCTGCTTTAACTTATTTGCATTTGTATCTTTTCTTAGGAGGCGTTCTGTCTCCTCCTTCCCTGTTCCTCAGGATAACCCAGATGCTCATCCTACTTCTAGTAAAGAAGTGCGGGTCCCCACAACTGCAGTTTATGTCTTTGTAAGTACATTCCATTCAAAAAGTGGTGACCGAATACTTGGGGAAAGACTGTCAGACAAACTTCCCTTAGTCGTACTGCCAAACTTGAACATGATCTCCCTCCTTGAGCGCTAGCAGAGGTTTAAGACCCCAATGCAGTCCATCACCTAAATGTATTTGGCTGTTTTTCGAGGTCAGTGATGAGAAGTAAAAGGTCTGACTGCACTGAGAAATCACATTCCCTCTTGCGGCCTTCACAGCTCCCAGCAGCCCATCATTTCTTACCCAGGCACGATTAAGACATGCTGTCCTTGGGATGGTGGAGCCGCTGACAGCTGGGGACGTGTTCAGTGTGCGCTCCCACAAGGAGGAGGGAAGGACATGCTGGGCTGCTGTCCAACAGAACCTTTCCAGAGGAGCTTGGAGTGGAGTGCCACAGGAATGTGGTGGTGCGTGATCTCAAGTTTTCAAGCTGAGACCTCGTGGGCTGATTCACAGTCTGCTTCTGGAAAGGTCTTCTCTAGCCAGAAACCTTAATGGTCAGGAGCCACACACCTGACAGCCTGAGAAAACAGCATCGCCAGATGTGTCCAAGAGTAAGCCCATGGGTAGGCCATTGAAACTAGGAAGAATCTTGGGAATGGGATTAATCCTGTTCTGCCAGCCAGTTAAAGAGAGTCATCATTACCAGAAGGTTGGCAAAGAGATGCTGCAGGACACTCCCTGAAGACCTTCTGTTAGAAACATGAGGGCAGTCTCCCTAAGGCAGACCTTCAGACGAGAGGCCAGGTCATTGTAGTTTGTGCTTGGAATCAGACACTCACTAATAACACCGTACTTAATTCTGACCCTGTAGCATCACATCCTGCTCATGATGCTGTGTTCTTAGAATGGCATGGGAAGAGAAACTTGTAATTAAAAAAAATACTCCTGTCTCTTGACTTCCTCTGCCCATCCTCTCTGAGCAAGCCCCCTCCTTTCCTCGCTCCTTCCCAGCTGCTGCTGCTGCTTTTGACCAGCCTGGAGTCCTCTGCCCTTACCATCGTAAATGGTTTTTCAGCAGTAGTCCCAGACTCCAGAAGATGTGAGAGGTGGATTTTCTTGGAAAGGATTTTATTTCCTATAAAAGTGCTGTGATATTTCTATGACTTAATTGTCCCTCGTGGTGCTGGTGCTTCCATAGAGCCAACACTCGTATCCTAGGCCTGTAGTTTTATAGCAGGAAAAAAGTCTCAGAACCAGCAGAGAGGCACTTAAGTTGCGCATAGATTTTTACTGTATCATTCTTTCTGAAAAGTTCTCTCAACCAACTCATGCACAAAGACCCAAGTTACAGTGGAGTATTGGTTTGAAGTACATGACTCTTAGAGGAAACAGAATTGATGCAAAGACAGGTCAGACTTAAGACAGCAGGGCTGCAAATTAAGACCATCTAGGAAAGTTATATTGTGGTTCTTGAAATATAATTGTAGTGTTAGGCTTCTCATTTGAGAGCACGTTCGCATTATTAGCAGCATTAAAGCCAATACTAGAAAACCCTCTGAATCAGAGACCAGTTCATTGTATTTGTAAATGGACCTGCTTCAGGACATGAGACACAAGCTTTGTTTATGATCCCAGGTGGTTGGCTTTCATCAGCATCTGAGTGGATGCGATCGGGAGCTGAGATGGATTCTTGTCTTCTTCCAGGACGCTCACGATGGAGAAGTGAATGCCGTGCAGTTCAGCCCTGGCTCCCGGTTACTCGCCACAGGAGGCATGGATCGGAGGGTCAGACTTTGGGAAGTGTTTGGAGGTGAGATACTACAGGAAAATAAGAAACTGTTAAGGACACCATTTTGGAAAAGTTGGTGTGAGAGAGGCTTAGTGTCCGGGAAGGAGGCCGCACTCTGGAGGATCTTACTCAGCTCTGGGTGTATTTTAGGGAGGACATTGATAAGTATTGATCAGGCTAGAGGGGAGTGACCAGGATAGTGCAGGGCCTGAAGACACAGACTTATGCAGAACAGCTGAAGGAACTTGAGAGTCTAGCCTGGATAATAGAAAATTTCATGCTAGCTGCCTTTAAGTGTTTAGAGGGTTGTCACATAAAAGAGACAGGATTTGTTCTGCTTGCTGGAAGCTGTACTACTTTGACTGGATAGAAGGAAAAGCTTCCTAACCTAATGGACTATTCTAGCTGTTGAGAAGTAGGAGTGGGGCAGCTAGGTGGCACAGTGGATAGTACTGGTCCTAGAGTCGAGAGGACCTGAGTTCAAATACAGCCTCAGACACTTGATGCTTACTAGCTGTGTGACTCTAGGCAAGTCACTTAACCCCATTGCCTAGCCAAAAATAAAAAAGAAGACGTGGAAGGAGCTTCTGGTTCCTAGTGCCCATCGCTAAAAGTTGGTTTCTTGATCGAGGGTTGGACTAGATGGTAGAACTCTCAGTTCCCTTCCAAACCTGTGATTCCGTGAAACCAAACAGATCAATATTGACTCTCTGTTCTTTCTCGCTTCTGGAGGTGTCTCCTCATGGTATAGAGATGACCCAAGGCTTCCAGTAGCCATGCCCATAGGAGAAGCGCTCTGGAAGGCTTTCCCAAACTAGATGGGCTCCACATACAGAGATCAGCTAGATCCCCGTCACCAGGGGCCAGCCGGCATGGGTCCCTGGAGCTCATCACCAGTGCGGCTGCACTTGCTGGATTATTTGGCCAGAGCAGCTCTCAGACACAGTTGGCCCAAGGTGGAAAGTGGTTCTGGTCTGCAGAGATGCGGCTGTTCCCCATCCTGGTGAGAGCGCAGGTCATTGGTGAGCAGGAGACCTGCGAGTTACAGTTTGATAGTGACAGACCTTCTGCTCAGAACTCAGAGATAGTCAAGCACAGAATAACTAATGAGTTCGTGCTGCAGCTAAACTGCCGAACTGGAAGTTCGGCATATGGAGTGAGGTTTCTTGTGTCCTTAACCTTAACAGTGATGACATCTAGACTGTGAGCTCTTGGATCATCTTAATTGGGAGTCTGGCACCCTGCATTCTAGGCCCAGTTCTGCCTCCGATTTCCCATGTGGCCTGAAGCCAGACACTTCCCCTCAGTTTTCTGGGCCTCGGTTTTCTCCCTGAGAATGACACGTCAGGCCAGATAAGCTGGGGGGAGGTCCACGACTCTTCCTGGCAGAGGCCGTGCCCAGCGGTGGTGACTAAAAAGTGATGTGCAGGCCTGGCCAATTCTGAGAGCCAAATGAAGCTTGAGAATCTCTAAGCTTTCTTCTAGCTTTAACATTTTTGGAATGTCTGCTTTTGCAAGACTTCCAAATTAAAGATAAAATACTGCAGCTCTCAGAATAAATTAAAAGGTCCAGAGCAGACCAGGCATGAGGCCTAGCCTGGATGGCATTCAAAGAGGAGTCACATCTACATTTGGCTGTGCCCTCTGAGCAAGGCCCAGCTGGCCGCAGTACCATCTTCAGTTCCGGGCGCTGCATTTTTGGAAAGGCTGAGATAAGCTTGAACGTTTCCCAGAGTGGATGACCAGGACAGGAGACAGACGGCCTAGAAACATGCTGTGTATGAGGAGCCATTGGAGGAGTTGGGGACACGAACATGAAGAAGCTGATGTCCAGTACGGGGGGGGGGGTGTCATGTGACAGAGGGCCTAGCTTTGTTCCCAGCACACAGAACTAGGAGTAAGGGGTGGAAGTCCCACAGGGACAGATTGTGGCTTGGTGTACGTGACTCCGGTTACAGCTATCCAGAAGTGCGGCGGGCTGCCTCCAGGGCTCATGGGTCCAGATGACTTCTGTGGGCTCTTCCAGCTCTGTGTTAGGGGGATTGGCCTTCTCCATGATGACTCTTCAGAGTGGGCTGGTCAGCGTAGCCCAAGAAATGAGTGACAAAGGGGTGGCACCAAGCCAGAAGGAAAGATCCTGGGGAGGGCCCCATGGAGCAGGTGAGCTGGCACGGTGGCCTGGGCTTCCGTCGCGGTAGTGGCACCTACCTGAGCTTGTCCTTCAAGGCCACTGTAAAACTTGGGAAAGGCGAGGCCAAGTGTTATGGTTCTTTTGATTCCCCTATTCCACTTGGAAAAATTGGTCCTTAATTTGGCAGTCCAGTAGGCTGAGTTTGATCAAAGACCCAGTCCCAGAAGAGGTTGAGTGCCTTAGCTACACTGCCTTTGTTTGGGAACCAGCAGGCCCATCTGTGGTTCTGACAAAGGCTGTCACTGTAGGTCAGCCAAAACAAAACAGATTCCTCGATACTAAGAGGAGCAGACGTCAGGAACCTGCCAGGGCCTGGCTCCGTGGACTGTCAGAAGTGCCTCTGTCTGGAGCCCCTGGGCAGAGACTGTGAACCACAGCCATTCTCCCAGACCAGCTCCTAAGTCATAGAAGGGTAGCGCCATACCTGTTAGTGCGGGGAGTGCTTGCCCTGCCAGATCAGAGGTTCTAAATGTACAAGGCCTCAAGTCCTGTGTTCCCAGAGTCTTTGTCCAGATGCACCTCCAAGATCCTCAGGTCCAAACATTATCTGACAGCAGTCCTCTCAACAACATACACTTCCTAAGTGCTCACCCAGCTTTTGCTTGAAGACCGCTGATGAGGAGAAACTTGGAGGCAGCCCCAGAAATCTGTCGTGCTGTTTAGAGCTGGAAGGAACTTGAGATTATCTAGTCCAATTCACTTTTTTTTTTGCCTTTTTTTGGTGAGGCAATCAGGGTTAAGTGACTTGCCCAGGGTCACACAGCTAGTAAATATCAAGTGTCTGAGGCTGGATTTGAACTTGGGTCCTCCTGACTCCAAGGCCAGAGCTCTATCCACTGCACCGCCTTGCTGCCCCGTCCAGTTCATTTTTGAGATGGGAAATGGTCCAGAGAGATTGTGACTTGCCCAAGGTCACATAGCTAACAAATAGCAAATAGGCATTCTCACCCAGACGCTCTGGCTCTTAATTCCATGCTTTTTGCCCAGAAGAGGTGCTTAATAAAAAGAATTTGTGATTTCCTTGGCAGCAAGGAAGCCCTCTCTACGTAGAGAGACTCTCGTGCTTTCTCTACAGATGACCCCCGTAGAGAGTGGGCTTGGGCACTGGCACAGGACTCCCTGGTGATGTCTTTGGCTTCAGGGCTCATGTAGTTCTTGGACATCGTGGTCTAGTGGAAGGAGTGCTGGTCTTGGGATCTGAGCCCTGTCCCTTGTTACGCTGAGTCTCTCTGAGCCTGAGTTTCCCCTTCTATAAAATGAGGGGTCAGGGCTCTGATAACCTCTAAGGTCATTCCACTCTGAATGATCACATGGCAATCCTTTTCTTTTTTTCATGCAGATAAATGTGAGGCGAAGGGCTCCCTTTCTGGCAGTAATGCAGGAATCACCAGCATTGAATTTGACAGTGCTGTAAGTATTGATTTAACGCTCATGAACCGGGCGGTCGAGGGTAGAGTGAAAAACCATTTGTGCTCGATTCAGGGAGCTTTACTGTTTCTCTCGCATCTCCTGCCATTCTGACTCAGAAGCCAGGTCAGAGAAGGAATCATAGATAAAATGTTTGTAGAATTACTGGGTCAGTTCTGGCATCTCTGGCCCTGGAAACCAAATGGAAGACAATAGAGTTGTCAGTCATTGAGGCTGGTTGAGGCACCGTGTTTTCAAAGTGGGTGGAGCCTGAGAAATAACCTGCAGCCCCACAGTGAGTGAGAAGGTGAAGAGGCAGGAGGAGGCCTGGGCCCCAGAGCAGCCTCACCCTCCCTTCCCCTCCTCTTCACCCTGTTCATTCAGTGTCCCACATGTTGGCACTCACTGGCATGCTCACAGTGTTTGGTTTCTCATCATTTCCTCTCATCTGTGGCCTTTTTCTGGGGTTGGTTGGGTCTTTTTTGGTGTCTCCAGATGTTTTGTTGACAGCAGTGGGAAAGAAGTGCTGGCTAAGTGTGTATGCTGAGCTCAGGGAGAAATGGAGAGCAGCAGAATGGGGAGTGGGAAGGCCGAGGAGTGGAGCAGGGCCAGCATAGGGACAGAAAGTTGGTCCCCATTTAGCTCTGGCCTTGGGACCGTCCACAGCTTCTTGGGCTTCATCCCTGTCATCTTTGTTTCCACAGGGATCTTATCTCTTGGCAGCTTCAAATGATTTTGCCAGCAGGATCTGGACTGTGGACGATAACCGGTTACGGGTAAGGCCTCACCAAAGCTCGGCTGCAGTGATGGGCACTGGGAAATAGCCTGCCGATTCCAAATGTGTTTTCTTTCCTGAAAACTCCATGACTAGGTTGCCTTTTATTTTACAGAACTGATCGTTCTTGTTTAATAGCTAGATTCACATTTGCACTTTCTAACTTTGTCCGGGGTCAGCCTCAATGCTTTTTGACTCTGTTACCTAGAAGTTCTGATGTAAGTGTTCAGAATAAGACATGTGGAAAATTCAAAAAGTTCATCCGGAAACCAGGTCAATGGTGTCCATTTGTAACTGTTACAGGGGTGGGCCTCAGAAATCAATGCTATCTAAAGTTGATTTTAGACACTCAGTCAATAAGCATTTATTACACTCTCACTGTGTGAAACCCTGGGGATATAAAGAATGTCCAAAACAGTCCCTGCCGTCCAGAACTGTCCATTCTGACTGGGGAGACAACATGCAAAAAAACCCAAGTACGTTCGTGATACATGTAGAGCAGATAAATGATAATTTGAGGTGGGAAAACATTAGCGGCTGAGGGGACCAAGAAAGGCTCTTTACAAAAGGGACAGGAGCTGAGTTTTGTAGAAAGCCAGGGAAATCAAAAGGTGGAGGTGAGGGGGCCAAGCTTTCCAGACGGGGAGGACCCCCATGCAAAGGCTTGGAGGTGAAGGGTGGCATGTGTGCACAGAATGCAGTCAGCTGTCAAGCCTCCGTGCAGTGATGAAGAAGTGAGCAATCTTCTTGGGACTTGGGACTATGTCATGGAAAGGAGCATCCTGTTTTGAGTCATTTGAGCCTTGCTCTTTGTAAAAGAGGGGTCAGTGATGAATAGTAAAAGGTCTGATTACCCCGAGACCACCCTGCTCACCCTCCCTGTTCCCAGCTGCCTCTTTGCTGTCAGGCTCTAGTGGTGCCACGACTGAGCAGAGGCCTGCTGACATCACCGGATACCCCATGTGCATGTGCGTGTTTGCTAGAATTTCAGCAAATGCACTAGTGTGGTGGGCATCCAACAGTGGGCATCAGCAAGGAATAAGGGCTGGTGAGAGCACATCTCCTGTGGGTCTGATCTGAAACTTGCAAACTGAGGCCTCTCTGGGTAGGAAAGAATTGGAAACCTCCCCTCTGGAGTTCATTTCTTTAGCACACTTAAAAATACTCATGGGATGTGACGGTGACTGTTTTTGGAGGGACCCTTAGGCTATGTCCTCATGTCAGATGCTTTGCTCTCTTGGTTCCTTCCGTGGCCTCTTCACATGTGATCCCCACACATAGGGGTGTGGCTTGCACCCCACCACTGCAGACTGCATTTGGTTGCTCTGGGGAGGCCTGCTTCTCCATGCTGATGCTCAATGAGGCATTGGCTTTCTGTGGCTCTGTCAAAATAATGCTTCCATTTCTTTGAAACCATATTCTATTTGATTGTTTAAACATCTCTGAGTGCTTTGTTTTTGTTTTGTTTCTTTTTTACCTGGGGAGAGGGGGTGGTGAGTGTCCTTCTGGCCATAGTGCCTCCTCCAGCAGCCAAAGAGCTGCTCTTCAGATGTGCTGCCCCCTCATCCTGCCCCCCAGAACCATCAGATCCCAAGCGACGCTCGTTGGCTGCATTTCAGCACAGCACAGTCCTCTCGGGGTAACCTTTGCTTTACCCTGTCCTCTCTCCCTCAGCACACACTCACAGGGCACAGTGGGAAAGTCCTGTCTGCCAAGTTCCTGCTGGACAACGCCCGGATCGTTTCAGGAAGTCATGACCGGACCCTCAAACTCTGGGATCTGCGTAGCAAAGTCTGTAAGGAAGCTCATTATTGTCCAGTGTCTGTCCAACAAGGAGAAATATTGGGGAAAGCGTCTGTTTTCCATAATAAAAATTTGTCTTTAGAGTAGTGTAACACTCAATACTCTGCATTCAGGTTCGCCTTTATACGCTAAAATGAAAATGCAGGAGTATTACGTTAACAAATGCTTTGGGGCTTTAATCTTCTCAATAACCGCTCACGCTGTAAGTTGTAGCGTTCCCATTGCTCGTTGACTTGTCCGTGGTCAGATGACTGGTCAGCAGCAGGCCCGAGCTATGGGCGCAGGCTTTCAGAACCCACTTAGTTCCACCGCTCTTCCCACTTACCCACTCACTAGCGGTAGAGACGGTTCAGCCGTGATGGCTCAGGTTCACGACACCAGCAGCACTCTCACCATGACCCTGGAACTGGTGCCTAAAAACACTTTAATTCAGAGACACTAGTGAAGGTGCGTGAGATGTTTGGTGAGGTAGGTCCATTCTCCTTTGCAGGTATAAAAACAGTATTTGCCGGATCCAGTTGCAATGATATCGTCTGCACGGAACAGTGTGTAATGAGTGGACATTTTGACAAGAAGATCCGTTTCTGGGACATAAGGTAACATAACTCTGGCCTAAGAACCAAGGGGAGAAGATTTAGGGAGAACCGGTGCTGTGTGTCAAAGAAAACCATTATTTGAGATTCTCCAGCCCCCCTTCCCCCCAATCCTTCCTTTATCTCTTTCTAATCCAAGACCACGGTCCCTTTCTGTGTGGCCCACTGCCCTCAGGAGAGCTGCAGAGAGCCAGTAACTGACAAAGTGGGGAGCCCTGGGGGCATCCACCAAATACAGAACTATGGTAGCATCCACCATCTGTATCTGGTGGTTGGCTTTTCTGGCCTGTGGGACTTTGAACTTGACAGGGAGGGGCTTCAGCTAGAAAGTTCCTCACTTTGAAAACCCCAGAAGCCTGGAAGAGTCTTGTTGGCCTTTCTACCTCCAAGAGGCACCAAAAGGACCAAGCAGTGCTCTTGGCTCTACCACTGGTGGGAAAGGGAAGGGGAAGGAAAGAGAACCAGGGAAACATGAGCAAAGGGGGAGATTGCTTTGGAGCAGCCAGGGAGGGCAGCTGGCCAGACCTCGTCCTTGCACCTTCTTAAGCTAACATGGGGCTTCCTCGTTTGCCATTTATCTTGGTAACACCACTTGAAAATGGATCTGCGATTTCTGACCTAGCTGGTAGTTATTTATGGTAAAGATAAAGAGTGTTTGTCATACCCTTTGCTTTTTTCTTAGATCTGAAAGTATAGTCCGGGAATTGGAACTCTTGGGGAGGATCACAGCCCTCGACTTGAACCCGGAGAGAACAGACCTCTTAAGTTGTTCCCGAGATGATCTCCTAAAAATTATTGACCTACGAGTTAATGCTGTCAAACAGACCTTCAGGTGACCCAGGGACTGGTGACTTTTGACCGTTGTCAGGCTGCCCTGGTGACTTGAAGATTTTACCACATCAGGACTTGGGGGGAGTGGGGGTTTATGGAAGGAGGGTTTTGGTCCTGCTTCATATTTACATTGCTGTGTTTGATTTCAGTGCTCCGGGATTCAAGTGTGGGTCTGACTGGACCCGAGTTGTATTCAGGTGAGTGACGCTGTCACCCACTGAGAGGGCCGAGTATGGGGTGTCTGTCTTTTCTTTCATGGTAAGAGTACAGCCGGGCTTGTGGACATGTCCCTGGCAGTGTCCATCTCCTCTGTAGGACGTCACTAGTGACGATGTGAGGCCACACACTGCGTTGTGCCTGTGGTTGTTGAGAGTTTGACAGATGACCCCTGTCAAGAGATTCTGAAGAGTCAAGGAGGGTAGCAAACAGAGGGGCTCCTTAACTACATGTGGTCAGAGAGATTTAGCTCAGAATTCCTTCATTGTTCCAACTCTCCTCGTTTCCTTTCCCTCTTTACTGCTCCTCCAAAACCCACGGAAGTAGAATGCACATGTTATAATGCCTAGATGGGTTTGGCCATTTTGGTCCTTGTACCGCTGCTGCCAAGCCCAGGGCCTGGCACCCAGGAGGTGGCTGGATTGCTATTGTGGTGGGACCCTGGGGCCAGGCAGTATTAGGTTTCTCCTTCACCTGCAGCGTTGACGACTTTGCAGGGTCATACACATGAGTGTGCTCCACTCCAAATGTACGTGAGGCTTAGGCCAGTGGTTAAATATCAGAGAGCACATGACAACATGGGTGTGTGAGGGACAGGGGAGAGGAGAACTTGTCTGCATCCCGACACTTGCGCCTTCTCCTTGCTTCCTGCTCCAGCCCTGATGGCAGCTACGTAGCGGCTGGCTCAGCAGAGGGGTCTCTCTACATCTGGAGCGTGCTCACGGGCAAGGTGGACAAGGTCCTTTCGAAGCAACACAGGTGAGACAGTCTGGACCAGGAGTCCTAGGAGCTTCCCTGCCTTGGCTGAAAAGTCCCTGGAGGGGGTTGAAGTGGCAGGACTGGTCCTCCTGAGCCAGTCCAGGGGTGTCCAGCTGCCCACCCTCTACCTCCATCCAGTCCCTGCCCCAAGGGGTCCTCGATAGGGCTGGCCAAGAAGCTAGAGCTAGGCCAGATTGCTCAGTGGGCTCACAAGTGGGTTCATTCTCTGTTCAGAAACTGAGGCAATAGGATATAGTAGAAAGAGCAGGCACTCTTGGATTTGAGGACCCAGTTTCAAATCCTGACTCAGATGCTTCTTATCTGTGCAACTCTAAGCAATTCACTTAACCTAGGCCAGTTGGATTCAATGATTCAGCTTTGAATCAAGCTTGGAAGGGACCTTAGAGGCAGAAGCTAGAGCTCAGGAAGGAGAAGTGACCTGTCTTTGGTCACACAGCTAAAGAATAGCAAAGGTGGGACTGAACCCAAACGTTCCTGACTCCAAGGCCAGTGTTCTATTCACTGTGGAGCAGGTTATCCTGTGAGTTATCTCAGTTAGAGGAGGCTGACAAATCAACAGAAACTTCTAATTACAGTTAAAATACCTGGCCATTAAACTAAACTGTTACCATTGGGGATTCTGGCCTCCCCCCCCCCCGCCAAAGATCTTTTCTTTCAAGTTTTTAGCACTCAAGAGTCATCTTACAGATTACTGGTCACTCAGTCTTTGGGCAGACTCAGAGCCACTTTAACCCAGGGAGCACAGCCTCTCCGCTAAGGGTCTTTTACATCTTTAAATACTGTAAAAATGCTTTACCGTGCAAACTCCCATTCTTAGCTCCCCATGACAGTGACAGCAGCCCAGGAGCAGGCAGCTCATTTGCCCTCAGAGCCCTGAAGCCCAGAGTCTTTGCTAGTAACACAACAGATTGGGTCCAGTTTGGCGGATCTGTCTCTGTCTGGGGGAGCCAGCGTAGGCCTTTTCCACAGTTAAGGGCAATATGTAGGTGCCACTTGGAATCCACGGGCTCATTTTTTTTGACACATATTTTACTCATTCCAAAAATGAAATGCTTTCAAGACACTCCCAGCATTTCTCAGGCCGTCACTCCTGCACCTTGTGTCCCATCTCTTTCCAGGTGACTTTGACATGCATTTTAGAGGTGTTAATAGAATCTCTTTATAGTCTTCTGAGGCAGAGGCTTTAGCTGGGCATTTCTTTCTTCCTGCACAAGCATATGCCATCACCTTCATACACCATGGTTTCTTGGGCCATTCTTCCCCCAGCTGATGGGCAGCCAACTTCAGTTTTTGTATCTGTGGGGCCTTTCCTTCTGCTTCTGACCTAGTAGTGGTATTTTGGGGTTCCAGGATATAGTGACTTTTTTAGTAGCATTCCAGTGGTGAGTAAATTCACAGCTCCACCATCGTTGCATTCATGTGCCCATCTGCTTACAGTTGGGGTGAAATAGAACCTTAGGATTGTTTGAACTTACCTGCCTTTTGAGGAATGGCTCTTATTCTTACCCGTTTATGTCCATTCCCTGTACATCTGGGATGTCAGACCTTTTTCAGAAGTACTGCAAAGTTTTGGGTTCTGTTCCCCGCGCCTCCCCCCCCCATTATAGTTTCTCTTACTGTAGTTAATTGGTTTTGTTTGTGCAAAAACCTAATGTCCTTCAATATTGTCTCCTGGTGCTTGTTTTTTGGTTTTTCAGTTCTTCAATTAATGCAGTGGCATGGTCACCTTCTGGCACTCACGTGGTCAGTGTGGACAAAGGAAACAAAGCTATTCTGTGGTCTGAATACTGACTGGGTGGCATAGGAAAAGCAAAATCTCTGGTGCCATCTTTGGAGGGGAGCTGATGCAGGACGGAAGGCCCGAGGAAGGCTCATCCTAGAGCTGGCGTTCCATGGGGTTTATTGCCAAGGGTGCCACTGTGACTTCCCAGAGAAGAGCTCTTGTGACGGATGCAGTGGCTGTTGTTCTTTGGACAGAATTTCAGAGGCCTCGAAGATAGATACTGAGAAAATAATCAACACCGCAGGTGTTTCACAAGGGATCTGCTTCCTGCCCTTGGTTTGGATGAAGAACACTACTGGCTTTGACTTTCTGTACCTCAGGGGATGGAGCATACGGCACCAGCTGGGTCCCCTCATGGACAGCAGTGCCAATTATCCCAAATATCCGTGTTCATTCTCTTTTAGCACTTTCCCTCATCCTTAAAAAGTTAGGAAGTATTCGCGGTTCTGGTCTAACCCAAGTCCCAGTGATTTTTTGGGTCCTACAGGTTGACCTGAAATATGGAAAGGGTGGGTCCTAATGGGTCTGGAGTGTGGTGGAGCAGGCTTAAGTGAGTGTGGTGGTCTCTGGTGTGTCTTTGTTTACACATTTCTTCTTCTGATCTTCTCTAGCCGCCCCTACAAAAATTCACCATTCTGCTTAAGCTGCTGCACATGGGAGAATCAGAGTAGGAAACAGTCTCCCTCTATGGATCGGTTTGACATAGAGCTTGAGACTGGAGGTACCGTGGAGGGAGGAGGAGGGGCGTGCTGTCATCATGAGCATCGTGGCATGCCTGTTATTCCCCGGGCCATTCTCTGTCCCACCATCTTCTGCAGCTGTGCTTCTGTTAAGTTGTTGGTAGCTTGCAGGAGGTTGAAACCTTGAATGTATTACTCTGGGACTTGGCCCCTTCCAGTGACCTGTCCCCTTCACCAAGCACACGTGTGATACCTCTTTGGTGCTTGACAGAAGAAACGTGAGGAAGCCAAGGCACTTCTGCCTCCTTCCATCTCAGAGCCCGTGATGAGGCAGAGCAGATTTGGGGGGATGACGCTGGCTCAACATTTATCCAAACTTTGCCCCCTTTCCCTGTGTATAAAATTTCAATTATGTCAGGTGGGCTTCTAAGCTGCCTTTGGTTGTCACCGTCTAATTTGCACTTTATTTTGCTTCCTTCCTGAACTACTCCTGTCTGTAGTTTGGGAAGCGTCTCTTAGAGCTGGGTTAAAGGCCTTGGGTTCCGATTGCCTCATCTGCAAGGTGGAGATGTTGGGCTCTGTGACCTCTGAGGTTCCTTCCGGCTCCAAGTCTCCAATCCTCAGCCAAGGGAATGCTCTCAACATTCTTGTTCTTCGCCTACCCTCACACTACTCTGATCCCGATTCTGGATTCAGGCGACCTCTCTGGAAAGGAGTCGAATGAACGAGACAGACCTGGACACAGCTTTTATTTATTTTATTATACTGCCCAGGAGAACTTGATTGTAAATAAATAAATTCTGCTTTAAAAATTTCATGTTTCTGTGTTATGGTGGTGGTTTTTCCCCTTCATACTGAAAGGGAAGGAAGTTATTTTCTGTTGTCCTGGTCTTATGCTTTTGATTAGAAGAAAATACTTGAGTTAAGAGTTCTTTTCCCTTAAGATGATTTCTTATCACTTAGTATAGATTTTTTTTTTTGACTAGGCAGTGGGGTTAAGTGACTTGCCCAGGGTCACACAGCTAGTAAGTGTTATGTGTCTGAGGTCACATTTGAACTCGGGTGCTCCTGAATCCAGGGCCGGTGCTCCATCCACTGCACCACCTAGCTGCCCCCCTTAGTATGGATTCTTGGCCAATAGCACCACACAGTTGGTCCAAATTCCAATGGTATTGTCTCCAGATCGGAACCCTCAATGTCTGTTTTTGCTGCTTCACAAGAATGTTGTCATAAAATCCACTTGAAATTGAGGTGTTTGGTCTTTCTCAGCTATGCTGACTCCTAAAGAAGGAGGTGCTGATTAACATTGGGACCACTGTCCCAGTTGTCTTTCCAAGTAACAGCCACTTGCTACAACAAATGGATTCACCAGTAAAGGACCGTCTGGCCATAGAAGCATTGCTCATTGACACTTCTGTGTACAGAAATAAGTCCATTTCCCCTTAAATCAGTAAGACCGCCCAGGATGAGGTTGGTTAGAGGCAGCCAATAGTCACAAAGAGGGAGGATAACCATTTACTGTTCATCTGGTACGTAAGTAAGCACACATTTTCTAAACCTGGGCCAAAAATAGGAGTCCTGTGATTTGAGGTTATCATGAGGTTATCCTCTGACCTTGGAGAGCAATCTAATGCAGCTCCCCAGGGCATTAAGAGCTAAAAAAGGATTGTTCTGTGTCGTAATCCACCCAATGGGGATAGATTATGAAAGGACTGACTGCAGAAACTGCCTGGGGGAGTGAGCTTCGATGAGGTAGGGTTTTCTGTAATACTTGTGGCACACTTCTGGTCAGTTGGCAGCCTTATTGTGAATGAGTGCCAGCTGATAGACACGATGTTGGGCTGGGACCAAAGGAGTACGATTGCATTCTGCTCAGCCGTCACACTAATTAAGATTCTACGTCAGTCAGGGTCCCTTAGTGTCCCTTGCTTTAAACATCTTTTATGTAAATATAGCTGGTTTTGTGATGAGCCCACATCCTTGCCTTCAGAGAGCTTACTGTATATCATGCAAAATGAATACAGTCAGCACAAAGTAATTGGCGGTCAGCACTAGCAGTAGCCAGGGCATCAGGAAAGGTCTTGGATAGGAAGCTGCTTCAACTGAGTTTTGAAGGGAATTGGGAATTCAAGAGGTAGAAGTGTTGAGAGCCTGGGCAAAGGTCTGTAGGCAGGAGGTGGGATGATGTATAAGAAAAGCAGCCAGTTGTCGAGGCCTAATGTATGGCTGGGAGGGAGATAGAGCAGAAAGAGAGGAATCCTGTCATGTGTAATAGGCCTGGGGAGGGAGGCTAGAGCCAGCTTGGGAAGGGGCTTTAAATCCCAGGCACTGGGCAACAGCGTCTGCCCTCTGAATGGGAAACGAGTCTGTTACATCCTAGAAATCAGTGAGTTGAGACACGCAGTGGGCTACACCAAGCTTCTAGCCCTTTGTATTTAGGGACTGCCTACAGAGGACTTGGTTTTGAATTGGTAGCTTTATTCATCTCAGGCAACGTGGGTCACATCTCT
Organism: Phascolarctos cinereus; assembly: GCF_003287225.1. Lineage (NCBI taxonomy): Eukaryota > Metazoa > Chordata > Mammalia > Diprotodontia > Phascolarctidae > Phascolarctos > Phascolarctos cinereus. Next base: position 10,465,895 of record NW_027555958.1, on the reverse strand, counting down.
GTCACTTATTAGATGGTCCCAAGTTGCTGTGGCTCAAAAATTTGTTACCCCCTGGCCACCCCAACAATAAGCAACTAAGCTAGACTAGTTTTCACACAATCCATGAATCCATTCCAAAAGTTCAGTGCACTTAGGGTGGCCCCAAGAAAAAGAAGAAATACACTAGAAATCTTAGATCACAGTGTGGGGAGACAAGGCAAAGCCTCTCTTGCCTTGCGTGTATTCTGAATTTTTCAGGAATGCAGTATTCAGTTCAGCTTGGGACACCACACTGTAGGAAGGAGATTAATGAAATGGAGAGGCATCAGGAAGGAGCAACCAGAAGGCTCAAAGATGCTAAAGACTGTGCCCTATAGGAGTTTATGTTGCAGAGACTTTTATCTCCTCCCTCCCCTTCTCCCACCCCTACCCCTACTTTAATGGCTATCTGTGTACTTGTGTCTTAGAAGAGGAACTAAGCTGCTTCTCACTGGCCCCAGAGGGCAGATCTGGGGCCCAGAGGTGAGAGAGAAGCAGGAGGAAGCTGTAAAGAGACCAGCTGGGACTTGATAACAGAAAAAACTGGCTGACTGATCTGTCCCAAAGTGGACTGGACTCCTTCACCAGAGGTCTTCAAATGGGCTGGATGACTGTTGAGAATGTTGTGCCAGGATTCTTGGTCAGAATGTGGTGTGTAGGTTGGACCAAATGATTGGTCCCTTCCAACTGGAGAGTCTGTAAGGAAATCGTCGTAATTATTAAAACATCAGAGCCATTCAGTATGTCAAGACTGAAGAAATAGAGCTGAAAAGCTCAGACTCTTCACAGAGGCAAGATTTTTTTGCCCAAATGTGGGCAAAAACCACAGCCCACTTTTTTGAAAGTACTGGGGGGGAACGGGGCAGTTCAGACCTATGATTTCATCTTTTTGAGAAGCTCCTTAACATGGAAACTCCTGGATAACCGTGCGATTTTCATCTTAGATGGTTGTCCAGGGCACTCGAGGTGAAGGGATTGGCCCAGATTCACAGTGCTGTTATGTGTCATACTTCAGCAAAGCTCTAAGACCCCAGAGCTGGGAATTGTTTCTTTCCTGCAGAGATTTGAGATAAGGGAAAGATTTTAAAAATTATTTTTCAATGACCTCTGCCCTAGTAAGCTTAACTTTTGGAGGAGAAGGCTCCTCCGAGTGCTTGCGATAATCATCTTCACCCTGGATCGCTGTTGGATTGTCAACGATGAAGCCTCGATGGAGTAAATGCTGCCAGCTCAGCATCACACATCTAGCGTGTCTTCATGACTCCCCATTCATCTGAATTCGATGGATAAGGCTTTGCCATGTGCTCCCATGGACCGAAAGTGTCAAACCATGTCATTTCACGTGCGAGGTTTAATGATGTGATCACCTTTGAAATGCCCTAAATCCATTATTCATCGTCAGTCAGCAAGCATTAAGTGCCTCCTGTGTGCCAGGCTGTGCTGGTGCTGAAGATAGTAAAAAAATGTGATGGTCGCCACCTTCAAGAAGGCAGGGAGCATGCTAAGGGGAGCGGGAGTGGGAGAGGGGAAGGGGTAACAAACACAAAGAAAAGTAAATATAAGAGACAGTTTGTCCGAGGAGCAGTCTGGAAGTGGGAAGAGGAAGGGGAGCAGGCCAAGCTTCTTGTGGGAGATGATATTTGAGCGAATCTTTGAAGGAAAATGGAGATCTGGAAGAAAATGCCTTCCAGGCACGGAGGCGAGAGATAGAATCTTATTTGTGGTAAGCGAATTTGGGAGTAAGCAACTAGCAACGCATGGTTACTTCTGCCTGTTTCCTCACCAAATGCCATCCCTCTACCAGAAGACGTGAAAAGCCCGCAGACGGTGGAGCCGCTGCCCTGCACCATCAGCGGCCATCCAGGGGCTTTACCTGTTTCTCCCAACTTAATTGGAATGGGAACTTACACGTGATCCCATTTGATTCAGGAATCCAAGAATAATACTGACCATTGCTCTCCTTCTTAAAGTTTTTATTTTTCAGTTAATTGAAATAATTTCAGTGCAGCAAGATATAAAGTAAAACCAGACGGAGCATCTGCCTGTCTGGATATATGATGCCTATGGCATTTATTGCCATAAAACCCAAGAGGACTACATGAAGAAATTCTATTCAAAGTAACTACAGAAATGTATGTTCTATTTAAGAGTCCACCTTCACCAAAACACACAGGAGCTGCATAAATGCAACGACAAAACTCTTTACAGAAATAAGAAAGTGGAGAGATAGTAATCACCCATAGCTAGGCCATACCACTATAATAGCAATAGCATTGCTACCAACATTAATTTACTTATTTGGTGCTGTACCAATCAAATGACCGATGGATTGCTTTAGAGGGCTGGAATCAAGAAAGTTATGAAATTAATCTGGAGGAGCAAAAGGTCACGATTCTCAAGAGAAATAATGAAAAAACATGGGAAGGAAGGGGATCTAGCAGTGCTTGGCCTCACACTACACTGTGAAGTAGTGACCAGTAAAAACTATTTCGGTGTTGGTTAAAAAAGAGAGAAATCCATCAGCACAACAGATTAAGTGTGCGACATACGGGGAAAAAAAATAAAATAAACGTAGGTGCATAGTTTTCAATAAACCCAAAGATCCCAACAATATGGACTTATGATTCAGCCGAAAGCTCCTGGAAACACTGGAAAGCAGTCCAGCAGAAATCGGGTGTAGGCAAATATTTCACGCCATATACAATAAGCTCTAGATGGATATAAAACCAGGTTTTAAAAAAGTCATTTCACAAACAGAGGAGCAATGAATAAAGATGAAGTTGGGAAGAGTTCATGGCCAAGTAAGAGAAAGAGAGGGTTGTAGAAGAGAAAATGGACAATTATGATTGTGTAAAAGTTTCCACAAGCAAGATGTGGTTAAAATTAGAAGAGAAATAGTTCAGGGGGTGGGGAAGGAGGGTCTTTACAACAACTTTCTCAGATAAAGGTCTGCTATCCAAGATACATAACTGATTCAAATATATAAGAATTATAGCCATTCCCTGATTGATAAATAATCAAGATGTATGACCAGGCAGTTCTCAAAGGAAGAACTCCAAGTTATCAACAGCCTTATTGAAGTATGCTAATAATTAAATGCAAATTAAAACAAGTTGAAGTTCCATATCTTACTCATCAGATTGATGAGAACAATGGTCATGGAAAATGAAAAGTATTGGAGCGGCCATGAGAAGGCAGGAAGACCCAACTGTTGGAGACCTAACTTGGTCCAGCCACCCTCAGCTGTAGTTTGGGACCATATCCAAAAACACTACCCCGTCCATACCCACTGACCGCAGCTAGGTGTGTGCCCAGAGAGGTCAGCAACACTACAAAGGAAGCATGTGCACAAAAATATTTAGAGCAACTCTTAGTGTTAGAAAAAGGCACTAGAAATGAAGGGAGTAGTTGAAACAATCATAGCATGTAAATATAAGAGACTATGGAGTCGTAAGGAATAACAACCAGAGAAGACTGAAGTGAAACTGATGCCGAGTAAAATGAAGAGGGCCAAGAGAACGGTTAAGCAAAACAATTTTGAAAGATCTAAGAACTCAGATCAGTATGAGGACTGACCGTTTCACAGCACCCATGATGAAGCATGATTTTTGCTGGTTAGTCATTTTTCAGTCATGTCTTCGTGACCCCATTTGGGGTTTTCTTGGCAAAGCTACTGGCGTAGTTTACCATTTCCTTCTCGCACATTTTACAGATGAGAAACTGAGGCAAAAAGGGTGAAGTGACTTGCCCAGCGTCACACAGCTAGGAAGGGAGGCCGGATTTGAAATTGGGAAGAGTCTTCAGTATCCAGGGTGGCACTCTATGCACCATGGCGCCACCTCGCGGCCCTCATGAAGCGGTGATGCTGCCTCCTCACCAAGGTGATGGACTCAAGATGCAGTGTGAGGTGCACACTTTCAGATATGGGCAGTCTGTGGATTGGTTTTTCTTGGCCATGCCAAGTGGTTTTTTTCTCTTTTTTTTCATCAGTTAGAGGTCATGTTTGAGGAGAAGGGGAAAGCTAGTGATAGTGTTGCCAGAAAGAATGAAAATGGCACAGCTAGATGGTGAGGTGGACAGAGCACCGGCCCTGGAGTCAGGAGGACCTGAGTTCAAATCCGGCCTTACACACTTGACATTTGCTAGCTGTGTGACCCTGGGCAAGTCACTTAACCCCATTGACTACAAAAAAAAAAAGAAAGAAAGAAAGAAAAAAGAAAGGGAGAGAGAAAGGAAGGAAGGGAGTCATTGCATTTTTTAAATGCACTGAAGACAACAAAAGGAAATAGACCCAGTTGATGGATAGCTTTGAACATGTTGAATCATATACTTTGTAAAAAAAAAAAGTAAGCTCTTCTTAGAGATTTATGGTTTCATGTAGCCTTTTTTTAAATTCTACTCTCAATATGGAATTTTTAGAATTGGTTTTTCTTCAGATAAGTGCAAACCCTTGCCTCTTCCCAGTTTAAGGTTGCACCCTGCGGTAACGAATACTGCCTACCCAGACCAACCACAGGAATCCCTGGAAGCCCGACCTTGGTGCCCAAAAACATCCATCTGTGGCAGATACTCGGGTAAGGCTCTTAAATGAATTTGGCAGTGGCTAGGAGGGCCACAAGCTGATTACTGCTGCTAGGATGCCCGTGGGGCCAGCAGGCCTCCTGACCTTTTTATTAAAATTTATGACCTTAAGATGGCATTAAGTGTTGGTTCAGCTAAATTAAGCCTAAGATTTTCAAGCCTTTTGTCTTACTGATGCTTCTTGAGGAAAGCGAATCCAGTCTATTTCTAGAAATCTAAGAGGTTTAACAGAGAAAAATAGCTTTCATTTCCACGCATTACCTCCCAGCCCCACCCCACCTGCCTGCTCACCCCACCCCCCATGCTGGCCCTAGAGCTGAGCCTGAGCAGACGGAGTGAGGAAGAAGAGCAGCTTCCTTGGTTAATGCCCAGAACTGCTGATGCATCGTTTGCTGATTCAGGGGCTAACTCAGGTCCTGTGTTCTGTTCTGTGCATGGGATTATTTCCTAAACGGCAACAGCCCATCCAAATCTGCTACAAATTCCCCTCTTCATCCTTTGGGGGGTTCACTCTCATCCATTTCAGGTAAAGGGCCACCAAGTACATCGTCCTACCTGAACAGCACTAGCTTACTTGGAAAGAGACGGAACCGGAGTCCCCGAGTCTCCATACCGCCGTTACTGGCCCAGCAGAACTCCAGGTAAAAACCAAGATACTGTAAATCAGTCTTTAAATGGATGTTACTGGTCTAGCAAGAAATCTGAATGGGGCCAGTGGAAGTCAAAGTTGTTGAATAAATCTCACCCCACCTTAGTTTTATTTCCTCCTGGTTGACTTTTCTGGGGGATCTTCAGGTGAGGTTACCCAGCCTGGCTACTCCAAGCAAAGGTTTGTGTTCCCTTCTGTGGGCTGGTGCAGAGGTCTCCATAGTCAGGGCTGTGCCCACCCAGGGGACCACAGCCTGACCCCAAGAGGCGCATGAGCCGCCACTCAGCATGGGCAGACGGTCATGGGTCTGACTCTATTTTCCCTCCTTGTTAAACCTTTTTATTATCTCTAGAATCAAATAGGATTTCAACCCTATTTCATTCCTTTTCAGTTTCTATCTTGTGTGTGAGTTTTATAATGTTACGTGTAATTATTAGTTCAATAGTCCTTTATATGGTATAATAATATAATTTAATTGAAATAAGTCAGTATCCACATATTGGTGGTACGCGCTCCAACATGGTTCACTAATGGTATGCAGCATCAGAAAAGTTTGGGAAACAACTGCTCTAATGAATTGGAACAGGCAGCGTTGAAGGTGGGAAGGAAAGGGGGCTGGGAGCTGCTCTGAATGAAATACTTTTTTGCATGAGGTAGATGCTCTCTGGTTCTCTAGAACATACTTATTATCCACAAGAAGGCTGAGTATAACAGGATTTTAAATTTTAAATTCGCACTGCATTTTAGCACCTGGAGCTGGTGACTTCTTCCACCACTAGTCCGGGCCAGTATGAACGTGCCATGGGCAGGGGGCAATCCAAACAGGAAGTCTTCCTCATTTGAACCTGCCACTTCTTAGAACCACGATTAGGCCCATTTTGCTGAGGCTTTATAAGAAAAGGCAAATATGTCAGTACTGACTTGTGATTTCATGGCCTATCAAGCCAGATCCCAACAGTATACGTCCAGCAAGGTTATGGGACTTGGCCATGGCCACACAGCTGGGATGAGAGATGGTGTTTGAACTCAGACCTTCCTGACACCCACTTCAGAATGTTACCCATTATGCCACACCAGTAAAGAAGGGATTATTTTTTTCCTTTTTGAGGACATTCTGCCTAAAAATCAAACCATATAAAAGACTTTATTATCTGGCTACGTTGGAAGCTTAGGATAAACATGGGAATGTCTTTTGCTTGACTACTGTGTATATTTGTTATGAGGGTTTTTCCTTTTTGTTGTTCAGTGGGAGGAGATTTGAGAGGGAAAGAAAATAGATTTTTGTTAATTAAAAATATAATTGTTGAGAGAGAGAGAGAAAGAAAGGAAGGAAGAAAAGAAAGAAAGAGAGAGAGAGAAGGAAGGAAGGAAGGAAGGAAGGAAGGAAGGAAGGAAGGAAGGAAGGAAGGAAGGAAGGAGAGGAGAGAAAGGAAGGAAAGAAAGAGAGAAAGAGAGAAGGAAGGAAAGAAAGAGAGAAAGAAGAGAGAAAGAGAGAAAGAAAGAGAGAAAGAGAGAAAGAAAGAAAGAAAGAGAGAAAGAAAGAAAGAAAGAAAGAAAGAAAGAAAGAAAGAAAGAAAGAAAGAAAGAAAGAAAGAAAGAAAGAAAGAAAGAGAAGCTGAGGGTAGTTTGGGGCTTGTTTGTTGCTTGTTTTTACCTCGGATTTCATTAATGTTGGGAATTCCCAGGGTGGATATTCCCTCCACCAAAGTGGGTCAGCTACTTAACTGAAGCTTGCCTTCGATCCTGCCTATTTCTCTGACCTTAACGTGCCTTTCTGTGTGTGCCTCATTTTCCTCATCTGTAAAAGGAAGGCGTTAGATTTGATGTCCTCCCAGTTCTGACCCTACGAGCCTGTGAGCATTAGCATGTCAGAGAGCCTCCTCGGGCGCTGAGAGGTTGGGTGCCTTGTCCACAGTCACACAGCCGGTATCGGGCAGAGCTGAGCCTGGAAGCTAGCTAGGTCTTCCTGATTCCATCTGACGATTCTGGCTCTTGGGAACTGAGGTTAGCAGGACTTCTCAGAAGCCCACACTAGCTCACCTTTGCGCCTCAGCTGGCCTGTCTCTGCACCTTTATTTAAGGTCATTGCTCACCTTCCAAGGATCTTTGGCACCTGAAGGCCTCCCAGAGGCCCTTCTAAGATGGCGACTGGCGTGAAGAATGCCCCAAACCACGTCATCTTCAAGAAGGTCTCCCGGGACAAGTCGGTAGGTGGCTCAGGGACTGAGTGGATGGGCCTCTGCATAAATGACCAGGTGGCTTTATTAGATCCTCAGACATCTGCTGAGCATCTACAGTGTGCAAGGCCCGAGGCTCCAGCGACCTGGGTTGGGAGGGGGAAGAGGCAAAGATGACTAGGAGTCAGTTGCCACACTCTCTGGGAGCTTCAAGATGAGTGGGGGAAATAAATAAGTCACAAACAAAGAAGACTCATGGCCCTGATGCCCCAAGACCGGAGCTGAGGTTCTGGGACGGGAGGAGGAAGTAGAGGCTGGAGGGGAGCCTCCCAAGATGGGAGGGAGCAGAAGGAAACAGGAGGCTGGGGCCTGTGGCCTAGGGATCCCTGCCAGAAAGCAGCAACCGCTAAGGAGAGAGAACCAGGCTCTTCCTCACACTCCATCGCTTGCACTCTGCCTTTGCCTGGGCTGTGCCGCCTGCCTGGAATGCCCTCCTTGGTCCTCAGCTCCCTTGACTCTGGAGCCACCCCCATCCAAGGCCTTTCCTGACTCCACTAGAGCCTCAGGGCCCCCACATCTCTCTGCCATCTATTCCCCCAAATGGCCTCATGTATATTTTGTGTTTGAGAGGTGGGTGGCCTTGTGGTCAGGAAGACCTGAGTTCAAGTCCTGCCTCAGACACATCCTGGCTCTCCGTGCCCCAGGAAATCTCTGCAGCACTGTTATTGGTGAAGTGGGTGCCCTCTGCACAGGTGGAGTTCACCAGGCCCACGGAGGCCCAGGTCCAGCCCAGAATCGTTTTCTCTTTACTTCTCTATGTATTTGTGGTTCCCAGCCACCCCCAGTGAGGTTAGAGACTGCTTCATGTTTGTGCCCCCTGGTGCCTAGCACAGGGCATGGTACACAGTGGGTGCTTAATAAATGCTTGTTGAATTGAATGTCTTGGAAACAAGAGTCTCAGAGCAGAGGGAGGGCTAAGGGAAGAGGTGGAGGAGGAGATTTGGAGCGAGAAGGGCCGCTGGCCTAAGTGACTTGCCCAGGATCATACAGCTCTTCACTCATTAGGCACCTACTGTGGACAAAAACGAAGCTAGTCCCTGTCCCCAGGACCAACATTCTCCTGGGGTATACATCCAATCAGTCAATAAGCAAGCACTTATTAAGCACTTACAGTATCCCAGGCATTGGGTGAGGCACTGAGGATAGAGACAAAAATGAGACTATCCCTGAAAAGAGAAAGTTGGCATTCTTTTTGATTCTTTGTTAGAGAGGGATGGTTCGATCGGGAGGGGATATATTGGGAAAAGAGGTAAAAACAAAAGGTAATGAGAAAAATGTTCATGAGAGAGTCTCTCTCACCCCAAACAGCTATTAGGCCGCTAGACTTGGAGTCAGGAAGACCTGGGTTCAAATCCTACCTTACATAGCTGTATGATCTTGGGCAAGTCACTTAACTTCTGTGGCTCAGTTTCCTCATCTGTCAAATGAAGGCGTGGACTCAGTGGCCTCTAATGTCCCTTCCAGCTCCCAGTCCATGACCCTGGGCTTTCTGTGGTCTCCATGAGCCTCAGCAAGGAGCAAGGAACTTGAGAACCCGGCCTTGCTCGTGGAGGCAGGGCCAGTGACTGAATGTCCGAGCTGGCAGGGGCCTTCTGAGCCGTCTGAGCTCAGCTCCCCTGAGACCACGACAGGTGAAGGTGACCCAAGGTCACACAGCCAATAACGCCTCATCTCCTGACTCCAGGCCCGGGGCTCTGTCTACCCCAGCAAACTGACTCTCAACAGTAGAGGTCCCCAACTCAAGCCACCAAGATCTTTTAGGAGAAACAAATCATTCCTCAATTAATGAGAGGCGGCTTAAGGGATGAGTACTGAGGATATTGGGGCCTTGTCTGCTTTGGAAAAGGGAGGAGGGTTCCAGGGAGAAGGAAGAGAGACATGAAGCTTTGGGAGGGGGAGGGGAGGGGGAGAACCTGGGTCTGAATCCTGGCCCTGTCACTCCCCCTGTGCTCCCCCCCTTCCCCTCCCCACCTTAGATTTTTCTTTATTAAAATGGCCCTGAGGGTCTCCTACAGCTGCAGTTCTGTGATCCTGGCATCAGAAAGGAGACTGAGTGAACTTAGCCCAGGGTCAGCCCTTCATCCAGGATGCCTCCAGATGGGTCCCACTGTGGGACCCAGGGTGGAGGCAGGCTTCTCTGGAGGCTGATGTCACAGGCCACAGAATGGACCTTCAAGCTCCACCCCCTCCTGACCCTCTCCTCTCACTTCCGGGGAAACAGGCCCAGAATGGTGAAGCAGCCTGCCTGAGGCTGTACAGGCGTCAGTGCAGAGCCCAGGGAGGAGTCTTTCCACCACTCCCCCCAGGAAGGCGCTTCTCCCATGCTTGCCTCATTGGTGAAGGTTACTCAGACCTCTCCCGTCCTTCCCGCAGGTGACCATCTACCTGGGGAAGAGGGACTACATCGACCACGTCGATCAGGTGGAGCCCGTGGGTAAGTCAAGGGGCACGAGGAGAACGCTGCTGGTCTGAGTGGCTCCGTCCTCCTCACTGGGATTCTCTCCTTTTGGTCCAGATGGCGTCGTCCTGGTCGATCCTGAGCTCGTGAAAGGGAAGAAAGGTGAGGCAGACTTATGTTCTGAAATCTGTCTGAAAGACAAGCATTTATGAAGCACCTACTGTGCTTCAGGCACCATCCTAGGCACTGAGAACATGAAGCCGAACCAAACCAGCCCTGACCTCCAGGACCTTACATCCTATCGGGGAGATGATGTGCACCCAGAAAAGTAAACTCAAAATAAGTAGCCTGCAGCTGGGTCAGAGCAGGTGGGCGAGCTCTGTCCATCACCCAGCAAGCAGCACTTAGGAAGCATGGGGGGTGCAGGGGCTGCAGATGGAGACGGAAACAAACCAGTCCCTGCCTTCAAAGAGCTTCGGTCCCTTCCGCAGAAGAGTAAATGCAATGTGGAGACAAGAGCCATTCAGGGTCACTGGGGGAGGGCCCAGGAAAGGCCGGCGGTGTCCGAGCCCTGTTAGGAAGGGAGCCGGAGATTCTCCGAGGGAGAGCGAGGAAGGAGCCCCTTCCAGGCGTGGGGATGGCCCGCAGCGGCCACAGGCTGAGTGAAAGGCAGATATGCAGACTGGACAGTAAGCAGGCTGCTGTGTCACGGGGAGGGGACAGAGGAGAGCAATTCGGGTGAGGAATGCTGGGGGCGGGAGGACTTCCACAGCGAAATGGGGGAGGCCCCCAGGGAGCCCCACGAGGCTCTGGGGCATGATCAGACCAGTCTGGGGAGTGCCTCGGTTTGGCAGCTGGATGGACGATGGCTCGCACTGACCCTCCCTGGGCTTGTGTTCCATGCTCTTGGGACTAAAAGGCCTCCTCGGATCCAGATAGCCGATGGCCGATGGCCGATGCCCGATGCACAGAGAGCCTTCTTTTTATCACATCCAGCTCCATCCTAGGACAAGCTCGTCTTCTTAGACGCTCAGGAGGGACCATGAGCTGGAAGGGGGCTCAGGGCCTGTCCAGTCCAACCTCCTCCTCATAGACATGAGGAAACTGAGCCCAGGGACTAAGGTCACACAGGTAGGAAATCACAGCGGCAGTCTTAGAACCAAGGCTGAATCACCCAGCTCCCAGCTTCCCCATACCTGGAGCACTCTTCCTCCTCATCCTGGTTTCCTTTCAGTCCCAACTAAAGTCCCCCTTCTACAGGAAGCCTTCCCCAACTGCCCTAAATCCCAGGGCCTTCCCTCTCCTGTTTATTTCCTAGTTATGTGGTTTGGCACTCTTCTGCACACTTTTGCTTGCTTGTGATCTCCCCCATTTGAGTGTAAGCTCCCTGAGGGCAGGGACTGTCTTGAGCTCTCTGGAGCGTTTATCCCACTGCGGGACACAGCAAATGCTTGATAAATGTTTACTGACTGACTGATGACCTGACTTGTTCAGTCCCATAATTCCAGTTGGGGAATGGCAATGACATCTGTTATTCCCAGACTAAGGACAGCCCAGAAGAATTCCTATGCTCCCTTGGAAATGTACCTGATGTCTAAAGGATTGCAGGTCCTGGGGTACATGGAAACCAAGCAAATGTGTGTGACATTCTGAAGTGTGCTCCTGCTCTTAACGCAGGATCTGTAACTTTTTAAGAATCAGCCTGGGCTGAAGGACATGGGGTCCACGATGCTTTGGTGAATCTAGTCGTGGTCATCCTTGAAAACCAGTCATCGGGTGGGCACCCATTGACGGAAGCCAACAGGGTGGGTCTTCTTCTCAATCCCAGGGGACCCCGGACTTTGTGGAGCACACGTCCCCCCCCCAGTCCGCCCCCCGAGGCGCAGGCTCACGAGGCGCTAACCTTGCCATCTTCTTCTGCACAGTCTTTGTGTCTCTGACGTGCGCCTTCCGCTACGGCCAGGAAGACATCGATGTCATCGGCCTGACCTTCCGCAGAGACCTTTATTTCTCCAGGGTGCAAGCGTACCCTCCCATCAACACAGGGCACACGCCAACCAGACTGCAGGAGAGCCTGCTGAAGAAGCTGGGGATTAACGCTTACCCTTTTCTTCTCACGGTGAGTGTGCCCCCCCCACCGACGCTGGCCCGCTCCTCCCTCCGCGTCCCATTCCCAGATCCCCAAAGCTGCCAGGCCCCGTGAGGGGAAACAGGAACTAAGCCTATCTTTTTTTGGGGGGAGGGGGTTGGTACCATCACAGTAGGGAGCTTTCAGTGAAGAAAAACCCTGTGCCACCAATGTAGATGCAGCCTGCCCTGCAGCTCAGCCTTTTAAGTGCCCGTGTTCCCCAGGGTTCACTGCATCTTATGCTTGTCTTGACACACACTTGCACACACAGCCAGTACTCAAACCCGCCACCCCAGGGTAGTCTTCCCCACCCTGAAGCCAGCTCTCAGGCCATGATATCATATTGTTATCGTTCAGTCATTCTCAGTTGTGTTTGACTCTCCAGGACCCCCGTGGGGTTCTCTTGGCACAGCTACTGGAGGGGCTTGCCGTTTTCTCTCCAGCTCATTGTACAGATGAGGAAACTGAGGCAAACAGGGTGAAGTAATTTGCCCAGGGTCAGACAGCTAGTAAGTGTCTGAGGCCAAATTTGAACTCGGGAAGAGGAATCTTTCTGACTCTAAGCCTGGTGCTCTATCCATTACGCCACCTAGCGGCCCCCATTACATCATGCCGCCTCTCAAAATAACATCTTTATGGTATTTTAAATTCAATCCTTTCTGATAGAAATGTATAATATTTCTGATATACATATAATAATAAATATAATATTTTTGGCATAAATAATAACAACAATGTAATAAATAACAACGATGTAAAAACAAACTGTAAGAATTCTGATCAATTCCATGGCTGCCCCATGATTCGGGAGGCCTGAGGGTAAAGCAGGCAGCCCACATCCATCACCCTGAAGTGGGTGCAGATGCAGGAACTTGTTGGCTCGACCATTCATATTTATTGCAAGAGTTTTATTTTTCCTATTTCTTCCAATGAGGGAGAGGGAAGGAGAGAGGGGAGACGGAAAAAAGCAATTTTTGTTCATTGAAAAAACTTAATTAAAAAAATGAAATGAATACCTTAGCTGTTCTCAGCAATACAATGATTCAAGACAATTCTGTAGGACTTAGGATAAAGGGTGCTGTCCATCTCCAGAGAAAGAACTGGAAGAGTTTGAATGCAGATCAGAGATACTTTTTCATCACTTTATTTTTCTTGGATTTTTTTGTCTGTGTTTTCTTTCACAGAATGACTTACATGGAAATATGTTTTGCAAAGCTTTGCGTGTATAACCTATGTCATATTGCTTGCCTTCTCAGTGAGGGGAGAAGGAGAGGGAGAGAATTTGGAACTCAAAATTTGAAAAAAAAGTGTTAAAATTGTTTTTACGTGTAATTGGAGGGAAAATAAAATATTAAATAATGAACAAAAAACAAATCGAATCTATCTGGAAACCCTGGGTGGCTGCGACATCGCCATCTTGGAACAGAGTGCCTGGCACATACTTGGCACTTAATAAAGGCTTGCTGTTGGACTGATCAGTCGCTTGGCTGATCAATCACCTCCCAAATATCCTGCCCTCAGGACTTTCTCTCTTCTTCCTCAGTTTCCTGACTACTTGCCCTGCTCAGTTGCTCTTCAGCCAGCTCCTCAAGATGTGGGCAAGGTGAGTGGGGCAGGGCCCCAGGAGGAGTGAGCCACAGAGCCCCCTAATCTCCTGCCCAGGAAGTGGGCACTCCCAGCCTGGCGGTGGAGCTGACATTGCTTTAGGAGCTTTCCCAGGAAAATGTGTGGCCTCCCCATGGTCAAACTCCATAGTAAGAATGTTAGCTAACATTTGTACAGGGCACCCCAAAAGTCTGGGTGGATTTTGTAAGCTATTAAAGCTTATGACATGCTCTATATGTTGTCTCTTTCGGTTGTCTCAGAAACCCTGAGAGATGGGCGCTATTATTATCCCCATCTTACAGATGAGAAAACTGAGACTAAGCATTTCAGCGCAAGGGTCGTACATCTAGAAGTGTCTGAGGCAGGATTTGTACTCGGCTCTTGCTGAGTCCAAGTCCGTATTCAGCCACATAATCCAGTTTGATTATGGGCTAAATCCATCGGGAACAAGCCCAGTGTCTGAGTTCGTGGGCTGGCACAAAATGGTCGATATAGATCGGGAGGGCCGAGGCTCACAGTGTAGAGCTGGAGGGGACCCCAGGAGCTGTCCAGCCCTAGCCTCTCATTTCACTAATGAAGATGCTGAGGCCCATCCTGGTTTAGTGACTTACAGGTAGTTGGGATGGAAGCTTCCAGCACAGAGTGGGGGCTCCACCTTTTATCACTTGTTATTTATTGGATTATCATTAAATACGAGCCGCCCACGGAAGAGGTGGCCTAACCCTTAAAAGGGCCTGGCCATGTGGTACCTCTCTAAGATGAGGCAGAAGCTTCCTGGTTTTCTGAGCCTCGAATGCCAGAAAATGAGGCACTGACGGTGGTCGCTGGCTCTCTTTCTCTTTTGATCCTTCTCAGTGTTGCGGAGTGGACTTTGAGGTGAAAGCATATGCCACAGACATCACAGACACGGAAGAGGAAAGAGTGCCCAAAAAGTAAGATGAGGGTTCCCAGCCCCTCCCTCCAGCATCCCTTCACTACCCCTCCTTCCACTTCCAGCTCCTCCAGCGTCCCTGACTCAGAGCTAAAAGGGACTTTGGAGGCCAGCCAGCCTAAAAATGAGAGTGTTTTACAGATGAGGAAACTGAGGCGGGTGAATTGCCCCCAACAAAGATGAAGGGTGGATGAGGGTCCAGTTGGGAGCTCTGAGTTGGCAGGGAAGGTAATCCCAGAAAACCTGAGTTTCTCTGCTTCCACAGGAGCTCCGTCCGCCTGCTGATCCGCAAAGTCCAGCATGCCCCTCCTGAAATGGGGCCCCAGCCCCAAATGGAGACGGCCTGGCAGTTCTTCATGTCGGACAAGCCTCTGCACCTGGCCATCTCTCTCAGCAAGGAGGTAATGAGCACACCTCTCTGGGGGAAGGGAGTCTTTGTTCTTGGCATCCTCCCCCACGCACATACCTCCAGGCACTGCACATCTGAGATGCTCTCCTGGGTGCTCGGAGGCTGCGAAATCATTCCAGAACTCTGGGGGAGCAGGGATCTCCTCCCCGAGGGCACTGCTTCCAACCTTGCAGATCACTGCCTGTCCCTGCCTTCCCACCCCGTGCCACCCGATCTGCTGGGGCCCTTCCTCCTTTCCTCTTGACGTCATGAGGATGCCCCCGGAGCAAAAAGAAGTCATGGCTTCAGGAAGGCAGTTTGCCTCAATGAACAGACCCTCCTGGAGACCAGGGATGGGCTCACCCAGAAATGACCCTTTAAAAAAAACCAGAGAACTTGGCAGCTTCAGCAGCAGAAAGTTGAAAATACAGAAACAGCAAGCTCCCAGCTGCTGACTCAGCTCCCTTCTTTAAAAGGAGACCTTTCTCCAAGGGGAATCCCAACTAGGATAGAGCCCCTGGCTGTCTGGGAGGAGTCAGAGAACCCCAGCCTTTTAGATTTGGAAGGGACCTGGGCTGCCATTAGTCCAACACGTGCCCTAAAAAATCCCCATTGGAACATCCCATACGTGGATTGTCCAGCCTCTGAAGACCTCTGGTGGAAGCCTCTGCAGTCCCAGAGGCTGCTCATTCCTTGGGCGGCTGGTGGCCATTCTGTCTTCCTGCTGGCTAAGGATGCTGTCATCCCAGCTTCTCCAGGCCCAGGGTCAGACCCAGTAAGGAGGAGAGCAGGTGCCCCCCACCCCACCCCAGGCAGCCCATCCCACTTTGGCATGCTTTTTGTTGTTAGCATGCTTTTCCCCTTCATTCAGACTGGATCTGCTTTTCCCAGGGTCTACCCAGAGGTGCTAGAGCCAAGTGGGACACATCTTAGCCTCCGTTCACAGGAAGGCCCTTCATTCAGAAGCTTCTTCCTCCAACCCCCAACAGCTTGCAAGCCTTTTCTTTCCAGACGAAGCATCTCTAGCTTCTTCAGCCTGTTCTTGTGTGACATCGAGTCCAGCCCCTTCCCCTTATTGGTTGCCCTCCCGATTCTCAGTGCTCCTCTTACCTGTGATGCTTCACACTGAATTCCAGATACAGGCTTCAGAACAGGGGCAGAGGGGCCGTGACCTCCCTGTACCTGAAAACTATGATTCTGCTAATCAGCCCAAGTTTGCATTAGCTCTTTGGGGTCATAGTACTAACTTGTAGGGAACTTGCTGGCCACGGACACCCCCAGGTCCTGTTGTGCTATGCTCTAATCGTAGCTCCCCCATCATCTACCTGGGAAGATTCAGTAGGGCAAGAGGTGAATTCTTACACTTGGATTCAGAAAATAAATTGATTTTTTTTTGGACCAAGTGTAAGAATTTATGTTTAGGCCTATTGAATTTTATCCTGATAGATTCAGCCCAATGCTCTGGTCTTCAGGACGTTTTTGGGTCCTGACTGTTGTCCACTCTCCATTCCATGGACACGGACATCCCATTTAGGCCTCTATCCAAGTCACTGATAAAAGGTAGAGGGCCATGCTCTTCAGAGTGGGCGTTCTGGGAAGGTTCTTGGGAAGAGGGGCATGCTTGCTGAGAGCAAGAGCAGGAGCCCCCTAGCAAGCCTTGTCCCGATCGGTCTGTTTCTTAGCTCGGCTTTGTTGGTCAGAGGGTTTGGGGAAGCAGGTGATGCCCAGAGAGGCATGTCAGTAACTGTCAGCTCTTGAAGTGACAACTCAAGCCAGCCTCACTGGTTAAACAGTGGTGGCGTACAGAGCATTAGTCATCCCCGCTCTCTGATCGTCCATTCTTGGCCCCCCTCCCAACGAGAGCCTCCTCCCCTGGACCAAACAGGAAGAACACGTCGCCCTTGCTCTCTCTTCCCTATAACTCAGGGCTCCAGCCACACAGACCCTCCCCAGAGGAGCTGGCCCCGCCATGTTGGAAGGCCATCAGGTTAAGGAAGTGGGTTAATCACCATGTGCTCATTTTTTTCAGATCTATTTCCATGGTGAGCCAATTCCTGTGACTGTGAGTGTGACCAATAACACAGAGAAGACCGTGAAGAAGATTAAAGTGTTGGGTAGGAAGAAACCACCCCTGTGGCATCCTCAGTCAGCGCTAGGCCCTTGCTTCTCTCTTTCTATGTCAGTTTTTGGACTGGGCTGTGCTAAATGAGGACCCTGGGATTAAATGTGGCTGACTCTGCTGTCCCAGAAAAGCACAAAATCAAATGGTCAACATCAGCTTCTCAAAGTATGGCCACGCACTTATAAAGAGATGAGCTGGGGGCCAGAATGACACACCAAAAGCTCAGCCTCTTTCACAAACCGACACACATCTCCATATTACAAATAGAGGCCCTGAAATATCCTTGAGAATTCAACTAATCCACTCATTATCCCAAACCAAACCGTTTTTCCATAAAAAAATTTGGAATGTTTTAATAGATGTTGACATACCAAATACTACTACTATTAATTAATTAATTAATAATAATGGTAAACTTTATATAGCATATCCCTGGGAGGTGGGTGCTATTACTATCCCCAATTTACAGATGAGGAAACTGAAGCTGCTGTAACTAAAGTGACTTGCCGAAGTAAGTCTCTGAAGTAGGATTTGAATGCAGGTCTTCTTGACTTCAAGTCTAGCACTCTACCCACTGCACCACCTAGCAGCCTTAGAATCTACAGACGGTGTGGATGTCGTGAGAACAGGAGGTGGTCTGTCTGCTCCCCCACCCCCACCCCCACCCTCCTGCCTGCTCCAGGGTTTGTCCGGAGGGCGCTTCCGTGAGCCTCCGAAGGCTGAGCTCACATCCCCATACTGTGATGGCTGACATTTATGTTGCACTTAAGGTTTGCATAGTGCTTTACAAATGTTCATTGACACAATTTTCACAGAAGGTGCCATTGGTATCCCCATTTTACAGATAAGGAAACTGAGGCAGAAGAGGTGAAGCGATTTGCCCAGAGCCCTACGACTAGTTAGTGTCTGAGGCTGGATTTGCACTCAGGCCTTCCTGACTCCAGGCCTAGGGCTCTGTGCCCTATGACCCCACAGCTGCCCACTTACCTGGTGTCTGAGATGGCCTGGCGGGGCTCAAAGGCCTCTATGAACTGGCTCCCATCACTCCCTTCAGAACCCGTCTCTCTCTTCTCTTTGCAGTGGAACAAGTCGCCAACGTGGTCCTGTATTCGAGTGACTACTACGTCAAACCTGTAGCCACAGAGGAGGCCCAGTGAGTAGCTCTTCCTCCCCTTCCCCTTCTTTCTGGCCTCCCAGAGGCCCAGGAGTGTCTTGCTCTGATTTCACTCAGTTTGCCTGGTCTGCAGGACAGGGGGTGAGGAAGGGGAAGCAGGGAAGACCCACCGTTGGCCATGGCCCCTCTGCTGTCCTTGCCACCGTCAGGCCTCGAGATAGCCTGGGCTGGCCTCACACGGGGTCCACGCAGACCCTCGGCAGGGGCCAGTCGGATTAGCCTGGGCCCATCCATGCGTCTTCAGGGTTATCCTGGCAGTGGCTGCTGCTGCCCTGCCCCGCCCCCCAAAATGGGCCGATCTTGCCTAGGCTTGTGTGTCCTCGTCATCTGCCCCAACAGAGGGGAAGCAGGCCTTGTTTCACTTTTTCTCTGTAAGCCTGGTGACCAGCACGATACCTGACTAGAGGTCGATGTTCAATAAGTGTCCCCTCCCCACCAAACGCAGGGGATTGCTTCATTTTTATTTTGGTATGTCCAGAGTAGCATGTGTATAGCAGGGGCTTAGTAAATGCCTGTCTATTGACCGATTGGACCAAAGATGATCAATGTGACCATTTTGTGGTCAATAGGTCTTTTATTAAGCACTTTCTATGTGTGCCAGGCCCTGTGTTGGGTGCTGGTGACCGGAAAACAAAAGTGAAACTGACCTGTCCTCAGGAGTTTACATTTTAATAGGAGACAACAGGGACCCACACAAGCTAAAACAGAACAAAGAGTAAACAAAAGTAATTTCATTTAAGGAGGGGAAGAAGACACTGGTAGTTGGCTTGGAAGAAGACTAGGGATTGTATGGTCTAAAAGGTGGTGATGAGGAAAGTGTGTGTCATGCAAAGACATGGAAGTGGGAGATGAGACATAGCATTCTGGTGTAGAGTCTCTCCATGCCTACCTGGGCCACTCCTTTGTCAGCCCCTCCTTGGAGCCTTTCCGTCTTGGAAGGACCACCCAGGGCTTCCACTTTACCTATACAGCTCTTGAGAACTCAGGGTTGCCTGCTTGTCATGATGAGGACCTCAAGGAAGGTCCAGACCCTACCACCAGCACCCAACACAGGGCCCGGCACACATAGAAAGTGCTTGATAAAAGACCTGTCGACCACAAAATGGTAAATGTATTTAACGGTCACATCGATCATCTTTGGTCCAATCAGTCAATAGACAGGCATTTACTAAGCCCTAGCTATACATATGCCACTCTGGAGATGCCAAAATAAAAATGAAGCAATCCCTGCTCTCCAGGAGGCTGCGTTTGATGGGGAGGGGGCGCTTATCGAACATCGACCTCTATCCAGGCATCGTGCTGGTCACCAGGCTTACAGAGAAAAAGTGAAACAAGGCCTGCTTCCCCTCTGTTGGGGCAGATGCCGCTTGGTGCAAGGAAAGCCATGGCCCCCTTCTTTCCCAGACTTCTTTGAGGATTGGATTTCTGGCTCTGTGCTCCTTCTTTGCACACTCAAGGTTTTGCGGCTTTGTCTAGTTAGTTACCAAGCATGGCAGCCCCCTGGACTTCAGGTGGGCGAGAGCATCGGGAAATACAAACTGATTTGTAAAACTAATGTGTTACATTACTTACATTACAACTTATTTTCAAAATGGCCACTTCATGATATGACACCACATGAAAACACAGACCTAAATAAAAGTTTACAGCACACGTTTAAACATTCGACTCTCGCATTTCAGACACATAGAACCTCCTCTCCACAGGACTGCATAAGTCCCAAGTGGACCCAGATCCCCATCAGAGCCATCGGGCTCTTATTTGACTCTCCCTAGAGACTGGGACTGTGACGTAGGCTGGGGTGGTGTCCTCTAACGAGGAGGCTCATAGGGTCATTGATTTGGAGCTGGAAGGGGCCCCCGAGGCCAATCAGGCTGACCCACTCACAGGACAGATGAGGAACTGAGGCCCTGAGAGGCTTGCCTCAGTCATACTGGTAACCAAGAGAGAGCCTGGATTTGAACCCAGGCCCCCTGGCTTGAGTGCCACACTCTCCACTGCTTCTATCTCCTGTTAGTCCAAACTCAGTCCGAGGTTTCTGTTCGATGTCCACAATGTGCTGTGCTAACAATGAAAGTGACTGCAAGTGTGTTAGCTCCCTTCACACAGTGTCTTGGCTTTGTGACTGGCCTAGTTTACATTTTACCTAATTATGTTCTCGGTTTTTCTATGGGAGACTTCTCAAGCCTCTCTACTGGGGGTTGCAGTTGTTATTGGGGGTTTTTTTTCCTGGGCTTCCCCATGAACTTTGGCCATCTGGAAAGAGGAATGTCTATCCATAAAAGGAGATGGCGAGTCTGGGTTTAATTCTGGGGCTTTGGGGCTTCTAATGTGCAATTCTGACAAGTTTTTATTTTTTTTCTTTCTAGTGAAAAAGTGCCACCAAACGGAACCTTAACTAAGACATTGACACTTACCCCCCTACTTGCTAATAATCGAGAAAGGCGGGGCATTGCCCTGGATGGAAAAATCAAGCATGAAGATACAAACTTGGCCTCCAGCACCATGTGAGTTCTTTGAGGTGACACCAGCCAATGCTGTCATAAACCACAGCACCGGGCAACACTGTTACAGGGTCATAGTTCAAGAGCTGGAAGGGTTCCTAGAGGCTATCCAAGCAATTTTACAAATGAAGAAACCAAGGCCCAGAGAGGTCATAGGGTCATTGATCTAGAACAGGAAGGGAGGCCACCCAGCCAGCCTCCCCCACCCCATATTTTATAGATAAGGAAACAGAGGCCCAGAGAGCTTAAGTGACTAGGCCAACATGACACAGCTAGGAGGTGTCTGGGGCAGGATTTGAACCCAGAGTCTAGACATGAGGTCTAGCACTCTCCATTAAGCTATGCTACCTGCCATCTTTCTATTCACAGGCACTCAGTAGGGAGGACCTTTTCTATGACTGTAACCTTTGTCCACGGAGATCCGACTCCCTTGGACCTGGAGCTCTCATTTCAGGGGTGGGGATGAGTTTCCTTGGTCCATCTTCATGGTGGCTGCAGGGAGTTAAGAGTCCTGGATGCCCGTGCAGCTGGAAGAGAACAAAGTCATTAGATGGCCTGAACGGGGACGGCACTTATGAGAACCCTGTCTCCCTAAGCTGCTCTTCAGCCCCAGACAGTAACAAATAGATGCACTAGCTAGGGGTGAAAGGGAGGTGTGACGAGGTTAGGGACACACCTGGGAATCCAGTCCAAAGGAAAGTGAGCGTGGACCGCAAGGCCAGAGCCAAGCCAGAGGCGTGTGAAAAGCTAACTGATTATAAACCAGCACAGTGACACGCTGCAAATTCCTTGTCCCTTGAAGTCTAATGAATCTTCATGGAAATCCCTCTGTCAGTGGGTAAATGGGAGATCCCATTGCTATACATTTGAGGCTGTACTCCTCCCCGCCACTCCAGCCAAAACCTGGAAGTTTAAAACTTGGTGATAGCCTGTAATCTCACACTTGGTTTCACTAGGTGGTTCAATAGTGCGCAGATACCTAGGCCTTGAATCAGGAAGACCTGAGTTCAGATCTGGCCTCAGACGCTCACTGGCTGGGTGACCCTGGACAAATCACTTAACTGATATCTACCTCAGTTTGTTCACCTGTAAAATGGGGATAATAAGAACACCTCCCTCCCAAGGTCGTTGTGAGGAGAAAATGAGATAATATTTGCAAAGCACTTTGTAAACCTTAAAGCATTCTACAAATACTAGCTGGTATTATTATATTATTAATAGTAGTAGTACCCTACGTCTGACTTAAGCTGGCTGTTCTTCTCAGGAGCAGAAGCAGCTTCTGCTAAGACTTCTAAGACTAAGAAGCAGCTTCCTCGTACTCCCCTCCCCCCACAACAAGGTGAGGGACGCTTTAGGATAGGGTCATAGCCACTTCACATAACTATAAAATACATAAAATACTTGGGAATCTAACTACCAAGATAAACACAAGAATTATGTAAATACAACTGCAAACCACTGTTTATAGAAATACAGATGGACCTAAATGATTGGAGAAATATTCATTGTTCATGGGCAAGAAAAGTGAATATAATAAAAATTACAATACTACCCAAATTAATTTACTTATTCAATTCCATACCAAACTACCTAAGGATTAATTTATAGAACTAGAAAAATAACAACAAAATTCCTACAGAGGCAAAAAAGTTCATAATGAAAAACAGTGGAACCAAGGGGGCCCACCCATACCAGATCTTGATCTAGACTACAAAGCAGGAATTCTCAAAACAGTTTAATACTGGTCAAAAAACTGAGAAACCCATCAGTGGAACAGATGAGGTTCACACCATGCAGAGGCACACAGAGACAAGGATTCACCACGTGACGGGGCTTTAGCCCAGAGCCCTGAAGTTTAGAGGGCTGCAACAATGTGAACACTGCTGTCATATAGAAACTACCAAATTTACCAATTAATTAGCCAGAGTAAGTAGTCAGAGAGAGGCAGGGAGGGCTGGTGAATGAAGAACCAGCCTCAGAATTAGGAAGATTTGGTCTCCAGTCAAGCCTTGGACATTTCTTGACTTCATGACCCAACCAGGAGAAGTCACGTGAGGGACCAGAGCCCCAGCGATGCTCAAGGTTACAGGTGAGGCTCAGCAAAAGGAAGGGGTTTCCACACTGGGAGGTCACCAGGAAGTGAGGTGAATTTCCCCCACAGTTGGTATTAAGTTCTTGGATTTCTCGCTCTCTGGCTCAGTTCTCCAGTGTCTCAAGAGTGTATTTCTTGTTGTGACTTCACATGTGAAACAACAAAGAAAGGACTATTTGTTTACCTGTCACCAGGCCCCTAAATGCCCCTTTTGTGGACCATCACCCTCACTTTTTTTTCTCTTCTTGGGCAGTATCAAGGAGGGGATAGACCGAACAGTGCTGGGAATCCTGGTGGCTTATCAGATCAAAGTGAAGCTCACTGTCTCTGGGTAAGTATCCTAAGATGAAGGGAGTCATCTCCATCTTGTTTGTAGGGAAGGGGGAAAGGCCTTTGAGGCTCTTCTCAGCTATTCACCTGTCCTTGGGCCTACCCAATTGAATAAGAATTCTTTCACCTGGGCCAAAAAGAAGTGAAAGGCAGCAGGGGCAAGAGGGACGGACAGTCTAAAGGGGACTAACATGTCTTAGAGGAGGACCTGATGTCTTAAGAGTCTGCCTGTGTTTCTGGGGGTCTTGGGGAAAAGGAGGATCCCCAAAAAGAGGACAGTGTCTCAGAGAGAATAAGAGTACACGGTGCAGGCTGGTGGAGGACCGTAGGTTGTGAGGCACAGGGTGGAAGCTTGTCTTCTCATGGCAGCACCCTAGGACGAAGCCCCAGTCGTCCTACCCTAGTTACATATCTAAGAGGAACAAGGAGCTAAGGGGAATACTCCCTACTCATTACTTCCCAAAATGGTCTCAAAGAAGCATATTTTAAATGTCCATCTGAGACCTCCTCAGTTTTTCATTCATTTGGCTACAATGAGTCTCTAGTTGGGAATGAAGGGGGATGAAGGGGAAAACCACGGCTCAGGAGTCTGGTCGGCCTAGCATGTGATCCTCAGCTCTCCAGGTCTCTGGTGTATTGTTCACTGGGTCAACTGTGCTTAGAGGAATGGATAAGTGTTATGCTTTTCTGGAAAGTATCCAGACATCTCAGAGTTCCAAACAAATCCTCACATCTGGAAAATCAGATTCTCCCTTTGCGACTCTCCAGAGGAGGGCTTCGTCAGAGCTCCAGCTCTTCCCATCACCCAAAGGCTGAGCCTCCCAGCCTTGGGAGCTGCCCTCAGGCCTAGCTCAGGACCTGGCTCTGCCCCCCTGCCCCAAGGGGGCACAGTCTGGAAGTCAGACTGATGTACATACCTAAGCCACTGACTTCTGAGGGGGCCATGGCCAAGTCACCGACAGTACTGTCTCCAAGTAAAAGGAGATATTTGTACTTCTAGGTTCCTTCCCTGCACTAAATCCTAAGTAGGGAGGAATATTTCCACTCATTGTAAATAGGTTCCATTCACACATTGTTCCCATTAGCAATACTTCTTAAAATGGGAAGCTCTCTCTTCTTTTTCCCCATATGGATATAAAAAATAGTATTTGAGTTCCAAGGACAGACAACGAATAACCGAGAGGTTTCATCATCTCCTGGCACCCTGGAGAGACAGTCTGATCATCAGATGATAGATCTGAGCTAGAAAGGACCTTCAGAAGCCATCAGATCCAACCATCCCACTTGACAGAGGAGGAAACTGAGGCCCAGTTTCTGGGATAAACATCCAGGGTCACACTGGCAGGAAGAGGCAAAGTTATGACCCCAGGTTGAGTCTCCTGCCGCAGATCCAGAACCCTTTCCCAGAACTGGACTGATCCTCTGGTTTCATCTGGTTCCCTTGTGTTCCTGAACCGCAGTGATTTTTAGTTCTTACCTAGTCCTTTTGAGTTTGAAGAATGAAGTTGTAAGTGGGTGGTGGGCTCACGGAGCTGAGATGAGCTAGGAGGAGAAAGTTCCTGAACTTGGCCATGGTGTTGAGAGCCTCCATTAATACCTGAAATATGTGGAGCTCCGTGGTTTAACACCTTTCTATTCTTTTTGTTTCCTAGCTTTCTGGGAGACCTCACCTCTAGGTAAGTTGATCTACTTTCTTCCATTGTCGTCCTTATTATTAAAATAAGGCCTCTCTCTCTCTCTCTCTCTCTCTCTCTCTCTCCTCTCTCTTCTCTCTCTCTCTCTCTCTCTCTTTCTCTCTCTCCTCCACCTCTCCCTTTCTTTTTCTCATCTACTTTCATGAATGCAGCTCTTCTCTCTCTGCAGATAACTCTCAGCCCGAATCTCTCCCCTAAACTCCTGTTGCCCACTGGCCATTTCACATTCGGTGTCTCCTAAGCATCTCCAGCTCATCGTGTCTGAAGTAGAACTCATCTTGCAGCCCCAAATGCTCCGCTCTTCCCAACATCCAGTTCCTCCGGGTCACAATATTGGAATCATCTTTAACCCTTCCCATGTTCCCCCAACCCCACATCCAGTCTGTTTACAAATCTTGTCAATTCTACTTCAGTCACATTTTTAGTCTGTCCTTTCCTTTCCGTTAGTACAACCACCACTTGGGTCAAGCCCCATCACTTCCCCCATAGACAATTTCAGTTGCCTGCTAATTAGTCCCCTGCCCCCATTCTTCCAGTCTCTCTGGTCTCCAGCCATCCTCAGCCCAGCTGCCGGAGTGATAGTCCTAAAGCACATCAGTCCCTTGCTCAAGGGGCACCTCCAGCTGCACCGGCCTTTCCAGCCCCACTGCCCATCTGTCTCCTTCATGTCCTCAGTGTTCCAACCAAACTGGCCACCGTGCTGTGCCCATACGCGGTATTGCTTCTCCAGGCTTTGGGTCCCCATACCCATCTCACCTCAGCCTCATGGAATCTCCAGCTTCACTCAGAGCTGAGCTCAGGGACCACCTTCGGCCTGGAGGCCTATCTTGACCCCTCCCCCCGGCAGGAATGATTCTGGAAGAAACAGCAATATTTTGGCCAAAGAGGTCATAAGACAAGAGGGTATGCGTAGGTCCTGAGCGCAGAGGAGAATCACTCTCTCATCTTTCTTCCTTCTCCATTTGTCCTTTTCTCCCTGCTTTCTTTCCTGATTCCTCTTCCTTCTCTGAACCTCAGGCATCATGATAAATTCTTTACAGGTCTGTACTTATACAAGATCTCATTCACTCTTGGTCACCAGTCTTTCTGACGGCTACTTTTTTAATTGATACATTTAATTTTGACACAATAAACACATTGCAACGACATGCCCAAACAATGGCCCCTAAAAAGCTTGATCTCTGAAATCATCTAAGTGAAGCTGCTTCTAATAGCGTCAATGCCACTGGTGGAAACCATCCCTTTCGGCTTTTGTACTGTATCAGCTGGCAGTAAACAGGAAGTGTACTGTAACTTTGATAGTGTAGCAAGCCTAATGTAGCAAATTTTATATAGGATGACAGCCCACGTGAAGCCTAGGTGGGATTGGATGGGCTGTGTTTTCTTACTCTAGCTGAAAACTATGCCAACCTTACTTCTGTCCAACTGCTACTGGCTCATTTCCTCGTTAATTCTCTCCCTCGGTTCTAAGGCAATCAATCAGGAGATGTTCTGATATTACCTAATAAATAAACAGAAATCTAGTCTCATTAAGTAACAAATTAGCTCTGAGCCCCTAGTTTATAAATCAGAGAAACTTTTTACCCGAAGCTTTCATCCCTCTCCCTTTCAAACTCAAACCCTCTCCCAGGCTCCATTTTATAGGCTTAAACAACATCAGTGTTATAGCTCATGCAGTTTATTATAGTAGCAAATAATAAAACAAAAACAATTATTTACAACTGATTACGGTGAGTAAAGTCCATAGCTTGAGTCACCACTCTACAAGAGAGATATGGAATAGAATATTCTCGCCAATGCTGCCACTAACTCTTCCTCAACTCTAGAAAAACAGTGCTCTCAGAATGGTCATTCGATTCTCTTAAAAATTCTATTCACGTCTCTTTACAAAATGTTTTTCTCACAGTATCTCCTCAAACGTTTTCCTTGACAGTTACTCAGTCTCTCAGAAAAGTTCATTTAATCCTTTCTCTCTGTGCCTCAGTTTGTCTCCAGCCATGACACTTAAAGTATAGCGCCCAAGATTCTATTCTCTCTCTCTCAAAGTCTCCATGAAAGGGGCTAATTGAACTAGAGTTACAAAACTGGACTAGAATACCAATAGTATCTTTTCGGTTTGACCCAAGTTTTGTTCTCTATTAGCATCTTCATTTATGCTGCATCGTCATCTGACCCTGGTTTCTTTACTTGGTGTCACTTCGTATACGTCCTCTTGTGTTTCTCTAAAGTGTTCCCCTTCACTGTCTCCTAGAGCGTAGTAATATTATATTATGTTTCTATGCCATAGCCAGATTAGTTTACGAGGAAGAAAATAGGACTCCTCTCCCACACAGATTTCACCGAGTCGATGACGCTGATGACCAGGAGCATCAGCAGCCTGGGAGTGTACCGCCTGGGCGCCACAATAGGAGGCCGAAGCCTTTCGTGAAAATTTTGAACTTGACCACTGACAGATTTTGAGTTGATGTATCACCCAGTTTTTCTTTAGCCTTCGTTCTGAGTGAACTCCATGTACTAGATATGTATCCGTGGTTGTGCATTGACTCCCATCCTCTCCTTTTCTTACAGTGAAGTGTGCACCGACTTACCATTCCGCCTCATGCACCCCCAGCCCGCAGATCCAGGTCAGTGGCTCCATGCTTCTGGAGGCTCTGCTTTTTCATTACTTATTTGCTCTTAATGCACTTCCTCTTGCAGGAAGAGAATGTCCAGATGTGCAGAAATTCTCTGCGTCCAAAGGAATCTTTGAGACATCCCCCCAAATTAGAACACATGTTGGCTTTGCTTTGTGGACAGAGACCCTTTGTCATAGAACAATTCAATAGCGAGTGTGGGGTATGGGGCCCTAGGTTCCCAGCACTAATGTCGGGCTTTACTGTTAGTGATTCTGAACCCCGCCCTCCCATGGGAGGCTCGGTGTGCCTCAAGCAGAAAGAGCGCTACATAAGGTCCGGAAGTCCTCCCAGCCTCCCACTGACCTTAGGCCAGTCCCTTCCCCTTTCTGTGCCTCCATCTCCAAATCTGTAAAAGGAGAGAATTGGATTAAATGGTCTCCCAAATGTCTTCCCTTGCTAAAGCTTTAAAGTTCTCTACCTTTGTTAGGAGAGACAAGGTACAATTGAAATCAAAATTTGTGACTTATAGTCCCCCAGTACATACATGTATATGTAAACATGTGCATGTATACATATATATATACACATACATGGTACATGTATGTGGAGAGTGTGGATACATGTATAATATTTTGTGTGTATATGTATATTTAGATAAATGTATATGGATTATGTGTATATATATATATGGGGGAAAAGAGGGAGACAGAGAGAGACAGAGAGAGACGCAGAGAGTGTTCTGGACTATCTGAAGAGACTTGTGATTCACCAGTGTGGAGAATTCCCTCCATGGAAGACCCTCCCTGGGACCCAGTAGATCAATACTAAGGAGCTGCCTGAGCTACAGAGCAGTTCCATGGTACAGGACAGTGGAAAAGACCTTCATGTGCCTCTGTGTGGAGTCACAGGCTTAAGCTGAAATCCTGCCTCTGACCCTTATGACTGGTATGACCACAGCAAGGGACTTCCTCCTCTGGCCTCAGTTTCCTTCTCTCTCAAATGAGAGATTTGGCCTCCAATGCCTCTGAGCAGTTCTAGGACTTAATCCTGTTTCAGAAAATGGATTCAACAAGGAACAAGGTTCTTTCCCCAAGTCCCACATGAACCTAGGACATTTTCAGTCTTAGAAACCCCAGTGGATAGCGTTCGTGGTATCATCCCCATTTTGCAGATGAGGAAATGGAGGCTTGTTGACCTAGAGCTGGATCCAGAGGCTAACTAGGCCAAGCCCTCATTTTACTGGTGAGGGGCTGAATTCCAGAGAGATTCAGTGATTTGCCATACCAAGGTTACATAGTTGGAAGAAGAGTCAGAATTTAAACCCAGGTCCTTAGATTAGAAATCCAATGCTCTTTCCCCTGTACCAAGATGTAAAGTAACTCACCAGGGAGTTTTTCCATTTCCTCTTTATGGCCCTAATGCCTAGCATGGGGGTTGTCATACAGTAGACCCTCGATAAATGTTTGTTGAAGAAGTGATCATACAAATGCATCAGTGTTAGAGCCAGAATTTAAATCAGTGTCTTCCGACACCACGGCCAGTTGTTGTTTTTCCTGAACGCGCATGTCCTTCCCTGTAACCACGGCTTGGGAGTCAGAGCTGTGGTACTTACTCTGTTATGGTTCCCACTTAGAAAGGTTCAAATCATTTCCCCTTCATCTGAAGCTGTTCTTTCCCCATCTTTCTTAGCTGACCAAACACGGTTAGTCTTTATGCATAGGTGGAAATCCAAAAGGTGCCTAGTTTCTAAAATATTTTTTCACAGGATAGTTTTTTCATTCAGAAAAATGATGTAAGATGAGAACAATTATAACCATTATTATTATTATCTGTTAACTTCTAGCAATGAAACATTCTTTAAGTGCTAGTTTTGGCATGTGGCTGCTAATCACACAGAGAAGGATCCTATTTGGAGGGTAGTGGGAAGAAAGTCAAAAGCCGCCAGAAAGGGCCCTTCTTAGTGTCCTCAAGGCGTGAAAGAGCCGAGTGGTTCTGGGTTGTTTTCTCCCAGCTGGCAGAATTCCATTGTTAGGATTGAGATGCCACTTAGGAACTTTAGGAACGGTCTATATAACAGGCAGATTTGTGGCCCCCCCATCTCTCTTTTTTTTCCTTCCCTCCCTCTCTCTCTTTCCTTCCTTCCTGTCCCTCTCCCTCCCTCCCTCCCTTTCTCTCTCCCTCCTCTTCCTTCCTTCCTTCCTTCCTTCCTTCCTTCCTTCCTTCCTTCCTTCCTTCCTTCCTTCCTTCCTTCCTTCCTTCCTTCCTTCCTTCCTTCCTTCCTTTCTTTCTTTCTTTCTTTCTTTCTTTCTTTCTTTCTTTCTTTCTTTCTTTCTTTCTTTCTTTCTTTCTTTCTTTCTTTCTTTCTTCCTGCCTTTCTTCCCCCCCTGCCACCTACATGTTTTTTGCAAGTCTGCATTTAAAAACATAACTCTGAGGAGTCCCTAGGCTTCACCAGAGTACCCAAGGGGTCCATGTCACAGAAAAGGTCAAGTACCCCCAGCCTACACAATACAAATAACATTTACTAGGTCAGCAAAAGTATATCTGAAGTGAAGACAACGTAACAAGTAGCTTTTGGTTTTGCCATGCCTTTCTAAGTAGTTTCTCAGCCTTGCTAGTACCCTAATATAGGAATTTGCATTTATTGATGAATAGGCCACCCACAGTTACTTTGGAATATGTAAAATGGCTCAAACTTTTAAAAATAATTTTGTATTCATTCTCACCCACTGTGTACTTTGCCAAATGCATTTTTTGTGGTCATATATTTTGAGGGGAGAGAATGCCATTCATCTGTTTTTGATTCATTTATTCTTATGTCATCTACATACCATCTTTAAGAAGCATGGGATAGCCAGAAGCCTTCCAAACCTTCTAAATAAAGTCCTCATAAAACCGGAGTTAGGCCCAGAGTTCTGGATTTTAGCATCAAAAGGTTGCCTTTGGTTCATTTGTGGAGCTCTGACTATTCATCAGTTGTTCAGTTCCCCACATGGGGCTCTTCCCAAGTCCCATCATGCACAAACCGTTGTTGTTATGTGCTGGTCACAGTTGCCAAATTTCACCAATATTGCCAACCACTGGCTGTTCCATTGGCATCTTTATGATGTGAGGAAAACCCATGGAAGGACTCCAGTACATTGGGTGGACTCCTTCTGGTGAACTTATGGGAAGCTATGGATAAGAGTTGAACAGGGTAAACAGGCAAAGGGAACGCTGCGATGTAAGCCAAGTATATAATACTGTGGGCGTCCACAAAAGTGTTTTATTACTGTGTGTTTGGCAAGACATAGTCATAAATAACGACTAAATAATACAGCCATTTCAAACACACGTCAACACAAATTTCATGGTGTCTCCAACAGTACCTCTCAGATGTATGCTGAGGTTATTCATTATCAAGTGTGTGAAAATGAAAACAAATTCTATTAAAACCAATCTTCACATACTTTTAGACTTATTAACATGCAGCCTCTTAAAATGTCCGGTCAGTATAAATAATCTGAAACAGATGCCTTAGTTTATGAGGCATTAAGTGAACACCTACTTTATACAAACACTGGGCCAAATGTTTGGGGAGCTATGAAAGGCATAAAGGACCACAGCGGGGCTAACAATTTGGGGGGGGGGGAACATACCAGCAAGCATATCCCTGCGACACTGGGTGAAATGATGTCACAGGAGGTGCCTCGTTCCATAGGCATTGGGAGCTGAGTTGTGGTGTGACAAATTTTCTCAGTGGATAGGGTGCTGTGCTTGGAGTCAGGAAGCTGAGTTACAATTCTGCCTCCTACACTTGCCAGCTATGTGAACCTGAGCAAGTACGTGACTTTCTTAGGGCCTCAGTTTCTTCTTCTGTAAAATGAGGAAATCAGCCTCGATGATCTCTGATGACCTCCAATGCAGTTTGAGCAACCCTTCAGGGAGACCGTGGCCATGTGCAGATTCACTCCTAGGGCTCCTGGCCTAGAAGGAGCATTGGAGGTGGTAGGTGAAGCGTGGGTGATCTGCTAACGGATCACAGAGAAGAGAAAGGAAGGCGGCATTAAAGCAACCCATTCGTGGCCAAAGCCTCCTTTCCGCCTCAGTGAAAATCTTTTTGGTTCTTTTTTCTGTACAGAAATGTTCATGCTTGTGGATAATCGTTAAAAATCAATGAAAAATAAAATTCTATAAAGTCTGTAAAAGTAAGAAGGCAGAACAGCCTTCCAGGTAGGAAAAGCCACGGAGCCTGGAAGACGCGCACCCCATCCATTGATTCATGCAGCCCATGCCTCTCAAGCCTCTCGCCACAAAGTTGTTTGAAAGGCTGGCGCCCTCAGACCTGCTCATTCCCCAATGTCCCCAGGAGAGGCCCTGCCTCCAAATGAGCTGGCTTTGCATCATCATTTTGCTTTGTCACAAGAAAAGGCAGGGACAGGGCCCCGAGTCAGGCAAGATGATCTCCATAGTACAGAGGGTCAGAAAGAAAGAAGCCAATGCCTTTCTGCTGCTCACTAACGGCTTTCTTCTCTCCTTTCCTGCTCTCGCTGACAGCCAAGGAAAGGTAAGAAGACCCTTTAACCCCGTCCTCTGGGGTTCTGACAGGTTGTCCAGGGAAGGCGGGAGGGATTAGCCCTGGTCTGCCTGGCCCCAAAGAGCAAGGCCAGGAGCGAGGAGGGATGGGCCGGGAGGAACATTTTGGCCGGCCATCGGAACAACGGGAGGTGCCCAAACTGGGCAGCTGGGGAGGGAGGAAGTGGCCTCTCATGAGGGATCTGCAAGCCTCTTGTTGAGGATCTCATAGAAATGAGTGTGTTGGTTCAGTCCAGTTTGGACTAGACGGCCTCCAAGGCCCGTTCCTGTCCTGCTAAGGATTTTATTGGAATGCATGAGTAAACGAGTGAAGGAATCCATGAAAAAGCACTTCTTGGGTACTTCTGATGTGCTCAGCACTGGGGATGATGCAAACAGAAAAACTTGAGACAGTCCTTCCTCTTGGGAAGCTCACACTCTAAGTGGGAGAGACAACAAATAGGAGAAAGTTCAATGTCAGTGCAGAGGAAGAAGTGTGGAATCCCTAAGGGTGCAGCGGTGGATGGATGGCAGGGCCTGGGTGTACACAAACCTTTGTTCACACACACACCTCCATCTCCTGCTCCATTCTCCTCCAGTTCCAGCTCATAGGGGTGTGTGTGTGTGTGTGTGTGTGTGTGTGTGTGTGTGTGTGTGTGTGTGTGTGTGTGTGTATGTGCATGAACTTGCATGACCTGTGGGTCTCTGAGTTTCCTCCATGTTCTACCGGGACAGCCCAGCCATCCATCCTCTCTTCTGGTCCTTAGACTTTTCAAGAACAAATGTAAGAACACTCACAATAGATCTGGCACTGAGGAAAAGAGACATCTCTCTTTTTCCACTCAAATTCAAGAATATTTTAAAAATCAAAACATTGAGAAATGTGACCTGAGAGGGCAACCTGGGGCAAGCAATGCTACTGCTTATATCCCCAAGGTAGGAGAAGCCATCAAATTTCTGGTGGTCTCTGAACTCAGGAAAAAAAATTACATCTTTTTTTCCCACAAACCTCTAAAATTTAGCACTTCCTTCAAGTGTGATTTTTTAAAAAAATTATTCTGAGAAAAGATCCATAAACTTCACCAGACTGGCAAAGAGGTCCATGAGGTAAAGAATCTGGAGCCAGAAGAAAGTCAGGGTGTGAGGCAGCTAGGTGGTGCAGTGGATAGAGCACAGGCCCTGAAGTCAGGAGGATCTGAGTTCAAATCCAGCCTCAGACCAAATACTTGACACTTACTAGCTGTGTGACCCCGGGCAAGTCACTTAACCCCAATTGCCTAAAAAAAAAAAAAAGTCAGGGTGCTACGTGGAGGGCAAACAGCAACCACAGGTTCCTAACAAGACTTCGGCCATCACTTCAAGAATTGTGTGATGATCCAGATGTTTGTCTGTCTTTCATTTCAGCTCAATGGGTGAAGATCTGGTCTTTGAGGAGTTTGCTCGTCAAAATCTGAAAGACATAGCTGATAATGAAGAAGAAAAAAAAGATAAAGAAGCACGAGTGACTGATGACTGAATAGAATGATGACTGAATGGTGTTGGTGCAGAGAATGTAGTTTATAGGATTGTAGCTCTACATCTGGAAGGGACCTTAAAGCTTATTTAGTCCAACTACTTCGTTTTACAGAGGAAGAGCTAAGGCCCCATATTTCTTTCAATGTTGTAAAAGTGAAACAAACTTAGTTACCCATAGTCATAATCTCATCTATCCCTTTAGGAGACAAACCTCATTAAACTGGCTCTCTAGGTAAACTAAGTCAGTTTGTAGATTAAACCACTTAGAGGCCTCAGCAAGTGCTAATTTGAGAGGGGAGGTTTGCGTATGGTCCAGGTCCACAAAAAAGCTCAGTGAACATAAACACCATGAAACTAACCAACTGGCCTAAGGAATCCAGTAAAGATCACTGATCTTCAATAATATCAAGTCACCAAGGGTCTGCCTCCAGACCCCTCTATGGCACCATGCTGACATCCAGGCCAGCACAGGAAGCAGAATAGCCAAGACAAAAGACAGATGTAGTTTGTGTCGTCATGGACTTTCCCCTCCCCCATTGCTCAAATAAATAAAGTTTGAATAGTGGCTAAAAAACAGGTGAATTTGTGTCACGTTGACCACCTGGAGAGGGCCTGGGTTGTTGGAGCTGCCACAAAATAGGAGACAATTTGGAGTACCTGAATGGCCATCATGAGGCAAGATACAGGGATGGAAGCCAGCTGCAGGCTGAACTATCACTTAGATCTGACCAGGAAGGGAGAAACTGAGACCATAGATCAGGAGATAAAAGGACCTCAGAGATCGTAGGATCATAGCTTCAGAGCAGGAAGGGAACTTCGGGGCCACCTAGTCCAAACCCCTCATTTTACAGATGGGGAAACTGAGGCCCAGAAAGAGGAAGTAACTTGCCCAAGGTTACTCAGGTAATAATGGGATTTGAATCCAGGTCCTAAAGTGCTGGTGCACAGAATTGAGACAGCTGACCTCAGAGTCAGGAAAACTGGGTTCTAGTCCTACCTCTGACCCAGGCTGACCATGTGACCCTAGGCAAGTCACTTGCTGTCTTGGTATCCCAGGCAACTCTCGAAGACTCAAAGTCCATATAATCATAGGTTTCTAAGCCACTGAGTC
Source organism: Phascolarctos cinereus (assembly GCF_003287225.1). Classification (NCBI taxonomy): domain Eukaryota; kingdom Metazoa; phylum Chordata; class Mammalia; order Diprotodontia; family Phascolarctidae; genus Phascolarctos; species Phascolarctos cinereus. The sequence continues at coordinate 10,431,249 of NW_027555958.1, read as the reverse complement.
CAGATGAGGAAACCAAGGTGCCTTTGGGCAGGCTTCACAGTTCCAAGCTCGGGGATCTATCTCCCAAGACCACAAGCCATCCCTGGTGCAGAGCAGTAGATGAAGTGTTCCCTACACCAATGAAATCACAGCTCTGGGCACTGGTGTGCAAGGCTCTGCCCCTTTGTCGCTTAGGCTTTTGGGTATGTGATCTTCAATTTCTTCAGTGGAAGGAACTCCTCAGTGAGGAAACATCTTTGGTCCCTGAGGATCTGACCTGCCACTCACAACCTGAGAGGAGCTAGCCAGGGCAGAAAGACAGTACACAGCTTGCCCTGGGATGGCGTTGTTGAGGTTTAGGGGTGCTGGGACCCCAAAATAGCGATGCAGGTCCTGCCTCGAATGAATTCAACCTGAGCTTTCTCTTAGCCAAAGACAGAGTTTATTAGAACACTGGTCAAGGCGGGCATGATTCTAAAAACCCACGCTTTGGTAGATGAGACTAACTCTTTTTACAGGAAAACGATGTGTGGGAGGATCTTGGATGGGGGTGGATAGTAGGCTGGGGTGACCCAGGAAAGGCCAGGTACCCGGGACCTGGACCGGTAAAGGAGTCTAGATGGAATTAAGAGTAGGAAGTGGCTGGGATAATCCGGAGGTTACAGACAATGAAGGGCTGGGCTAGGGTTAGAGGTAACAGAGAATTGGAGGTTTGGGTGTAGGCCACAATGAAAGGTCAGTTGGAATGAGTCGATGCCTCAGGCGAACGCCAGAGACTTGGCCACACAGGGAAGTTCAAGGAGAGTTGGGGGGGGGGGTGGTTTCCACCTGTTAGCATGAGGGTCCAAACCTCTTTATTCCAAGACCAGGCATCCCCACCAAAGCATGCTTGGGGAGAGTGCCTTTACTTTATGTGCTTTGGTGAGGAGCATCTGGGCCAGCTCTAGATTTTAAAAAATAAACTGAGACTAACAGTATCTGCATTCACATCCATCTATGGAATTCTAGACCTCGAAATCTTTTCCCCACCATTTTCAGTGGCGAACACTCCAAGCTTTACTGCTCCAAATTCAGGGAATAGGTCATTTTTACAAAGGTCACCCCTGTGAATTAGCAATGACCGAGCATTTGAGCACTTGCTTTAATAGCAGGCACTGTGCTAAGCCATGAGCCTACAAAGAAAGGAAAAAAACTGCCTTCCAAAGGCTCGTATTCTAATAGGATTGGACTCGAGTGACCTCTCTGGTCCCGGCTGCTCTGACATTCCATGACCTTGCCTGATCAGCACAAGGAGAATCCACCGGATAAGCCGATTGTAGAGGCTCCAGCTGGTCCCAAGTGCAGTAAACAGCCAGAGGCCTGTTGGGACCACACTGAACTGTCTGGGGGAAATGCCATCTCTTCTTCCCCACTCCTGTCCTCACCCTTCCCTTCTCTTTTCTGGGCTCACTTCCTTCCTCCCAGCTCCCACCCTTCTTCATCATCAGCTCTTTTCCCTAGAATCTCTCTCTTCTTCCCTGCCTTGCTGAGTCTAAAGACAGAAAGCCTTTGTTCCTCTGAAGGCAGGCCTGGGTGAGCCTGGATAAGCCCTGACTGCAGTCAGAGGACCCAGGTTCAAATGCTGCCTACTACCAGCCTTAGGAAGTCATTTCACCTGAGCCTCAGTTTTCTCATCTGTAAAATGAAGGGGGTTTGACTAAACACTAACTCACGAGCCCCCACCAGTGTGCTTCCCTTTAACAATAATTAACAGCCAGCAGACACAGTGAGTGTTGGTGTTGTTCTGAGATTGGGTCTCCCTGTCTCACCCAGGCTGGAAATGCTCATGGTACCTAGCCCATTCCTGACTGACATGGAAAGCTTTGACTTGCTCAGTTTCCAACCTAGGCCAGTTTACCCCTTCTTAGTAAGCCTGGAGGCTCTCCTACCTCCTGGAGGCTATGTGGACTCATCCAGTTAGCTTTAGCCCTACTGTAGCTCAAGTGATCTAGCAGGAGGGATTACAGGCATATCTTACCACACCTCGTTGAGTTCTTTAGCAAAAGCATTTCCTCAAAGGGCCTAGAAAGAATAACAATATTACTTAATATTAATAATTAATTGATATTGGTTTTACTAATATTAATTAATAATTGATGGTTAACATGAAGAATAATGGGTACAAAGCATCTTTTCCCAAACCAGGACGTATTCTCTCATGAAAACATCCAGAGTCCAGAAGTGGGGAAGAGCTCACGCTAACTCAAAGTACAATAGTATTGGGACATCCGTGTAGAGAACCCACATGGCCAAAGTAACCCACAGCTCCAGCTTTGCTGCGCCTCAGCCGTCCTTCCTCTCTCTGAATAGAGACAGAATGTCTTCGTAACAAGCACCCAAGCTCTCACCAGGTTGGATTGGGCAGATTGCTCAACCTCAGCACGAAGTGCCCCTTCAATGGGCAGCTCCTGCCTGTCTTCAGCTGGATATTCTGAATGCTCCAGCTCAGCTGAGGCAGAAGCTTTTCTTTGATCTCCTCAAAGGGTCAGCCCTGGGATTATTTGTTACCTCCAGTCAAAGGATAGGAGAATGCCCTATTTCACTTTATTTTTTCCTGGCTCGAAAGCCCCTTCCCTCAATGAGTACTCCATCTGGTCTTAGGATAATTAGTTTAGCTTCCATATTTGTTTAGGAATCATATGCAGATGAGTCCCTGGAGAAAAAAAGGATGAATGCTGACTTTGCTCTGGAAATGAGTTCCTTGTTTTGCTGGCTCTATCTAGGGGAAAGCAAGGTTTTGAGCTTCCCCGTTTCGGGGTGGGGAATGCCCATTATGGGGGCAGCCAGGTGGTGCAGTGAATAGAAGACTCATCTTCCTGAGTTCACATCTGGGTCACTTAACCTTGTCTGTCTCAGTTCCTCCTCTGCTAGCCTTCGCATGTTGTCTGTGGGCCCTGCAAAACTCCAAAAAGATTCCCATTTAATTTCTCATGCCGACCTGCGGATATGTTGAAACCCCAATGGAGAAAGTTGCAATGTGGAAGAGACAACTGTGTTTCCTACACTTAGAAGGAATGCTAAACACAGAATCTTCTCAAACCTGCATTTCACCAAAACAAACTTAAAACAGGATTCAATAACTTAACTTATAACTATTGAACCAGAAGGCAGGAGGTATGATGGCTGATGGGGCATTTTGCCTTTTGCCTTGACTCTGCACTGTCTGCTGGTAAAACAGTCAGGCTTGAGCCATTCCTTTTGTCCTATGCTACGTAGAAGCTTCTGCTGCCAGCCCGCTTCACCCATTGCAGCCAGACAGGACCTCCAGACTTCTGCAGCTCAGGAAGACAACTCCAAAGCTGGACACACCCACCTCAAGGCTGATGCTGGATCACGTGCTCAGGAGAGGAAGCCCAACCAGGGGAAGGCAGGTGCTAGTTGGAGCAGTGAGTCCACAATCCACCTTCTCCTCTGAGACTCTGGAGGTGGAGGTACTCCTTGCCACACAGGAGAGTCGAATCCGAGACTGAGTGGGAAATTGCTGTGGAGTAAGGGGAGTGGAGTAGGAAGAGGGGAAGTGGACGCCTCCCCCCAAGGTTTTTTTGTTTGGTTGGTTGGGTTTTTTCGTGAGGCAATTGAGGTTAGGGGACTTGCCCAGGGTCACACAGCTAGTAAGTATCAAGTGTCTGCGGTCAAATTTGAACTCAGGTCCTGCTGACTCCAAGGCCAGAACTCTATCCACTGTGCCACCTAGCTGCCCCGCCCCCCAAGGTTTTAACATTACACCGAAACACTATTGCTAAGTCACACAAGTAGTCAAGCTGTGAATGCTCTGTACCACTCAAGTTACACTTTAATTATGAAGAAATCCATCAGATAAGAAGTAGACAGGTGGCTGGATCAGTCACTCCTCACTTCTTGCCTGGGCAGGGGTAATGGCTTTGGAATTTGTCAGTTTTCACTCTCTCTCCTATCCATCTTTCACACTGCTGCCAAAATAATCTCCCTAAGGCCCAGCTCTGTCCAGGGCTTGACGGATTTGTTGATAATTAATTACTGAAAGAGCACTTCAGCGTTTACCGAGTGTCATACACTATGTTAAGCCCAAGGATACAGATCCTATTTGGCTGCAGGGTGGATGTTTCAGCAGCAGCTGCAGATGAGACACTGATGATAGCTGGGCACTGAGGTGCCTTTGCCACTTCCCTGTGTCTCCCTATTGTTTCTAGGGCAAAATGCAAAGTCAGCCTGGCATTTAATGCCCAGCTCAGGCTGGCTCCCATGTACCTTTCCAGCTTAATTTCACAAAACTGGCTGCGCCTGCCCCATCCCCACTTTAGCGACGCTGGACTCTTCATGCCCTCTCTATTTTCTGTGCATTTACAGAAACTCCCAGGCCTTGTGGCCAGTGATTAAACAGGACCCTGGTCGCGCCATCCCACCTTCCATCCTCTTCTTTTCCCTTGGTAATCCTTCTGTCCCTCCCAGCCTTGTCTCAGGGGCTAGTCTTCCATGCAGCCTTTCCTGATCTCCCTCAAAGAAAGTCCTCTCTCTCCCTTCCAATCTCCCTGCCTGAGCAGTCTTGACCTTGTTTGTGTTAAGGATCCCTTTGGCAGTCTGATAAAGCCCTTCTCAAAAAAAGTTTTCAGTAATGTTTTATTTTAATGTTTTTAGTACTGTTTTATGAACGAAATAAGTAATAGGATTACAAAGGAAACCAATTATATTGAAATGGTTATCAAAATATTTTTCAGTCAAGTTCAAGGTCCTCAGGATAAGAGCCCCTGCCTAGGGAGTTTCGCCAGGATCTCTCCTCTGCCTCGCCCCACACCCTGGCTGCCCTTGTTCTTGGCCAGATCCTTTCCCAGTGGATTGTAAACTCCTTCAGGGCAAGCACTACTTTGCTTTTGTCTCTGTGTCCCCAACATCTAATCTGGCACACACAAAAGGGCATTTATAATATGTTTAAGGAAAAGTTCCAGAAAGGAAAATTTCCAGGACATTTTGCCAAAGTTTTCCACTGATTCTCATTTCCCAAAAGGATTTGATGACTTCAACCAGTGTAGGACAAATGGATGGACGGACGGATGGATGGATGGATGGGTGGGTGGGTGGGTGGATGGATGGATGGATGGGTGGAGAGATGGAAGAGTGGATGGGTAGATGGATGGATGAATGGAAGGACTTCAAAGTCCCTTGGCTCTCTATGGATCAACTTGCATTTTTCAAATCCTGCCCAGGAAGAAATCCAGCAAGGGTAGGGGAGGGTGGGCTAGCAGATCTTTTAGGGCTTGGTCTTTACCTGCAGCCTTCCTCTTGAAGTGGGACTTGCCAGAGCTTTTCTGTTGGCCCAACCCTTGAGAATCGGGGCTCACCTCCACACCCTTATGAGGCATCAGAGGAGGCTTTACGGGAGAAGATAGGCTGAATTAATAAAAACATCAGGTCTGGAAGGAGGAAGGTGATTGTCCCAGCAGGTTTTCCTGGGCTGATCCCTTTAAGAGAAGCCTTCAGTTATGGGGGCCTGTCCAAGCAAAGCTATCAGAATGGGGAGGGTAATCCCATGCATTCTAGGTGATAAAAGGTAAAAGGAACCAGGTGGGAGTTATCAAGAGATGGATTCAGGCTTGATTTGCAAACCAATCTCTTAGCTGTCTTCCTAGCTTCCTGGAGCTGCCCCAAAGCGGCACAGGATGCCAAGAGGGCACCCTGAAACACCCTTCTCTGGAGGCCTCAGAGGCTGGATGGGGGATGTCGTAGAACAGGGGTTATTGACTGGCTTCACAGTTTCCCAGGGGCTCCATGGATAGATTTTATGTGTGGACTGATTTTGGATGGGGGGGAAATTGCATCTTTATTACAATAAAACTGATATCTTTTGCAATCCAATGTATTTTATTTTATGCATTAAAAAACACAATTCTGAGAGGGTACCCATTGACTTCACCAGACTGCCCCAAGGGGTCTCTTACACCAAAAGGCCCAAAGCCCCTGATAAGGGCCATAATCCTAGAGACAGAAGGCACACCAGAGGCTCTGGGTCCCAACTCCTTCATTGTACAGATGGTCACCAATAACTCTTATTGTTATTCTTACTGGAGTCTGAGCCCAAGGAACTCACCATAAGAGGTAATTATATTCAACAGCAGAGAGAGAGACAGAGAGAGACAGAGAGAGACAGAGAGAGACAGAGACAGAGAGACAGAGAGAGAGAAGGCTTGAAAGTTAGAAAAATGCTGATGTTGCATTTAGTAGGTGCCAAGGAGCAGGGAGATTTTTTTCTCCCTCCAGACCCCCCCCCCCGCCCAGAGCGTGAGCCTGGCACTCTCCCTACCTCACACTCTCTTGACCGATGGGAGAGCTGTATCTGTGACCTCCCAGTTCCTTCTTTCTGTGGCTAGGGGTTCCCCTTGTGTTAGAGGGGGAAGCCCTGACTAGAATCCAAGAAACCTTTGTTCCCCTCATGGCTTTGCCCCACCAACCAGCTGGGCAACCTCAGGCAAATCACTTAACTTTTCTGGGTCTCTGTAGCCCCTCTTTCACTTTTGAAAAAAATGTTTAAAAGTAAGTGTGCAGAATAATAATAATAACTAGCAACTATAGAACACTGCAAGGTTTGCAAAGCACTTTACAAACATTATCTCACTGTATTCTCACAGTAGTCCTGGGAGATAGCTTATTATAGATTATCCCCATTTTTACAAATGAAGAAACTGAGGCCAAGGTGAAGTGATGTGCTCTGGAGCCCCACAGCTAGTTTGTCTCTGAGCTTGGATTTGAACTCAGGTCTTCCTGACTCCAAGTCCAGCATTCTATGCACTGTGGCACCACCTCACTGCCTATGGTACGGGACTCACAGAATCTTAGATCTAGGGCTAGCTTGCCTCTTAGGGCCCGTCTAATCCCATCCCCTCATTTTACAGATTAAGGAGCTGAGACTTAGGCAAGGGACATGACTTCCTTTGGCTTCCTTTAGGAGTCATCCCTTGGAACATACTCACAGGGAATTAAAATAAGGAGTTAATATAAATATAAATGTATATAATATAGATTTATATCTATAAATATAAACTAAGGAGTTAAAATAAAATGCTTCAGCTGAACACAAAAAAGCAGGAGGCACAATTATTGTTTTAGATGAGGAAACAGCAAAAATAAAATTAATTTAAAAAGATGAAGAGGGAAACCACATTTTGCTGGAAGGTAACCTTTCCTGTTGCTTCAGCCGTGTCCAACTCTTTGTGACCCCATTTGGGGTTCTCTTGACAAGGATATTGGAGCGGTTTGCCATTTCCTTCTCCAGCTCATTTTACAAATGAGAAAACTGAGGCAAACGTAGCAAAGTGACTTACCCAGGTCACACGAGTAGTAAGTATCTGAGGCCAAATTTGAGCTCGGCTCTTCCTGACTCTAGGCCCAGCACTCTATCCACAGTACCACCTAGCCTGACAAAAGGTAACTTAGAAAATCAATTGATTTCAGTACTTAACATATAAGGACCCAATAGCACAGCTTCTAAATACTTAAAGGAAAAGCTAAATTAATTACAAGGAGAAACAGGCAACAAAAGTATAATAGTAGGACACCTCAAATTATAATTCTAGGTAAATATAACCTAAAAATATAATTAAAAAAATAGTTAAGCAACATCACCTAACGGAGAATCAATGAACCAATCAACCAAAACAACAACAAAACAAAAATGAGCAGAAGGTAAGGACTGAACAGCATGTTAGGAAAAAAAATAAATGATAGACCCCTGGCAGTTACTGAATGGAAACAGAAAGGAGTGTACATATTTCTCCAGGCAGCTAGGCGGCACAAGGGATAGAGTGCCAGGCCAGAAGTCAGGAAGATTCATCTTCCTGGATTCAAATCTGGCCCCAGACACTTACTAATCGTGGGCAAGCCGCTTAACCCTGTTTGTCTCAGTTTCCTCATCTGTAGATCTAGAGAAAAGAATGGCAAACCACGCTAGCATCTCCAAATGGCGTCACAAAGAACCAGACATGACAGAAATAACTAAACAACTCTATATATATATATATATATATATATATATATATATATATATATATATATATATATATATATATTTCTCAACTGTGCATAGTACCTTTACAAAAATTAATTTGTCGTAGGACATAAAAGCCTCATAAACAGACGCATAAAGGAGGTCATTCCTGGTCCTCACACCAGCTAATGCCTTTCCCTCTCAGATTCTATTTATGTTTCAATGTACTAGTTTATGTACAAGCTGCCTCCCACATTAATATGCAAGCTTCTTGGTAACAAAGACTGGGTGGGGTTTTTTTTTTGAGGGCTTTTGCCTTTTTCTTTGGATCCTCAGCACTAGAAGAGCGCCTGGCGCTTAATAAGTGCTTAATAAAGGTTTGTTGACATTAAAGGCAAAATATGAACCCAGGTTTTTGGACTCTAGTGCCAATGTGCCTCCTGCTATATTACCAAAAAAACCCCAAACCAAACCCAACTTCATTGATGCCTTTTGTTTGGACCTCAGTCATTTCTAGATAACTGGGCACTCAGTTCAGGGCCTGGCACATAACACGGTAAGTAATGCTGGTAAATGATTTTCCATTCACTCATAGACATTTCTCCTCCTCCAAAAAGTATAATAGAGAAAAATAGGTAAGCAGTCTCAACCAAAGCAGTGACAAATGACAGTGCAGTGTCCCACCTTTCTACTCAAAGGAGAAAGGTGCTTTCTCATCTAGCACAGCAAGGGCACACTAGGCCTATGACCCATCGGGTGATGGATCAAAACCACCCTTTTCTAGACTCCTTCAGACTCGGCATTCTAAAGTGAAAAAAGCACTGACCCTAGAGTTAAAGGACCAGGGTTCGAATCCTCCCTCACCCTTTGCTGCCTATATGATGGTGGACAAGTCACGTAACTTCTCTAGGATTTAGTTTCTTGTCTGTAAAATAAAGATCCTTAGACTAGATGGCTTATTCTCAAGTTCTACATCTATGGTGCCTCTGCATAGAGGTCCCCCCCTCCTATTTTGAGAGGTAGTGGACTGGACTGAGAATCAGGAAGACCTGGGTTCAAATCATGCCCCAGACACACACTATGTGAGCCTGAGCAAGTCATCTGACCTCTCTGTGCCTCACTTCCCTTATCTGTAAAATGAGGAGGTTGGCCTCAAGGGCCGCTAATTGTAACCCTCCGGTCCTATCCCTGTTAGAGCTCTTTTTACTTGCATTAGTGAAGTCATATTGTTATTTTGTTTCTGTCCACTTCTCTCTGCATCAGTTCATACAAGTCTTTGCCTACTTCTCTGAGCTCCTCATCCTTCATATCTTACTCTTGAGAAGCAAATACACCACCTTTAAAATGAATGTCCTCATTCTCATACTCTGTACCTCCCAGATACGGTGAAAGGCTTAAATGAAGAGTGAGTAGAGGGGAAATACTCCAAAAAGTATCAAGTGATGATAATAAAGTTTATCATAGAGTACAGACCCTCTCTCCAGCAAAGTAGCTCTTTCCCCTCTGGCCCTGGGGCTGTTCTCAGTAATCTCAGACTATGGTAATAACAGCCAACATTTTTTACTATGTGCCCAGCTCTGTGCTAAAAAATGATGTAAGTGACATCTGAGCTTGGCAGTGTGAACTCAGAAGGATTTAAGCACTTTTCTAGCTCCTCTTGGCTAGAGAAGAGAGCGGGTGCAATGATTCACAGGATTGGGGTCACAGAATCCAACTCCTCCATTTTAGAACTGAGGTGACTAAGCTAAGGAAAATGAAATGACTTGTCTAAGGCTGCACAGATAATAAGTGGGAGAGTCAGGATTTGAACCCAGGTCCTTGGTATCCTTTGCACAGTCCCACAAATCTGGCATTCTTCCTCATACACCCCAATGTCCTTTTTTTCTGGAAAAGGCTACCTGAACACCTGAATCTAAGCCAACAGAAGTTTTGCTGTGGGCTGATTCCTTTAGAGGTCAATGTTACCTCTCCCCACCGACCTGCCCTGTCAGAAGCCTGGCCCTCTGCACAGTAAGGTGCTGGAGGGGAGCTACGCGAGGGGAGGAGATGAGGCAGTAGGGATGGGAGCTTTCCATAGTCTGCAAACAAGAGCCAAGCAGCTGCCTGGAAACCATCCCTCACCCGGGGACGCAGGAGACTGTTCAGCCCAGAATGTCTCAGAGAGAACGAGGCCTCGCTCCTGGTTGTGTTTGATTTTGTTTGCTATTTCAGAATCCCTCTGCGGAGCTAGCAGCTTATCCGGAAGATACTGCAAGCGTCTTCATCCTCTCAGGCCTCCCAGAACCCAGGGGAAAAGAGGAATGGAGTGGAGGGATTTCTTTCCAGAGGCTGCTGGCTAGAGCCCGGGGAGGAGAGCTTGGGATGGGGACTGGCGTCGATGTAGTGTCCAGCCTTAGCCACCAGGTGGGGCAGTTGCTCTGCACTCAGGTTATAGGGGAGGGCTTCATTTGGAGAGGATAGGATGGAAGGATTGTGAGCGACCCTGCCGACTCAGGGAGAGTCTGGATGTAGTTCAGGGATCTGGACAGCTTCCTGTGAGTCCAAAGGATGCTCGAAGTCTCTTCCGATCCCCCAGCTGCTACAAACTGCCTGGGTTCTGTTTCGGGTGTTGTTTCCCCAAGTAGAATGAAAGCTCTTTGAGGGTAGGGACTGTCTCAGTTTTATCTTTATATCCCCAGCGCCTAGCACATAGTAGCCATTAACTATTTTTTTTTGATTGACTGATCGAAAAACCTGATGTTTCCATTCAAAACCTTATGCAAAATAACCACTACCATCATTGCTGTGGGCTCAATCCTCTGGCATTGGGCAATGTCTAACAGGATCATGGAAGCTTCAGCACAGGCCTCAGAGAAAAGTTCCTTCTTCCTTCTGCTTTAGGTGACTGGGGACAAGGGATGTGCTGGTAAATATTTAACAACCAGCTCACTGGGTGGGGGGGTGCACTTGACACACTTGTAAATTTAATCTGCATTAGTAACATTTTCTCTATCCCTTTCTTAAGTCTAAACAATTACACCACTCATTCATCCATTTAACAAACATTAAGTGTACTTTGCTGGGCACTGAGGGCACAGACAAAAATGAAAGAGTCCCTGCCCTCCAAGAGCTTACATTCTATTGGTGGCGAACATGGACACGGAAAAATACAAAACTCATACAAAGAACCAAGGAGGAGTGGTTTATACTAATGTTCCAGGCTCGAACCTGGGCTACAAATACAAAGTATAATGAAAAACAATTAATAAATAAGTACAAAGACTTAGCTAGGTACTCTTGGCTCAAAGGACTGAGCCTCTCCCAGCTGGTAGAGATTGATTACTCCATGCTCTGCACCTGCATGAGGGTGAGAGCCATTTGTTTGTGAGAGCCATTGAGAAGAGAGTTCTGATCTTCTGGCTTCGACCTTGGAGAGAGAAACACGTACTTCCAGGCTCTCTTCAGGGAGAGAAAGACTGGGAAGAAGGTAACATAGAGAGGTGCCGGAAACCTCCATCATGTCCTGCCCCAGCTAGCAACTTCCCCTTTGCTAAGAGCTCGGGCTCTCTCTCTCTCTCGCTCTCTCTCTCTCTCTCTCTCTCTCTCTCTCTCTCTCTCTCTCTCTCTCTCTCTCCCTCTCCCTCTCCCTTTCTCCCTCCCCCACCCTGTCTCCCTCTCTGTCTCTCTCTGTGTCTGTCTTTGTCTCTATCTGTCTCTGTGTGTATGTCTCTCTCTTTCTCTGCTCTCTCATCTTGTTCTCAGCAGGAGAGCTTATTTACTCTGTGTAATTCGTGGCATATATTTTCCTATGTATATTTTCTCTGTTTTCTCTTTCGCTTCAATCTGGGTTAATCAGTTTATTTGCTATTTGCCATGTGTATTCATCATGGAACTGGTATGGGTGGGGAAGTTTTGGATATATACTTTAGGGCACTTTTCACATCAAGGGATAGTGAGCAGGAATGCAGCTTGAACCTAAAAAATTATTTCTAATATTCAAAGAAGCCAATAGATAAGAGTTTCAGCCTGATACCCCCTCTCTCTGAGGAGATGGGAGCACCCACCTTGTGACTTCAACCTCCTCTTTCCCTCCTGGTGAGAAGGGAAGGGGCGGGGGGGGGGAGACTAGAGTTCTTGCCTCCCTGGGAGTCACATCTGGACAGACCCATGTGGATATACATAACCTACATGGGCAAAATAACACACAAAACACACACCCCTTACATATATAAATGTGGTTTTTCTTATTGGAGCTGGATTGTATTGGCACAGGGAACTCCCACCTACAGAAATGCTTTCTACCATGTAGATCAGCACCTTGTCAGCAGCTTCCAGTTTGAGAGAGTAGCCTAGAATGCTGAGTTCCATGGCCACCCCGCTTAGAAGCCAGACTTGAATTTGTCTGTTTTCAACTATGTCACCCTGCCTCTCGGGTGTTACAGAATGTCATGGAGGCCATCCTGGAACCCTCCTGATTAGCTGGAAAAGGCCACTTCCCATGGAGTTTCCCCCATTTTTTGGCCCCCTCCAGTGAGTACCACACTTGAGCCCCATCTAGTAACATATGTGCTTTGGCCCCTTGCCAAAGGGCATCACAACCAGCAGAACAAGTTGGTCCCTTAGTCCTATGACGGGAGGAGAGGCAAAGACAGATGTGAGACTTGCGTATGAAAAACACTAAGAAAAATGGTCCCCAGAAACAATGCACTTAGCCGGGGCAAAGACAGCTTCATCATCTTGTCTTCCAGCTGCTCATTCTCATATGAACCAAAGGAGACTTTGGAGCTAATAGCCAAGGAACTCTGAACCCCAGAATTGTTCTATGATTACTTCACAAATAAATGTTTCCCAGTTATGGCTTAGACAGCAGAGGTCAGGACTTTGTCATGTACTGGTTAATCAACCTAAGCTCAAGTGAGGTTTCTCACAGAGGGGCCCCAGCCATGAACTGGGAAACCTGGGTCCAACAAAAGACCCAGAGATGCATGGAAGGGAGGCCACTGCTCTGTGAACTGATGCCTAGGAGATAGAAACTCTTCAGAGCACAGCCAAAGAAGCAAAGCCGGAAGAGCTTTGGCAAATCCCAGACTAAGCATCTCTGCCCTTTCTGGAAGAGTATGGCACCATGCCAGCAGCAGAACAAGCTGGCCTAGCAACAGTGTTCCTAGCCCAGGGATGAAGCAATATTAAAACAGTGTTGGAATGGACCAGTGAAGCTTAGCATGAAGCTCCTGCCCTTCAGGGACCTTGGGAAGGACAGCCCCAGAGAAGTTACCCCAAGGCCACTGCAGCACTTTTAGTTTATGCCCATTCTCCCCCACAGCTGTTTGAGGGTGTGCCCCTGTTTACGCGTAGAATGTTAGGTAATTATTTTTGCTTTACCTTTTGAGTCGCTTTCGTTGTTGTTGAGTTAATGGAATCAGCTGCCTGGTTGATGGGAGGCACAGCAGTGGGGGCTCAAGAGTAAATGTTAGCTGCAGCCCCAGGGTTACCCCTAGAGCTCTGAGAATGGCTGTGGCAGACACTCCCCTCCCCCTCCAACCCCAATCTGCCAGGGTGGCTGCAGGTTGGTGAGGGTTCCCAGAGAAGGCTGAAGCCCCTCTTCTGTATCCCCATCTCCCAGTTGTAATAACCACACACCAAAGACCGGGGAGCCCTTTCTTTTCGTCATTCATTATCTATAACTCTGGGGAAATGCAGAGTATTTCTATTCTGTTGGGAGGCTGGAGAAACACTACCGTCTGTTTAATTATTTAAGGCATAATCTGTGAGCTGAAATCAGCTGTAGCTCAGTCCCTCCCCCCCCCCACTCTCTAGACAAAAGGCCCTGCAGCAGTCTTGCAGGTCAGCCAGGCCCCCCCCCCCCCAGTAGTATCCTGAGTTGGCTCAGCCCTTCGCTGGACCCTGACTGTCCCACTGCTCTGTCCAGCAGCCCCAGCCTGCGGTGCCTTCCTTCCCCTACATCCTAGGATTTTCTTTAGTTTCCACCCTGCTGCAATTCTTTGGACTTCCCCACCGTCCCTCAGGGACCTCTTCATCCTGCAAGATCTATCAGCCCAGGAACTCACACCTCATCAGTATCCTCTGTCCTTGGGGCTCCTCTGATTGGAGGGTGGGAGTAGCCAGCTCCTCCCAGAACTTCCATTTAAGGCAGGAGCCTGGACTCTCCATCTCTCCATTTCCTACCCAGCTGTACTCCTTTGGGCTTTTCCATCATCCCCTCCCAGGGGAAAGGTTTCCTTCAGAACAAAGGATGAACATCCTCTCCCCATCCCCATCCCCCAGACTCTCCAGGACTACCCCTCTCCCTTCAACTCCTTCTGTGGGTTGTCTTTAACCCATTGGACTGTAAGCACCTTGAGAGCAGGGCTATCTTTCTTTTCTCTCCTCGTATACCCAGTGCATTGCATAGTACCCAGAACATAGTAGGCTCTTAACAAATGTTTACTGACCGGCTGGCCTTGCTGAAATAAATGATTTATCAAAGAATGGGAAAAGACAATAGAGTACAGTAGGCAGCTCTAGCTTGGGAGTCAGGAGCCCAGGTTCGAGCCCCGTCTTTCCCACTTACCAGCTGTGTGACCGTGACAAAGTCATTTAAATTCTGAGTCTCAGTTTCCTCTTCGGTAAAATGGGGCTAATAAGAACTCCTTACCTCACAGAGTCACGGTCAGGCAGTCAATAAACAGTCAGTAAACATTTATTAAGCACCTACTTTGTGCCAGGCACTGTGGTAAGCACTAGGGTTAAAAGAAAGGCAGACAGGCCAGTTCTTGTTCTGGAAGAGCTCATTGAGAAGTGAACCCCTTACCTGAAAGGAAGCTCAGAGGCTCATTTCACAGAGGAGCCCAGAGGGATCGAGGGGCTCCCCAATGTCCTTGGACCCCAAATCCCACCTGCTTTCCATTCAGTCATAGGCCCACCTCCTCCAAATGCTTTTCTCCCAATGTGCCTTAAAGTCCTCACCTCATCCTGGTTCACCCTCCCCGGACACTCTCCGATTTGTCAACCATCTGCTTAAATCCAGTGTCCAGAAGTCCACACAGTACTCCACTTGTGATCTGAGCAGCCCAGCCTAGACTCTGGTGCTGACTTCCCTCGTTTGGGGGACGGAGCCTGAGAGTACACTGGGGTTCCCTGGTCTCCATGTCAGCATCAGCCCGCTGACTCCCACCCAGCCTGTGGTTTGCCGTTCTCCCAGCAGCCAGTGCCAAGACAGCTCTCCCCACTCCTGTACTTACTGGGGTAGTTTTCTAAAGCTGACTAAAGGATTCCACATTAACCTTCGTGAAATAAATTTGGTCCATGATCTCAGTACAGGTGAAGGTGTGTTCCTATTATTGTTATTAAATTACTATATGTCATTACGTTATGTCATTATAATCATACACACACAGCCCATACTGTGGTAGGTGCTTAGCAAATGCTGACTGATTGCTCATTGGTGGCATAATGGATAAAGGGCTGGACCTGTAGTCAGAGGCCTTGAGTTCCAATGTTTCTCTGCCACTTACTACCTGCATGACCTTCAAGGCACTAGGCCTCAGTTTCCTCATCTGTAAAATGAGGATAAGAAAGAAGAGTTATGGAAGCATTTTTAAAATGCACGAGGAGGACAGAAGGAAGCCCAGAAGGAAACACAGTCAAAGAAATCAGCTTTGAGGTTAACATGTTGAATTGATTATTTACACAGGAAAAAGAAAACAGACAGGTTCTAAGGACTATGCCTTTAAACCCAAATCACTCTGGCTGTCACTGATTGGCCAATAATAGGGCCCAGCCCAGGCCTCACTTGCTCATTGTTTGGGTTTTGATAGCTCAGAATATGTGTAACTAGCAATTATTTCAGTTCTTGCTGGAAACTCTGAGAGTCTTCCCCTACCTGACTGATTCTTTTGTGAAGGCAAAGTACCTCAATTCTTACCTAGCCTTTAACCACAGAATGGGTGTTGCCTCAGACAAACTGAGACCTAGGAAAAGGCTAGCTTCAAAAGGCCAAGGTCTCCCACTGCTCTGGGGCCATCACCGTCTTCCCGATTTATGTCTTGCCTTTTGGGCTCCCATGACTCTGAAGGAGAGAGTGAGGCACAAGGTGGTAACAAGCCTAGTGCACTCTGTCCTGGTCAGATCCCATCTGCAGTATTGTGCTCAGGCCTGGGCCAGTCAGTTTAAGGATGGTGATAGATCAAGAGCTTTCTGGAGAGGGAGACCAAGATGGTGAAAGGTCTTGAGTCCCCTCCATTTAAAAGTCAGTTGAGGGAAATGGGGCTTTTTAGCCTGGGGATCCCTGTTTGCAGGGTTCTTAGGTGGAAAAGGATCAGGCTTGTTCTGCATGACCTCTGAGGGCAGAATCCAGAGCCACTGGAGGGAGGGTCTGGGCAGTCTTCAAGTGGCAAGAAGGCCAATCTAGGCTTGATGTCACTGTCTGAACGTAGAATGTGCTGCCTCGGGTGAGTTCCCTCTCTTTGGGACTCTTCAAGCAGGGGCTGGAGGAGCACTTATTATAGTGAGGATGTCTCTGGTGTATGGATTTGATCAGAGGATCACCCAGGGCCCTTTTAACTTTCAAATTCCATAACTTCCTCTTAGTCTATCATCCAGAAAGGAAATGAGGACAGGCTCGTCTTAGTGAGCTCTTGACGATGCCAGCATCACAGCTTCTCTTTCCGAGGGCTCACAAACCATCCCTTGAGCAAACCTGTGCTGGTCCTGCTCTCTGCTCAAGCTCCCTGGCGGTCCTTCAGGGAAAGACACAGAAGACAAAGGGAGGAGCTCCTGGGCCGGGATGAAAAGCTTGTGCAGGTTGGGGTGTGTCAGAGTGAATGGATGGGATGAGTGGGACCATCTGAAGATCCTGATCCTGCTAGTGGAACGAGGAACTGTGGCCCAAATCTTTGTTCAAGATTTGCTGCTTAGGAGTCTTCTTGGAGGAGCAGTAGCAGCTGCCTCCTGGAGGCGACCAAACCAATTTTCCTCAGTCTCTCCCCTCTCAAGATTGGCTTAGTCCGGGGGCAGAGCTTCCCAGGCAACAGGTATCCATTCTGAAGGAGCTTGGTCTCTGCTTCTCTCCCCCAACCCTCCTTTCTACACCACGTCTTCGGTCCTTCTCTTGCTTGGCCCTCCATGGCTGACCAACGATTTCCCATCTTGGCCCCCCATCAGAGGGAGGACTTTCTGCTCTGTAGAAAAAGCATGGGATCTGAAGTCAGAGAACCTCGATCTGCACCCTAGATCTGACACTACCTATGAGACCTTGCATAAGTCACAGGTCTCTAACACTCTAACACTCGAGCCACAGGCACCTCAATTCTGGAAGGCGAGTTCAAATATGGCCTTGGCCACTTGCTAGCTGGGTAACCCTGGGCAAGTCACTTCACCCGAGTTAGCCTCAAGATGACCAGGGCACCTACTCCTTGGTTGCTGCGAGGATTTTTAAAATATTAAACATTGATTTATTTATTTTTGGTTTTCAACATTCACTTCCACAAGATTTTGAGTTCCAAATTTTCTCCCCATCTCACCCCTCTCCCCACCCTAAGACGGTGTGCATTCTGTATACCCCTTCCCCTTATCTGCCCTCCCTTCTATCACCTTCCCCCCTTCTCTTAACACCTTTCCCTTCTACTTCCCTGTAGGGCAGGATAGATTTCTATACCCCATTGCCTGTATTTCTTATTTCCCAGTTCAATGTGAAAACAATTTTTAACATTTGTTGTTAAAACTTTGGGTTCCAAATTCTCTCCCTTCTTCCCTCCCCACCCACCCTCATTGAGAAGGCAAGCACCTCCATACAGGTTCTGTGTTGTAAGGATTAAAGCGGATCCTTGAGCACACCTTGGCTACTCATGGCTGCAGAGCCGGAGGGGGCTGGAGAGGCCCTCACTTTACAGAGGAGGACACCGAGGTCACAGTGGTCATCGGGGCCAATCCCGTCATTTTACAGACCAGGGAACAGGCCCAAGGGAAGGTCTCCCGAGGCGCTGACTGGGTGGTCCCCAATGTCTGTTCAGACAGACCCCCCCCTCCGGCCTGGGCGCCCCCATGGTCGGGTCAGTGGGCCAGTGCTCAATAAGCGCCTCCTTCTGTCGGCCGGGTTGGGGGGGGGGGGTTCGGTCCCTGCCCTCCAGGGGTTTCCATTCTAAAGCAGGGAGCCCCCTTCCCTCCCTTCCTGCTCCCAGCCTTTTGGTGGTTCACCTCTACCTAGGGTTCAGTTCCGTCCCGTTCCTCCCCCCCCCCCCCCCGCAGACCCCACTCTGCCCTTCCCCCCTCCTCCTCCTTCTAGACTCACTCCTCCTCCCCTCCCACTCCCCTCCCCCGCCTCCTCCTTCTCCCCCGCCTCCCGGCGCCTCCTCCCAGGTCTTCCTCCCCTCCCCCCTCCCCTCTAGAGGCCCGCGGGGGGGAAGGGGAGGGCCGGGGGCGGGGCCCAGGCGCAGGCGTTGTAGTCTCCGGCGCCGCCAGGCGGCGCCCCTCCCCCTCGCGGCCCCGCCCCCACAGGCGGCCCGGCCCCCCGGCCCGGGAGGAGGCGGAGTCGGCGCCGCGGGAGCAGCGGCAGCGGGAGCAGCATGGCGGCGGCCCCCGGGCCTCCCCCGCCGCCGCCCCGGCCCCCGGCGGCCCCGCAGGCCCCGGGAGCGCCCGGCCCCGGCTCCGGGCCAGGCCCCGGCTCCGGGCCCGCGGGCCCCGAGGACTCGTCCGACAGCGAGCCCGAGCCCGAGCCGGGCTCCCCGCAGAAGCTGCTGCGCAAGGTGTCCACGTCCGGCCAGATCCGGCACAAGGTGAGGGCCCGGCTGGGCTGGGGGCTGCGGCCCGACCCCTCCCCCAGCGATGGCCCCCCCTTCCCTTCGTCTGCACCGGCCCCCTCCCCCTCTGCACTGTTCCCCCCGCACCATCCCCCCTTCCTCCGCACCGTCCCCCTTCCTCTACACCGGCCCCCCCCTTCCTCTGCACCGGCCCTCCCCCTCTGCACCGGCCCCCCTTCCTCTGCACCGTCCCCCTCCCCTCTGCACTGTCCCCCCCTGCACCATCCCCCTTCCTGCCCCGTCCCCCTTCCTCTGCACTGTCCCCCTCCCCCTCTACACTCTCCCCCCTCCCTCTGCACTGTCCTCTTTCCCTCTGTACTATCCCCCCTTCCACCCGCCCTCCCCTCTGCACCATTCCCACATCTTCCCCCTTCTCCTAATCCACCCCCACCCCGACTGTGCCCTCCCCCATGCCCCCTCCATCCTTGTACCATCTCTCCTCCCCCTCTCTTCCATTCCCCCTTCTCACCCATCTGTGAATCAGCGACCCTGGACCAAGTGCCTAGGACGTGTGCCAGATGCTGCACCAGGCCTGGGATCCCCTTTCCAAGGGGGAGGGGGGGCTTACATTCTGTCCAGACACGTCCTCAACCGGAGATAGTCCCACATGCAGGAGGCAGGGCGGGGGGGCGAGCTTCGGAGGGGCACAGAGACAAGCCCCCCCACCCTGTCCCTGGCTCCTTCACGCCCTCTCCATCCACCTGTGCAGCCTCACCCAGAGCCCTCTCCCCCTGCCAGGCCGTGGCTCCCCTCGCCCTCTCTTCCTGTCCCTGCCTGCTCCCTAAGCAGAGGTTTTATACCCGGCTCCAGCAAGCGCAGAAGAGGAACCGCCCCCCACCTCCCGCGTCGGTAATGTCCGAGCCTCCGCTCCCCCGGCCTTCAAGGCCCGTGTGCTGCCCAGCCCATTCTCCAGAGGGGCATGTGGATCTTGGAGAGTCCAAGAATATCAGCGATGGGGAGGCCAGAGTGACCCCCGAGCCCAGCCCCTTCATTTCTGAGAAGCCCACGAAGCAACAGAGCAGAGACTGCCCAGTGATGGACTGTTACCCAACCCATCCTCAGCTGCTCTCTCTGATACCTCGGGATCTGGGAGTATCTGCTCCCTGGGGAGCATTCAGGCTTGGCAGATTTGACTTGGGGCTAGGAGCCATCCCCCCATCGCCTTTTAGGAGGCATAGGAATTTTCTAGCTTTCAGGGAAAATAAAAAATTTAGTAAAGGCAACACGTGATGATGATGATGATGATGATGATAAATAGCCAGCATTTGTATAGCACCTACTGTGTGCCAGGCACTGCTGTGCCAAGGGCTTTACGAATATGATCTCATTTGCCCTTGGTGGCAACCCTGGAAGGTTGGGGCTGTTATGATCCACATTTTACAGAGGAGGAAACTGAGGCAGCAAAGGTCAAGTGACTTGCTAGCCAGGAAGTGTCTGATTTGAATAGGAGGTGTGGCACGCTTAGCATAATCCTGTCTTAATCCCCAGTTGAAGATCCTGAGAGTGTCCAGGGGGTGGCCCGAAGGATTCTGGAGGAAGGCTCCAAGAGGGATCCGAGGGCATTGGGCTACCTCCAAAACAAGAGTCAGCCCTGGGGCGTGGCCTTTCCAAGCTGGTGGCAGAAGATTGTGCACTTTGGTCCCTTTGGACCAGCCTCGACCAAAAACACCAGCTCCCACAGTAAGAGCTCTAGGCTCCGTGATGACCTAGAACCCAGAATGATGTGGCCTTCTGTCCGTGCTGCAGGGTGTTGGCCGGAGGCTGAGATGAAGCCCGTGCCCTCCTGTGGTCAAGGATAGTCTCCCAGTGAGAAGAGGGGGAAGCCTCCCTTTCTTGGCCAGGGAAGCCTCCTCCTGTTCTGTCAGTGGCTGACAAGAGCGTGCTGCTTCCTTGGGAGCACAGGGGGTTTTGCACGTTCCACCCCATCTTCTTGAATTCTGAGAACAAGTCATGGTTTAGGCCCACCCTGCAGGTTGGTTCTTTCCCTCCCCCGGCAACCGAGTTCCCCAGGAAGGGTTTCTGGAGGCCCTGCGTGATCAGGGAGAGAGGGAAGGGCAGGGGGAAAGGAAACCCTGGGGGACGAGGGGCGGCCTGCCTGCCCTCCACAAGCAGAGGCCATGCAACGTAAGCCAGCCGCTGGGGCTAGATGAGCAGCAACAGGTGAAGGACGAGAAGTTACCAGCAGAAATTTAATCTTTAGACCTCGACCTAAATAATTGCGTATTGATTGACTGGTTGACTGACTTGGCCAAACTCCAAAGAGACGTGAGTGTTACAGCATTGTGATGCGCTGGGAGGTGCAGTGAGCAGAGCACTCAGCCTGGAGTTAGGAATGTGTGGTTTCACAGCGGGCCTCAGTGTCCTCATCTGTAAAATGGGGATCCTAATAGCCCCTGCCTCCCAGGGTCATTGGGAGGATCCAGGGAGATAAGTACCTAATAAAAGCCAGCTCTTGTTAACTGTTGGCTCTCCTGCCTTGCTCTGTCCTGTTTCCCCACATCCCATGCACTTCCTCGTTTGCAGTGTTTTTAAGGCAGGATTAGGGCTTCTTAGAGAGAACCTCGACCCTTGGGTTATTGCATGAGAGAATGGCTCGGATTAAGGCCTTCTGACACCCACTGCACGCTGAGTGCTAGGCTTCCAGCCCTGCTTTCAGGGAGCTCACACGCTAACAGGGAGTTCAGCTGCTGGCCGGGTGGAAAGACAGGAAGTCCTGAGATCGGGGTGTTGGTGGTGGTCAGTGCCCAGCCATCTGCAAAGAGAACCCTGGGCTGCTGGTCGGGGTGCACTAGTGAATTCTCGTTTCGGGGTGTCTCTCTCGACAGTGCCTCCATCAGCTGCTCACACTTGGCAGAGCAGCCTGGCAGGGTGTGGCTGACAACCCCTGAGGATGTGTGTTTGAGATCACCACACCTGCCAGAAGCCTGCCCCTCTAGGCTGTCTCCTCTTTTGGCTTGTCAGGAACTGTCCGACTGTGGGAAGGAGGAGGCTTCTTGCTGTGTTAGGCCCTCCCTTGTCAGCCCTTCTGGTCTGTCAGGGCCCTGCTTAGAGAAATGGTCAGATTGGAGGGGGGGGTCCTATTTCTGATAAATCAGTCATCGGCAGCTCCCCTGCCTGGCTTGTTCTGTGTGACAGCCTGTAAAAGACCCTGATGGGACTCGGTTGTTCAGATAGACATCATCTCTGGAAATCTGCAGAGTTTGGGGAGCGGAACACAGTTGTTTGGGCTGAGCATAAATGCCCAGGACTGCATGGAAATTCAGGATTTAGGAGCACTTTTTAAACTGTTCTTGGTAGTAACTTCTTAGAACTGGTGGGTTCTTAGATTCTGGTTTTTTTGTTTTGTTTTGTTTTGGGCAATTTGGTTAAGTGACTTGCCCAGGGTCACACAGCTAGTATGTGTCAAGTGTTTGGTCTGAGGCCGGATTTGAACTCACGTCCTCCTGACTTTTCAGGGCCAGTGCTCTATCCACTGTGCCACCTACCTGCCTCTAACTGGTGGGTTCTTGTTCAACAAACTTACAAGCATTTATTAAGTGCTTACTATGTGCCAGGCACTGTGCTTATATTGGGAGTAGAAATACAAGCGAAAGGGAAGACAACCCCTACCCTCTAGGAGTTTACGCTAAAGAGGGAAGACGGTGCAGAACAGAAAGCCAAAGAGCAGAGGCTGAGGGAAGAAAGAAGTCTGGAGGGTGGGGAGTGGCACTTGGAGAGGAGAGGAGGAGGAAGTGGGGCTGGCCTGGGCTCCTCCTCCCAGTGGAGCTTCTGGAAGGAGGAGCTGGGAGAGGAAGCAGGAAGTGGAGAGAACCCTGGAGGTCATGAGGCCCTTGAGTCCACATGCCGCATTTCACAGATGAGGAAACTGAGGCCCGAAGGGGTGAGGCGGGATGTGCCAAAGGTCATGACAGAGGCAGGGGTTGAACCCGAATCTACCCAGTGGCATGACGGCATCACTCGGCTCATGTGTCAAGTCAGTACTGATGCAGGATTAATTATTGTCAGCCCTACAGTTGGAGTGAGTATTCTCATCGCGTACTCCGTCAAAGCGTTACTCAGAATTCCCAAAAGGGACCAAAGAAGACATAAGATAAGCATATCATCATAGAAACTGATTTACCAGTTCAGTAGATGATATATAAACAGAACAGTGACTCCATAAAGAATTTAAAGGTTTCTTGCTTGATGGCAAGGTTCTCCAACTGTTCTCGTTTGGAGACGTCTTGGGACTCATTGCACCCTGCCACAGAATTCTGCAGTGCCTCCTCCAGTGAAATCCATAGTCAAGAGACTGCTATGAGCATCCACACTGGAAAAACAAAGTGGATGATGAGTGCGTGTTGCTTGATCGTGTGTAAAGCTGGGCTGGACAGCCTGCTCTTGCTCCCCGGAGGTCTGCCTGTCTTGGCCAACACATGCAGATGGCCGGTGAGCTGGAACCAGAGTTGAACGTGAGCAAGTCGGGCTGGGTTACATTGGAGAAGCAGTGCAATTGCCCAGCTTTGTCACGAAGGCCTGGCTTTTCAACTCCAGTATTTTCTTGATGATGTCATTAGGCCACAAACCATGAAATGTTGTGATCTTTAGAAGAATCACAATCGCACATTTATCTATTTGAGGCATTTATTAAGTGACTACTGTGTGCCAGGTTCTGAAGATTCAAAGAGAAGAACTCGTTCTTCCCCATAAGGAGCTTACATTCTATTTGGGGGACCAGCGTGAACATAGACAAGCATCCTCTGCACGCGCGTGTATGTGCACATACACACACACACACACACACACACACAGAGTAATTTTGGGAGAAAGTCTATGGGAAGAAAGGCATGGAGGTCAGAGGCAGAGATGGAATGCCATATGTAGGGGCCGCCAAGTAGGCCAATGTGCTGGGAATGTTGGGAGAGCAGGGCCTGGCAAGCAAAGCTATCAATAAAAGTGTCAGCCTGTGAGCTTGTAAAGGAGAAGTGGCGCTAATGGCATCGTTAAGGAGCCTGCCGGATGTGGCCAGCCTTGGAGGGAAGGTGGAAGATGGTGGACAGACGGCCGCTTCTCCGTCTTCGCCGTGTCCTCCATCGGCGTTTCTGCCTGAAATCTCCCCGGCACCCTCAGCCGCCTCTCCCCTCTGAGTCCGAGGCTGGGGTCCTCCCAAAGTCTTCCTTTCCGGCCAACTCCCCCTTTTGTGTGTCGCCTTCTCCCATTAGAGTGTAAGCTCCATGAAGGCAAAGACTGCCATTTTTTGGCTCAGCACAGTGCCTGGCACATAGTAGGTACTTAATACACGTTTATTGACTATGGCTGGCACTAGTGTGCTTGGGTGTTCAAAGCACGAGAATGGCTCCTCTGTTGAGTGGGAAGGGGTGGAGAGAGCAGGAAACCCACACGGAAATTAGAGCTCCATCCGAGCGAGGATAATTCTGAGATTCCTACTTATCATTAATAAAGGGGAAATGCTAAAGCCCAGACCTGCCTTCCTCATTCTTCTCTTGCATAAAGGCTCTATGGTATCAATGGGATTCCAGGAGGTTGCTTTGTAAACTCAGTCTGCTCTATGAGGCTGAGTGACCACTTGTCTGCTGTGTCGTAGTGGGGGTTCTTTTGGTGTCTGGCCACCGAGGGCCCTCCACCGGCTCCCCTTGTGAGCTCCTGTGAGCCCACGAGCAACAGGCCTCAGCAGGAAAGCAGATTGGATGAAGGGGTCTAAGTATGAAAATCCCTGATGCCTTTCTGTTGGGTCTGTGGATGAATGAAAAGGGCATGGAGTTCAGACACGCTTCCCAAAAGCAAGAATGTCCTTTATTCTTTGAAAGATTTCATTGGTGCAGCATGAAGCACCTGTCCTGGGTGGGCTTTCATGCTTAGCTATACAATTGGAAACAAAAGTTTTCCAGTTGTGAAATGTAGAAATCAGACAAAGCCGCAAGTTACAGGAGGGCGCTTTCCTGCCTTGAATCAGTCAAACGGCATGCGTTCCCTTCCTGGCCCTGTCTGGCTTTTCCAAATCAGGCCCCAGACCAGCCAACCCCACTCTGACCTTCCTCCTCAGTGTACCCCCTTCTTTCCAGCTTCCTTCGGGGTGTTCTCTTCCCTGGTAGAGTAGAAGCTCCTTGAGGACAGGGCTGGCTTTTTGCTTGTACCTGTATTCCTAGTACTTAGTCCTGCGATGCAAAGTAAGCCCTTAAAGGCCTCCCTCCCTCCCTTCTTCCTCCCTTTTCCTTCCTCTTCCTCCTCTTCTCTTCCTTCCTCTTCCTTCCTCCTTCCTCCCCTCCTTCCTCCTCCTCCTCTCCCTTCCTCCTTCTCCCTTCTCCTCCTTTCCCTCTCCTCTCTCCCTCCCTTCCTTCCTTCTTCCTTCTCCTTCTCCTCTCCTCCTCTCTCCCTCTCCTCCTCCCTCCTCTCTCCTTCCTTCCTCCTTCTTCCTTCCTCCTCCTCCTCCTTCCTTCTTCCTTCCTCCTTCCTTCCTTCTCCCTTCTCCCTCTCCCTCTCCTCTTCTCTTCCTTCCTTCCTTCCTTCTTTCCTTTTCCTTCCTTCCTCCTTCCTTCCTTTCTTCTTCCTTCCTCTCCCTCCTTCTCTCCCCTCCTCCCTCTCCCCTCTCCTCCTCTCCCTCCTCCTTCCTTCCTCCCTTCTTCCTCTTCCTCCTTCCCTTCCTCCCTTCCTTTCTTCCTTCTTCCTCCCTCTCCCTCTCCCTTCCTTCCCTTCCTTCCTTCTTTTTCTTCTTCTTTCCTTCTTCCTTCCTTTCCTTCCTTCCTTCCTTCCTTCCTTTTCCTTCCTTCTTCCTTCTTCCTTCCTTCCTCCCTCCCTCCCTCCCTCTCCCTCTCCCTCTCTCCCTCCTGCTGTATGGTTCAGATAAGGATGAAAAGCCCTTTGGGGGAGCTAGTGTCCGCTCACTTTATTTAGGTCCATCACACACTTGTGTCCTCACTGTGCACGCACAAGAGTACCATGCTAACAGATGGGGAAGATACAAAGTTTAGATAAGAGATTGTCTTCTCTCTTGGTGTATCTCTCACACAGTCAGGCGGCCCCCAGAATGCTGTACTGGGGCCTTTTCAGCATCATCAGGCTCCCTCCTGCCTTAGCCTTTTAATCTTGGCTTTTTCGTTCGTTCTTTGAACTCGTCTTCATCAGATGCTTGTAGGTGGACAGCAAGTGAAGGCCTGCAGGACTAAATCCTTTCCGCCCACTCTACACAGGCACAAAGACAGATGTGCATACGTGTGTAGATGCGTACATACACACACACACACACACCACACACACACACACACACACACACACACACACACACACACACACACACACACACACACACCCTGGACGCTAAGAGAGGACAAGGGATACATTACTTGCAAGATGCTGAGTACCAAGAGAAGGCTCAGAGAATGGATGAAAGGACGGAGACAGGAATCTTGCCTCTGTGCGGTGTGAGTGAGGACCCACCCCAGCACATAGTAGGCACTTAATAAATGCTTGCTGACCTATTTCACCACTGTGAGAGGACCCAACAAGGAGATGTCCGTAAAGCACTTGGCAAACCTCCTAGGACCATGTAAATATGAGTGTCACTGCTCGGAGTAGGAGGGCTCCCTAGGCCTGCAGCCGTCTGCCTCTGGGAGCAAACACAGGCCTTGGGACCGTAGCTTGGCGATGGAACATTTGGGGCGTTAGGCTGGAAAAAAGCAGCCCATATTAAGAATCTGAGTCCAAGACTTGGACAAGAAAAGGAAAGAAGAAACCTCACATGAAGACACACTTTAACTTGGAGCATGTAGAGAAGCAGTGTAAAGCCTTATCATTTCAGGAGGCCTCAGATTTGTTCAATCCCTCTCCAGAGATTAAATTTGGAACTGCTAGAACTAGGGAAGCCAGTGGAGCCAAAATACAGAAATGCCAGGAGTCCGGTACAGATAGAAGCTTAGGAACTCCGTCAGAAACAGATTTCAAGTCGTAGTGCCCTTGAGTGCCCCAGCATCCAGAGAAGCTTCCAGGGGCTCCTTTTGGCCGTATGGTGAAATCTAGCTGAGAAGTGAGTCTTGTTGACGTGGACCGCCCGGGATGTCTCAAAGTCAGCATATCCAGAGCAGGACTCCTCTTCCCTGCACGACTCTCTTTTCTTCCTTGCTTCCTTATTTCTGTCTTAAGGGCACCACCCTCGACCTCATGGTCATCCTTGACTCCCTCACCCTCCGCAACAGAGGTCTGAGGAGTGGGACTCCCCAGCATCTCTTGCATCGGTCATCTCTCAACCTCTTCATTAGTGTCCATCCTGTGGCCTCTCCCTCTTTCAGTCCATCCCCAGCGTAGCTGTCAGATTGCTATTCCTAAAGCACAGATCTGATGGTTGCTCCTCTGCTTAAAAAGCTTTCATGGCTCCCCATGGCCTCTTTAGTAAACTATGGATTCAGGCTTCCCGTCCTGAAGCTGCTGAGCACTGCTGGGGCCAGCCCAGCCCAGATCCTCTTTTGGCTGATAAGGAAACAGCCTGACGGAGGTGAAGGGGCTTACCCCCAGTGCCCAGAGGGGAGGTGGTCAGCAGCTCCTCTGCTTGGCTCCAGCCTGTCTTCTAGACCAGAGACTCCCTTGTCCTGCCCAGATTCAAATGGAGTTGGGAAATATTTAGCATAATGAATAAAAGCACAGTAAGACTTAGATAATATTAATGCATGGTTTTCTAAGTCAGTATGCAGCCAGCAGGAATCCTTTATGTTGGGGTTCTGGCTCATTTCTATGAGTTTGACCCTACTGCCCATTCCTCGCCATCCAGCAATCTGTGGTTTCAGCCCACCGATCTCCTTGCTGGTCTCTGGGATAGTTACTTGTTAGTCGGGCTCCGAGCCTTTTCAGATGCCTGAGATGCTTCCCCTCCTTGTCCCCCTCCCCTGCTTCCAGGCTGCTGCACTGTTTTCTGCCATACACAGCCAGACGGCCTTGCTTAATCCCCTACTACTGTTCTCCCCACCTCCCCAAATTATTCCTAGTGCCAGTCACTGCATAGGTTCATAGGAGGCAGTTCATAAGTGCTTGTTTAATTTAATTGAATCAATGTAAGAAATACCTTTTTTCTCTTTCTTGAGTATAGGTGTTAATATAATAGTAAGAGCTGCTATGCCTACAGTATATTATGGTTTACCAAGTGCTTTGGCTACGTTGTCTGCACCCATCCTCTTGATCGCCCTGCCTGTACAGTGGATTTTGACTGTTACTGTCAGGAGAGGCAGGGTGTCCTATCAGAAAGAGAGGCTGCCTCAAAGCCAGGTAGACCTGGATTCAAGTTTGGCTTTTCCCCTCCTCCTGGCTCAGTGACCCTGGGTGAGCCAGGCTGTAGGCCAGTGGTATTGAGCTGAAAAAGTCTGCTACCTGCACGTTGACTTAGAAAACCACAAATTAACATTATCTATGTTGCATTGCATTTTTGTTTATTTTTAGTAAACCTTTCCCAGTTATTTTCTAATGTGATTGGAGTTTCCAGGTTTGGCACCTCCCTAAGGCAGTCCTCTCAGACTGGAGGGTGGCAGAGAAGGGCCCAGCCTTGTATGGGCAGAGAGAGGTCAAAGACTCGAGAAGCTCCAGGTCTGGTCTCTGTGCTGGTCCTGCTACTGTTACGAGAAGAGCAGAGGGAAGGATGAGCTAGCTACAGGTTCACTGTCATTCCTCAAGTTCCCATGTTTTAGGGCATTCTTTTTTAAAAGAAAAATAATATTTCATTTTTCCCCCAATTACATGTCAAAACAATTTTTAACATTTTTTTAAAAAGTTTTGAGTTCCAAATTCTAACCCACCCTCCCTCCCTCCCCTCCCCCTTCCTTGAGACAGTAAGCAGTCTGAAATAGGATGGGCATTGTGTGTGCAATCACGTAAAAGATTTCCATATTAGT
Source organism: Phascolarctos cinereus (assembly GCF_003287225.1). NCBI lineage: Eukaryota > Metazoa > Chordata > Mammalia > Diprotodontia > Phascolarctidae > Phascolarctos > Phascolarctos cinereus. The sequence goes on along the minus strand of NW_027555958.1, from coordinate 10,402,633 downwards.
CATTTTGTACAAGAAGACTCAACAGCAAAAAAAGGAAGAAAGAGAAAATGAAAAACAGTGGGTGTGCTTCGGTGTGGATTCAGTGTCAGTTCTTCCCCCAGAGAGGAGGCAGACAGGATGTCTCAGCACGAGTCCTTTGGTGTTACTGAGAAGAGCTAGGTCGTTCACCGGTCTGCATCGCACAGTGGGGCTGTTACTGTGTACAGTGTTCTCCTGGTTCTGCTCACTTCACTTTGCATCTGTTCATGTAAGTCTTTCCAGGTTTTCCTGAGAGCATCCTGCTCATCATTTTCTACAGCACAGTAGTATTCCGTCACAATCACACACCAGCTTGGTCAGCCATTTCCCCAGTGGACGGGCATCCCCTTAACTTCCAAATCTTTGCCGCCGCAGAAGGAGCTGCTGTCAGTAGTTTTTTATAGCTGGGTCCTTTTCTTTGGTCTCTTTGGGATACAGGCCTGGTAGTGGTATTGCTGGATCAAAGGGCGTGCCCAGTTTAGAGCCCTTTGGGCATAGTTTTGGGGGGCATTCTTACAAACAGCAAAGAGACTCAGAGATTCTCTTGCAAGGACACTTTTTTTTTCAGATCAGCTTCATGGGCTGCCTGTCCCATCAGCCCTGGCTCCAGCTGAACTTGTGGTCCTCTAAAACCCCCAAATCTTTTTCAGAACAACTGCCTCCCCAACCAGCCTTCTTATACTTGTGAAGTTAATGTTTTGTGGCCTTGTGAAAGACTTCACATTTTTCCCTTTTGAGTTTCATCTTCTCTTGACTCAGCCCAGTGCTGGAGCCTGTCTAGAGCCTCCTGGATCTTGACTGTCATTAGTTTTCTCGATTGCATCTGGGTCACCTGCTATTTGTTTTTGTTTTTTTGTTTTGATTTTTGCTTTTTGGTAAGGCAATCAGGGTTAAGTGACTTGCCCAGGGTCGCACAGCTAGTAAGTGTCAAGTGTCTGAGGCTGGATTTGAACTCAGATCCTCCTGACTCCAAGGCCACAGCTCTATCCACTGCAGCGCCTCGCTGCCCCGGTCACCTGCTGTTTGGATGAACATCCTGTCCATGATGCCTTTTTCTAGGCCATTGATGAAGGTGTTTCCCAGCCCAGCACCTGGGGCACCTCACTGGTCACCTGTGATACTGAATGCTGACCTCGCTCTTGGAGTTCTGTCTTCCACCTAGCCCTGGCTCCTTCTGATTGGGGTGTTCTCCAATCCACATCAATCTGTCTTTTCTAAAACAAGAGCAGGAGAAATTGCACAAAAGCTAAAATGATAAGTTCTTTTTTTGTTTTTGTTTTTGTTTTTCATTTTAAATGCATTTTATTGATGGCTTTTGTCTTTTTTTGTCACTTTTTTCTTTTTATGTTTTTTTCCATATGCTTTTGAGTTGAAAATTTTTCTCCCTTTTCCTCCCCCCCACCCTCCCCAAGACGGCACACAGTCTGACATGGGCTTTACATTTACATACCCATTAAACATATTTTCACATTAGTGAAGTTGTAAGTAAAAATTAAAACCAATAGGAGGAACCATCAGAAAGAGGAAACAAAACTCAACTGAAGGTAAAAATAAGTGACAGCGATTCAACTTCCATAGTTCTTCCTTTGGATGTGGACAGCATTTTGCATCCCGAGGCCTCTGGAGATGTCTTAGATCCTTGTAATGCTGAGAAGGGTTCAGCTTAACATTCTTAGTCACTGCATAATGTGGCTGTTATTGTGTACAGACTCCTCTTGGTTCTTCTCACTTCACTCAGCATCAGACCATATAGGTCTTTCCAGGTTTTTCTGAAGTCAGCCTGTTCATCATTTCTCATAGCACGATAGTGTTCCATTACATTCATATACCACAACTTGCTCAGCCATTCCCCAGTGGATGGGCATCCTCTCAATTTCCAATTCTTTGCCGCCACAAAAAGAGCTGCTATGAATATTTTTGTACATGTGGGTCCTTTTCCCATTTGTTTGATCTCTTTGGGATATAGCCCTAGAAGTGCGTTGCTGGGTCAAAGGGTATGCACATTTTGATAGCCCTTTGGGCATAGTTCCAAATTGTTCTCCAAAATGGTTGGATCATTTCACAACTCCACCAACAATGTATTAGCGTTCCAATTTTCCCACATCTTCTCCAACATTTACCATTTTCCTGTTTTGTCATGTTGGCCAATCTGATAGGTGTGATGTGGTACCTCAGAGTTGTTCTGATTTGCATTTCTCTAATCAATAATGATTTAGAGCATTTTTTCATATGACTATAGATGGCTTTAATTTCTTCATCTGAGAACTGTCTGCTCATATCCTTTGACCATTTATCAGTTGGGGAGTGGTTTGTGTTCTTATAAATTTGTCTTAATTCTCTATATATTTTAGAAATGAGGCCTTTATCAGAGAGATTGGTTGTAAAAAATTCTTTCCCAATTTTCTACCTTCCTTCTAATTTTAGTTGCATTGGCTTTGTTTGTGCAAAAACTTTTCAATTTAATGTGATCAGAATGATCCATTTTGCTTTTCATAATGTTCTCTATCTCCTGTTTGGTCATGAATTCTTCTGTTCTCCATAGATCTGATAGGTAAACTATTCCTTGTTCTCCCAGTTTACTTATGGTATCAGCATTTGTATCTAAGTCCGGAACCCATAAAATGAGAAGTTCTTACAGGTTGAGTCTGGTTCCTTGATCTTGGTACACTCTCCACAGCGTTCCCCTCATCCTGTCCAGAAAGGATGGGAGGTTCAAGGGTTTCCTTGAACCCTCCAAGGCTGGCTCTTTGGAATCGCCAGTTCCCTGACACATTCCCATACCCATGGGTGACCTTTGCCTGCTTCCTGTCTTCTCACCCTCTGGTCAGCCCTGGGCAGTGTGCAGGCTTCGGTGTAGTTTGGGCCCTGTTGTGCCTGTGGGGAGGTGGAGTCACAGACAGAGGAATTACCTTGGCCACAGTCTGGAGACCCAAGGGTTTCCAAGGGGGACTCACCTCCAGTCTCCTGATTCAGGTCAAACATTCTTTGCCTTGTACCCCAGTGCTTTTCTTCCATGTGAAGATGACCTCTCCCCTGGTCTAGATCTGTCCCTTCTTCCTTGGATTTTGTACTGTCCTTCTATCTCTGTGTCCACATCAGATTCTTTGGGGTATTAAAAATATTTAGCTAGCTGTATCTGTGGCCTGTGCCCTCCAGAGACCTGTAAGTCCTCGAAGGCTTAAGCCAGGCCCTAAGAGGTATTAGGGTATTGTGTAGAGCTCTGCACACAATTGGTGCTTAATAAATGTGTGTTGAATTGAATTGAATCCACATCCTTATCTGTAGACTCCTCACCAAGGTAATGGGATGAGGTCTTTGGGCTGGAGTTGAATCTGCAAAAACCTTTTTTGTTTCCTTAAGCATTTATGAAATTTCCATTTCTCTGTGGAATTTGAAAAGCATCTGGTCTACCAGGCTTTCTGCAGTAAGAGAATTGCTAATTAAGTTTGGGGAGCCTTCAGGTAAGGGCCACTGGGCTGGTTCAGTGCCTGGCTTGCACTCAAAATCATTTCGGCTCTTGATTTTCAGGGCCAGCTCTGGACTTCCAGGCTCGCTTGACGAGAAGGGAATTCCTGGCAGAGGGACTGGGATAGCTCAAGGTGCTCGCCCTTCCCTCTGACCCTGACGCCTTGGGTCAGGCCGGCAGCGCTGGGCACAGCTTCTACATGATACCAGGACTCCTGATCTTAGGCAGAGTGGGTTTGGTGGAGCTCATTGGAAGAAGATCGGTTTTCCATGTCTCTTCTTGTTTTCCCCCATATCCAGGTTGTTTTGAGAGTAAGTGGGTGGGAGGTCTGTAGTAGCCCCTCATCTCCAGCCCCTGGTTCTTGCTGGAAGTAATAGGGGAGAAATGAGGATTTCTAAGCAGATTGTGTCTGCGCAGAAATAGATGGTGTTGTCAGTCTGTGACAGAGATGGAGAAACCAAGGGCAGGGGTGGTGGGGTTGGGATCTGACCTGGGAAGCTCCCAAACCATGCTCTACTGGTGACTTGACAGCATTGTGTTACGAGACTGGTAGATCAGGGGTATGCCGTAGGTAGAGTGGATCTGGATTTTGGCAAAGTGTTTGACAAAGGCTGTCTGCTGTGCTTTTAGGAAGGAAAGAGGCGTGGGCGGGGCGATCATTCAGTGGGGTAATCTGGGAAAGGATAGACTCCCGGGACCCAAAGAAGAGCAGTCATTAATTGCAGGAGGTGGTGGGGTGGGCCGTGAGGCTCTGCGTGGCCCCGCGCTCCCGAGTGCTGTTTTATTGAGGGTTTGCATAAAGGCTTTGATGACAGGAACAGCATATTTGCCAATGACATGAAGCTGGGAGGGACAGCCAGCACCAAGGAGGACAAATTTAGGATCCAGAGAGCTCTTGGTGGCCTAGATCATGGGCCCAATTAAGTCTGATGAAATGTAACAGGGACAGATGGATTAGAGCCCTGGCTGGCTGGGAGGAGTCCTGGCCACAGAGCCTTTGTCAGAGAGTGGGACCTCAGTGAGAGCAGTAAGGCCCTCACAGGAGGCTGCAGCCCACTGCCCTCTGCCTGCTCAGGGCACATCTGGCCCAAGCACTGGTTCTCTGCAGTACGTTTTGGGAAGGGCATTGATAAACTGGAGAGTGTCCAGAGCAGGAAGGGCTCATGTCCTGCCGGAGGTAGCTGACAGAAATGGAGGTATTTAACCTGGATGATCCAACCCAGTCAACATTTATCAAGTGCCTCCTAGGCGCCAAGCACCGTGCTAAGTGCTGGGGACACAGTTAATGAAAGAAAGACAGTCCCTTCCCACAAGGAGCTCACTGTCTAATGGGGGGAGGGCAGCTCAGCCCAGGTGGGACGTTTGGTTCCTTCCAGATGAAACCAGACAGAGCCTGCAGATGCCCAGGGGCAGGATGGTGGGGGTGGGGCATTTGGCAGGTGTCTACCAGTATTGGATGCCAGTCTTGTAGAAGAGGCAATAGATTTGTTCCTCTTGGCCTTGGAGGGCCAGTCTAGCAGCAGTGGAGAGAAATGGCCCCACCCAGCTGACTTCCTGGACTTCATGATCTCCAGAAACTTAGCCTTCTGCCAGATGAAATTAGCTCTGAGACTCAGACTTGTTCAGTCCCCCTGCCCTCGGGCCGCTCCCTCCCTTCCCTCTCTTCCCTCTCTGTCTCCTCCATCCTTCTCCTTCCCTCCTGCTGGAGAGGGTGAAGGTGGGACCTTGGAGAGCTCCTCCCTAATCCTCTGCCTTGAAGGAGAGCACTCAGGGAATTCACCTCATCATTTCCCAGCTGGCTACTTTCCTAGATTTCAGAGCTCCAGAAACTCAGCATTCTGTGTGATGAAATCAACTCTGAAACCTCCTTCCTTAGACTGTGAGTTTCTTGAGGGCAGAGACTGGCTTAAACCTTTCTTAGTGTCCCCAGGGTTTAGCCCAGTGCCCAGCTCAACTTGTAGTAGACATTTAATACACATTTATTACTAACTGTTCAAAGGTCAGAGCAGTCTTGGGCTTGATCTTAGAACCTGCCAGTAGTTGGCATTTTCCAGAAGTGGCAGGGGCTTCCTCAGCAGATGGTCCCCTTCCCCGGAGCTCTTTCAGCAAAGCCTAGATGACCATTCTTAGTGGGTAATGACTAGGTTGGACCAGATATCCTCTGAGGTCTCTTCTGACTTTGAGATTCTGTGATTCTGGACTTGGAGTATTTTCAATGAAGATGAAATTCAGCTTCACCCATTTGATACAGAAAGAATTCAGCCTGAACCAGGTGACATAGGCAGGAACCTTGGGAGGAAGGGACCCCCAGCAGAGAGCTCATGTTAGAGGAGAGAGCACTGAGGACAGTCAGCTGTGGACCCTAGGTTTGGGGAGGGAGTTCCAGGGTGTTGGGAGAGGATCAGTAGGATTGCGGCTCCCAAAGCTGGAGGGAATTTGTTTCAGGAGGGATGACTGGCCTCAAACACCACTGACCCTATGGCAGTGAGTCCACTAAAGAAGAAAAGGGGAGCAGTCGAGAGAGAGCATGATGAGGTTGTATCAGAAGCTCACTGACCACTTGAGCTTGTGAAAAGAGGCCTAGACAAGTTGGAAGTGAGGGCAGGGGACTGAGGATGAGGAGGGACAAGTGGGCTGGACTTTCCCAAGGGAGCCAGAGTGCCCAAGGAGCCCAGCCTAGTCATGGGCTGATGAAGAGAGGGTGTGAGCCAAGCTTCACGGGGACGGCCGGCAGTGGCGGCGGTACTGGGGATGGGCCAGAGATGGTGGGGACGGGCCAGAGGTGGTGGGGACCTCAGGGAGGGCGAACCTGTCGGCGACTGGTCCGCTTCTCTTGTTTCTAGGAATGTAAATTTGGGAGCAGGAATTGTCTCATTCTGTGCCCTCCCAGTGCTGGGACCATAGCAAGCATTTAATAAATGCGCGTTGAATTTAGTTGATTAACTGACTGATAAAAGAGTAATTTTCAACTTGGTAAGTAAGGGGCAGAAATGTGGGGGGGAGGGGGGGATTAGAAGCCCAGCAGAGGGAAGGGTTCTTAGCCCCCTTCAGTGAGCTCAAAGACCCGTCTGGGGACAACGAGCCTGGGCTGCCAAACCTTTTGAGAGTGGGGGGTGAGCCCTGCCTCTGACAGCCGAGCCTTTGACTCGGATTCCTGCTCTCCCAGCTGACTGCAGAGCTTGAAGGAAGGCAGATCACCTCTCTGGGCCTCGGGTCAGACCAGGTGATCTCTGTGTGAGCCTGGGATGTCCCAGCTCCGACGCTTCTCCCTTGATGCCTCTGTTTTCTCAGGATGGCACCTCCCCGGGGGGGGGTTGTGAGGAAAGCATCCTGGGAAACACCAGCCTCACTTCCCCAGCTCTGGGAGATTATGGCAGAGAGTTTGTGTTTTAGCTCTGTCCCTACAGCTAGCAGGACCTGAGACAAGACTTGAATCCAGATCTCCTGAGGCCAGGCCCAGGGCTGTGTGTGCTCTGTCACAATCACAGGGACTTTGGTGATATGATTGTTCGGTCAGTCAGTGCTGGAAACCTCTAGAAAATGACAGAGGCCAGGCAGGAGTGCTGGACGTGGGAAAAGCCCTGCTTTTCTGAGGGGTCCTTCCCGTTATGAGCCCGTGACCTTGGGATGCATTATGAGAAGGCCCCTGGATTGGCAGAGAGCTGGGAAAGACCTCAGAAGCCATCTAGCCAAGCCCCCCATTTTATAGATGAGGAGACTGAGGCCCAGGGTCCTGCGTGGGCCATCAAAGACAAGCCCCTTAGAACCAACTAAACTCATTTCCTTCTCTGTTGGGGCTGGAGGCTGATGGATGAGGGCAGTAGAGTGCAGTCTGGGATCATGGCGGGTGTCCAAAAAAGTGGCCCCTGAGGCCTTGTGCGCAGGGCGGCCATGTGTGCTAGGGGCCTAAGCAGCTACTTTGAAACCAGCTGAAGAAGCCGACCCACAGGAGCCAGGGTCAGCCGTGTCTCTCTGCAGTTGTCACAGTCCCATTTATTTTGGATTTTAATTTTTTTATATTCAGTGAAGGCTTAGATGGCAGGATGGGTTACCCTTGGGCAGCAGAAAAGCTCCTGAGGAGCTGACCTAGCCTGGGATTCAAAGCCACAGTTACCCACATAGATGACTGGGAAGACAAAGCCTTTGGTGAAATCCCCCGGGGCTCAGTATAAGTCAGGGCTAGGCCACAGCAGGCCCTCCCCCAAAAGTGGACTCCAAGTCTTTGTTAACAGAAGCGCCCTGTCCAAAGGAAGGAGGTGATGGATCCACTCTGATTTACTGTGATCACACCGGCTCTGGAATACTTTGTTTAGTTCTAGAGGCAGCTAGGTCATAGCGCCCTAGGCCTCTGAGTCAGGAAGTCTTGAGTTCAAATCCAGCCTCAGATACTTACTACAGTGTGACTGTAGGTCACTCACTTAACCTCTGTCTGCCTCAATTCCCTCAACTGTAAAATGGGAATAATAATAACACCAACCTCACAGGGGTCGTTGTAAGTATCAAATGGGATGATATTTGTAAAAGTGCTTAGCACAGCGCCAGGCACATAGTAGGTGCTTGATAAATGCTTATTCCCTCCCCTGTTGATGAACACCCAGAGGAGAGTGACCAAGACATTGAGGGGTCTGGGAACTGAGCCCTGGAAGAATCTTTTGAAGCGACTGGGGATGTGGAAGGAGGGGGATGAAGAGAAGGCGTGGGGGCGCCGTGGGAGCCCCTTTCTGGGGCGAAGAGGAGCTGCTTCCCTTGTTCCTGGGAGTGATGGCTGGTAGCAAGGGAGGCAGAGGGAGGCAAGGGGCAGGTCCAAGGCTGCTGAGCTCACCTTTCCAGCAGAGGGGGCCGCCTTCTTCCAGGGCCCGGGTCCACCACCTCCCTCTCCACCAGAGCTAGGCAGTGGCTGAGCCTCTCCGCCTTCCAGTGTCCGCCCTCTGAGCATCCCTCTCCTTTCCTCCACCCGGGTGCACCCTCCTCACCCTGCGCCCTGGCCACCACTTGGTAGCTTCCTGCTTGGCCCCTGCCTCGTGGGTCTCCTTTCCAATCCACTCTCCATGCACAGCCCTTGGCCACCCACACCCCTTTTAAATGCAAGAGAGCCCCTGAGAGCAGGGCAGACTCTGCTTCTCTGTTGCTTGGGGCACAGTGGGCACATCTGACCTTGCTTTTTAAGAAGGTCTGCGGTTTCTTTAGGATAAAACCTCTTTGTTTGCCATTTAAACCCTTCACAGGATGGCCGCAGGGCCTCCTTCGGGGGCTGGGGCTCCTCTATCCCTCAGGGCCTGGTGTGCCTGCCTCCCTGGGGGCTCGGTGTGCCTGCCCAGCGGGCCACCTAGGCATCTTTGCCCAGTCCCTGTGCTGTGGGCTCCAGGATGTTGTTCTCTTCATCTATGACTTGGAGAACTGTGCTGGGCTATCGGTGGACTTGTTACACACACGCCGCATGCGCGAGTGCACACATACACAGTTGTGTGCCATCAGTGGGTGTGTGGGTGACAGCCACTGCAGGGCTGCTTTGCCAGTCAACATGTCTTAGTTCTGCCTCCTTCCCTTCTCCTGCTCTCTGGACAAGTTCTTCTTTGGCCTTCTCTGAGCTTCGTGGCCATCTTGCGTTTTGGGTTTGTGAGACCTAGCCATTGATCAAGGCCGTTGATGTTATGTTTGGCGAGGACAGCCTTTGGCCAAGAGCCAGCGGGCGGAGTTCTTGTCCAGGGCTGTCTCTGGTTAGGAGCCAGAGAACCATTGGCTGGTCACTCTACTTACCTGTTGTTAGGTCCCTTTTCTTCTCTGTCTGAATGTCAGAATCACCTGTTTCATCTACCTCAAAGGCTTGTTGTAAGGACAGAGACAGGAGGGAGGCTGAAGCCTGGACCTTGGGTTTCACTGGTCAGGGGAACTGCCCAGGGAACTCCCCTCCACTGATGCAGGTTGGCACATTCTGGCACCTGCTAAAATCTGCAGATGGCTTCAAGCCTTTGAGCACAGAGAGTTTAATTAACTTGCCCCGGGTCACACAACCAGGATGTTTCTGTGGCAAATTTGGAACCCAGGTCTTCCTGGTACCCTCTGTCCCCTGTGCCCAGCTGCTGCTCAAAGAAAAGGCTTAAAGTAATGTACAAATCCTCATTAGTCTGTTTCCATTAAAGGCCATTTAGCACCCCATTGGGTAATTGTCTTTTATTGTCCTCATAAAACGATTTTAGACTCTGATCCTGCTGTAGTTTATAAATTCAGATGACAGGATTGCTCAGTGTCCCAAGGTTGGCGTAGTCTGGCTTATTTACTGCTTTTTCAGACTCATAAATGTGGGAAACCTTTCCCTGTATTACCAGGAGACAAGCCTGCCCTCAGTGCCGTGCCCAGAATTCTGGTCTTCTCGATGATGCCTGGCAGAGCCGCCCTCTCAGGGAAGTCTGCCCTCAGACCGTTATCCTGAAATCATAGCAAACGCAGCTGCATATCTCTGAGCCTGATTTTTGCCAGAGAAACACGCCTGTGGGAGCAGGCGAATTCAGCCGATTGCATGGGGCATTTCTCTTTGCTTTGCTTAAGCCCAACCAGCAAACAGAGCCCTGGGCAAATGAAGTAGGAAAATGATTTTGATCCCATGTGGGAGTGGAATGGAATACCTCTCTAAGCCTCCCTAGGATCCAATTCTAAGGAGCCTGGCAAGCCTCTCGTTTCATTCCTGAACACAGGAAGTGACTGCACTCTGGTGACCCAGCTGTTAGCCAGAGGACCTGGGCTGATACCTGGGGCTCGGGCTCTGCTTGCTCCTGCTCGGCAGGCTCTGGCCCTGGCCCTGGCTGTCCCTGCCACCCTTCCTCCCCCTGCCCTCGGTTTCCGTCTCTAAAGGGACCAGGGCTTCTTCCTGTTGGACAAGCCCTCAGAGTGCTTGGCTTCCAGCCCGCCCCACAGAGCCCCTTCAGACGCTCAAGGCACGCCTGCCTGCAGACCATCTTCTCCTCCTGGGGAGTTCCAAGGTCCAGGCTCCAGCCTCCCTCCTCTGTCTCTGCCCTTACAGCAAATAAACACAACAAGAAGACCTTTGTCTTTTTTGATTTTTCTGGTCACAGACAGTGTCCCTCAGGCACCCAGCTGGCCAGGGCCAGCTTTTTCTCACCTTTGTTTTTTATTTACTTGCCACCAAGAAGAAGGGAGAGGTAGAGGAGGAGGAGGAAGAGGCGGAGGACTTCTTTCAGCGTCCTAGGGTCAGGCCATCAGCAGGCCCCAGTGAGGAGCCCAGTGAAGTCTCCCACCCAGGGGCTTCTGAGGAAGCGGGGAAGCCTGGACTTCGAAGGGTATAGGACTTCTCTTGCTCCTTTCCCTGTTCTGTCCTCGTTGGCCAAAAGACCTTTATCCTTTGCATGTGGGTTTTATTAAGCTCCATCTGTGTGCAAGGTAGGAGAGGCAGAACCGGTGTGTCCCTCACTGGGTGTTTCTCAAGGACTTTCTGTCCTGCTTGGCCTGGGGACACAAGCACACAGGCTGAAGTGATCTTCGTCCACGAGAGGCATCCTAATGGGGTGGACAAGTACAGACAGATCTATATGGCGCACTCCAAAGAGAGGAAGTGTAAATATGTACCAAGTAGTTCCACAGCGGGGAGTTTGGGGGTGAGGCACCTGCAGGTGATGGGGGGAGGACCAGGAGAGGCATCGTGAAGTGTCCAGAGCCCTGGTTGTGCCATCAGAGAACCTGAGTTCGAATCTCTTCTCAGCTGCTTCTTCTCCAGGTGACCTTGGGTCAGTCCCTTCTCCCTCCTGGGGCTCAGTCACCTCATCTTTAAACAAGGAGTTAGAGGGGGTGGCCTCGGAAGCCCCTCCTGGCTCTGTGTCCTGGACAATCTAATAAATCACAGGGGTGCCAGCTCTTTGTGCAGTCAAGGGTAAACCTTCTCAGAACGGGATGGGATGGGTGGTCTCTTGTCAGGCGCTGCCCAGCTTCCCATGCACTAGTGTGGCCTGTGGCTCCCCCCTTTTTAAGCAGGAGGACCCCTTTCTAATACAAAAGCGTTTCTTTCCTCCCCCACGATAGTTTATTATTTTCAATTGACTGAGAAGACAGAAGACAAAAACGACCAAGTGAATTCATGTTTGTAACTGAATTTACATTCTCTTAATCATGACATAAACATACATTTGGAAGATAACAACATGCGTGTGTAAGACACCATTTGCTGAATCTCTCTCCAGAGTCCGAAGGTTGGCAGCTGCCCTCCAGGGCATTCTGGCCACGCTTGGTGGACGTGGGGCCTTTGCCTTATGTGCACCTCACCCCCCACGCACATGTGTGTCGACGCCGTGGAGAAGCTGAAGGTCAGAACGCAGCCAGGCCGGGCCCTGCTGCCCAGGCCGGGCCAAGGAGCCTTTGGAGGGGCTTTGAAGGCCGTAGTCTGGACACACCGCCAGCTTCGGGGTTTTCCGGGTTCTACTTAGTGCATTCGTTCCCTGGGGGTCTTTGTTAAGAAATGGCCCAGGTTCCTCCTTCTAAATTAAGTATTTCCACTGACTCTAAAAAATCTAGGGGGTAGATTGAGAGAAACTTCAATTTGTCTATGAGAAGAGCGCTGCAGAAAACGGCTGGTTGTTATCTTCTCCCTGGCCTTTGCAGCCGAAACCGCCGGACGCTGCTCAGAGACCGGGACAGCTAAAAATAGAACAGCAGCTCTCTTTGGGCAGCCTTGGGGTGGGGCTCCCTCTCGTTCACTGTCTGGGGGGTGGGGGGGGGGTGGGGGAGCAAAGGGGTGGAAGAAGAGAAAAGGGAGGAGAGAAAGAGAGAGAAGGGGAGGGGGAGGGGGAGACAGAAGAAGGGGAGGAGAGAGAGGGGGAGGGGAGGAGGAGAGAGAGAAAGGGAGGGGAGGGAGAGAGAGAGGGAGGTGAGGGAGAGAGAAAGAGAGAGAGGGGAAGGAGAGAGAAAGGTAGGAGAGAGGAAAGAGAGAAGGGGAGGGGGAGAGAGAAAAAGGGAGGGGAGGGAGAGGTAAGGGGGGAAGAGAAAGAGAGGAAGGGAGGAAGGGAGAGAGAAGGGGAGGAAGGAAGAGAGGAGGGGAGGGAGAGAGAGAGAGGGAAAGGAGAGAGAAAGAGAGGTAGGAGAGAGGGGAAAGAGGGAGAGGGAGGGGGAGAGAGAAAAAGAGGGAGGGGAGGGAGAGGTAAGGGGGGAAGAGAAAGAGGGAGGGGAGGGAGGGAGAGAGGAGAAGGAAGAGGGAGAGGGGAGGGGAGGGAGAAGAAAGAGGAGAAAGAAAAGCAGAGGGGGAAAGGGGGGGGAGAGGGAGAGAGGGAGGGGAGGAGAGAGAGGGGGAGGGGAGGAAGAGAGCGAAAAAGAGGGAGGAGAGAGAGGGGAAGGAGAGAGAAAGAGGTAGAGAGGGGAAAGAGAGAAGGGGAGGGGGAGAGAGAAAAAGGGAGGGGAGGGAGAGGTAAGGGGGGGAAGAGAAAGAGAGGAAGGGGAGGAGAGAGAGGTGATTACTTTGGGTCAGTTTTTCAGTTGCTTTTCTTTTCTGTCTGAAATGTGTGTCTTGGAGACAGAGATGGGAGCAGGCTTCCTGCAGAGAGGTGTTTTCTTTCTATTGTTTTGGGGGAGGGCAGGAGGGTTTCTTTTTGTTGTTGTAAAAAACCTTTTGCTTTAAAGAAGGAGATGGGAGAGAGAGAGAGAGTCCACCAGATCAGAGGTGAGTGAGCCCTGCAGAATTCAGGAGGTGTAGCTAGGAGATGGGGCGTCCCGTGAGCGTGCAGGGAGCTCACCAGACTGATCTGGGAGGACGAGGAAGGAAGGTGGCCACGTGTGGCTCCTGATTGCGGGTTCCCACGACAGGACCAGCCGGCCTTTGCCCGGCCTGTGATCATCTAGGCCCGGCTCCCGGGATCTGAGCCCAGTGCTTCCTCTCTGACTCTCGGCCTCGCTTTTCTCTTTCTCTCCTTTGGCAGGACAGTGAGGGGTTCTCTTGGGCCTGCTGTCCAGAGGTTATTTCCCAGGCATGTTTCTTCCTTGCTCATTGGAGGCGCTCCCTCCAGCCTCTTGTTTCCTGGCCCTTGGGAAGGGCCTGGAAGAATGGCAGCCCAGGCTTGCAGGGGAAGGAGAGAATTCCTCATGCTCGTGGACATCCCCAGCCCCATCTTTTTCAGTCCCATCTGGAGCCCCAGGCCCACCCTCTGTCTTTTGAGGAGCGTAGATGCTCATTTGGGGCGTCTGGCAGCATCCCCAGTGAGAGGGCACCCAGCAGGATTAGGGGATGTTGCAGGCTCGGATCCAGAATGGGGGGAGCAATGCCAGTGTCTCCAGAACAGACAGTGGACCAAATGTTTTGCTTTGGTGGAAGAGCAGACAGAGCTAGGCCCGTTTGTGGGTCTGCAAGGAGGGGCCTGCTGGGGGCCGGAGAGGCGCCTGCAGCCTTCAGGGAGGGGGGGGTAATGCGGACTGCCCCACCCGTTCCTGCTGCAGATTAGCGACTGGAGAATGAAGGGGGTCCTGCGTGGAGCTGGTCCCTCCAGACAGCGAAGACCCTTTGAAAAGAAACATTTTCAAGTTAGTAGCAACAGCAAGGCAGACGTAATTAGAGCAATACAGGCTGCTTATTTAGCAGTGAGGAGGCATAGTAGAGAGAGCTCAGGGAGGCCTCAGTTCAAATCCTGCCTCAGATGCTTGCTAGCTGTATGACCCTGGGTAAGTCATTTAGCCAGCTTTAGCCTTAGTTTCCTCATCTGTAAAATGGGGATAAACGTATGCTTTGCAGGCCTTTGAGCCCTGTGGGAAAGCTCCGATCTCCAGCTCTTGGATGATGGTGGGTTGTTTTCCGGTTTTTTTCATGCCCAGGATGCCAGCTTCTCTGGGGTCGGTATGATGGGAGAGTGGCCCGTTCCTGCCCATTGCATGAGTAGGTTCTGGTCCTGGGGGAGTCCCTGGGTGGCTCTTTGAAACCTCTGGGGGCCCCAGGGCTCCTGGAGCACTGGCTCAGCCCTTCATTCCTGGGGGGATAGAAGCCCACTTAATGAGGTTCTGTAGGGGCTGGGGGTGGGGCTGCACTCCTTGGGCATGGTCCTCTGTCCATTTGTGGTGGTTGTGTTCAACCAGCTCCTGGTACTGGATACCTGGCCTTGTTGGGCCTGATGAGATTCACGAGATGAAGGAAGATTGTGGACAGGCCTAAGTGTGGCTCATCTCCCTGTATACCTAGCATGGGGAGGGCTGTCCGATCAGGTCTGGAGCAGTGGACGGAGCACAGCCCTGGGAAATGGCAGCCAGCCAGAGGAGGACCAAGCAGAGCTGGAAAACCCCAAATGCTGGCCGCTGGGGAAAGTTGCCGCCTCATTGGGCTGCCTGTGTGGGGTGGAGGGCAGCACGTATCCCTCAATGACCCACAGACAGACCCCTCAACTTGCCCTCAGGCCTTGGGCATCTGGGTGTGGGGTTCTCCGGCAGCCCTCGTTCCACCTGGTGCCCTGGCAGGGCTCTGGCAGCAGTACAGAGTCCGCCTGGGTTCTGCCTCCAGTGCCTCGGGTTCCTTCTGTCCTGACCCGATGCTGAACAAAGGGGAAGAGGGGCCGGGGTTCTCCTTGGAACCAAACGCTCCTTTTGCTTTGATATTCCTTCCAGCGGGGCTGTGGAGGGAAAGGGCTAACGGGGTCCTTGGCAACGGGTGTTTGTTTTTGGGTTTTCTGCTTCTAGACGATCATAAGAGAGGGGATGTTGATGAAGCAGACAAGTTCCTTCCAGCGCTGGAAGAGAAGGTACTTCAAACTTCGAGGACGCACTCTGTATTATGCAAAAACTGCCAAGGTGAGGAGACTGTGGGGCAGAGGGGGCATGTGACGGTGAGGCAGGGGTCTCTGGGCCCCTTCCCACCTTCCTGGTGGGGCAGAGTGGGCGTGTGACGGTGAGGCAGGGGTCTCTGGGCCCCTTCCCACCTTCCTGGTGGGGCAGAGTGGGCGTGTGACGGTGAGGCAGGGGTCTCTGGGCCCCTTCCCACCTTCCCGGTGGGGCAGAGTGGGCGTGTGACGGCGAGGCAGGGGGAGCCCCTCAGCCCTCCCTTGCAGGCAGATAGCATCCTTCCAGCAGAAAGGGCAGTGATTCCCAATGCAGGGCTTGAGTCATGATCTCAAGGTGGGGTTGCAAATTCATGTTATAAAATGGCTTGGTATTCATTTAAAATATTTTTAAATGTCACACTTTTTTTTTCAAGGAGAGAAGAGTATCACAGAATTGCTGAACAATAGGATATTTAGTATTTTTAAAAATGCTGAGGATCACCAACTTCTTATAGGTTTTTTCTTTCCTGAAACTTTCCCCCTAGCATTTGTGGTGCACTGGGCTTCTTGATTCTGGGCCATCAGCATTAATCATGGGGCTAAGAATTTCTGTGCCCTCCCAGCTGTCAGCCTCCCTTCTGTTGGCCGTGAGGCTCGTGGACTACAGTCTTCATCTCTGGGCAGGCAGTCTTTTCAGAAGGAGCCAGGCAGGCATCGGATTTACAAATGTTCATGTATAAATAATGACAGACCTTTGTGATGAATATCTCTTATCAGAGTGTGCCTCTGTGTGTGTGTGTGTGTGTGTGTGTGTGTGTGTGTGTGTGTGTGTGTGTGTGTGTGTGTGTGTGTGTGTACCCGTGGATGGGTGGGCAGGTACATTAGAAGGGGCTCTCTCTTTGCCCCAGGTTCCAGCAACTGCTTGGAATGGGAGAAGGAAGGCTTGTTCAGCCCCCTGGTCCCCCCTCCCTTGATGAGGGCCTTGGACCAGAGGAGGGAAGAAATGAGAAAAGCTGACCCAAGTCTTTGTCGACATTGAGCAAGGCTATTATAAGGGCCTTCATCCTGAGACACTCACTTCCTCTCCTGGGCCTCTGCCATATTTTATTTTCTGTCCTAATGATGTATGGCTGTGGTTTCTCTTGCAGACCAGACAGGGAGGTCTTTGGCCACAGGGACCTGTTCCCACGGGGCCTGCCTAGCCTGGCAGTGCAGGAAGTGCTGGTCACCTAGCGCCTGGCCTAGAGGCCACACCCAGACGGGGATGCCCACTGCCAGATACCTGACCCAATGTCCTCCTGCCTCTGCTCGAAGTCCCCAGGGAGGGGAGCTCATTCCCCTTTGAAATCGCTCTCCTCCTCAGGAAGCACCCTCCGCTTGCTCCTAGTTGCACCCTTGGGGCCCAGACAGAACAAATCTCCCTTTTCCAAGAGGCAGCCCTTCAGAGAGTTAAAATGGCCATCCTGTCCCCCTGAGCCTCCTCTTCTCCTGGCCAAAGGGGGCGCTCAGCATGCTGGCAGCAGGCTCTGGATGCTCTTCAGATAACAGTGGCAGCCATAGTGATAACCACAACCAGTGATGCTTGTGTGGTGCTTCATGGTCTGCAGGGTGTCTTCTGATGCACCTTGTCCAGAGTCGAGCTCCGGCTTCTGACAAAAGGACTTCGGCTCCCCGTCCTGCACCCTGCACCAGTGTAGTCTGTCAATGGCACACGTGTGAACCTCCGCCCTCTCGCATAACTCTGCGCCCCTTCTAGACTGGTGAATCCAAACTGAAGCCTTTCCTTTTGTCCCTGTCCAGTTCCATCTTATCAGATTCAAATATGTGTTCTGGCTGGCTGTTATGGTTCAGTTGGGCACCTTGTGATGCTTGACATTCTTTTTGCAAACTGACTTTCTACGTTTTCTTCTGTTGTGGGCTAAGTCACAGCACGAGTAGCAGTCCCAGGGCATATCACGATGGAGCCTTGTTTTTGATGGAAGCTGGTAGGGTGTTTTTGCCCCAGAGTGACTGGTGGAGATTTTTAAGGGAGAAGAACTGAAGGGAGTTTGAGGGTTACTGCTGTTTAATAATTGAACGGAAAAAGAGTTGGGCTGCAATGGGAAACCACTCTCCTCTTCACCTCCGTCTTCACAGGCTCGCTCGTCACTGAATTGAACGGAGGGACCTTTGGAACGCAGGGTCCATTTTACAGATCAGAATCTAAAATCCATATCATGAATTTAAAGTAGGAAGGGACCCTTGAGGTTATCTGGACCAGAGGGGCCAAACTCATGGCAGCGTATTGGGCCAGATTGAAATGTCATTGAGAAATGCTTAACAAAATAGCTAAAAATACAGTTCACCACAGAGAATGTTAATTTCTAAGTCAGCCTTTGTCTTTGAGTTTAATTGAGGCACATTTAGAAAATAGAAGAGAATTTCCTTGGTCACCACTGCTCTCAGCTGGCTCCCCAGTTTTCTCTACGACAAGCCTGGTAGCTCGTCCTTGTTTGGGTCAGCTGTTACTAGCCCCCGGGGAGGGAAGTGCCTCTGTGGTCCTAGGGCATTGCTGGGACCATTCTTGTAAGTTGTGTGCTTTTGATGAGAAGAGCGTAGGGGACACCTGGTATGTTGGGCGTCGGAACTCAGGATGTCCATCTCTTTTTCTTTCCAGTCGATCATTTTTGATGAAGTGGATCTAACTGACGCAAGCGTGGCCGAATCTAGTACCAAAAATGTCAACAACAGTTTCACGGTAAGCTTCCCTGTCCGCCTCCTCCCTTGTGTCTTCTGTCACCTCTGATCATACTTTGGAGTCACCTTGTCTTTTCTCAGCTCCGCTTTCTGGTGGAAGGATCAATGGTAAATTGTGGTGAATTCTCAAAATAAACCTATGGCTGCCAAGCTGTAAGGAGGCAATAGACTTTGACGGGAGGATGGAGGAGACCCGTTGACTATCAGACAGCAGGTGCCTCGGCTGCCGCTCTGAAGCTGGGCTGGTGTTTGTAGTCTGGTTGAGGCAGCGTGGCAGCAGTGGGCTCCCA
This sequence comes from Phascolarctos cinereus, assembly GCF_003287225.1. Taxonomy (NCBI): domain Eukaryota; kingdom Metazoa; phylum Chordata; class Mammalia; order Diprotodontia; family Phascolarctidae; genus Phascolarctos; species Phascolarctos cinereus. Next base: position 10,384,391 of record NW_027555958.1, on the reverse strand, counting down.
GGACGAGGGCGCATGCCTTGCCTTGACCCCGCTAACCATTCCCCACCTCTTCTCTCCCAAGTCATCAGTTTGCTCTTTGCTTGATTGTTTCCCTGGAGTTCCTCCGCACTGATGAAATAATAAATGAAACTCCATTCTTCCTTTGATCTTCACAATGTCTTCTTTTGCTCTTGTTATGGAATTGCCGGTTCGTCAGTTGCCTTGTTTTTAAAAATGCGTGCAGGCTTGGTTTGTGAGTCCTTCTCCTTCTTAACCTGTGTTTAAAATAGGGAGAGAAATGCTCCCCAGAGAGCATGTCTCTGCTTGATTTTACTTTCTTTGACAATAATTATTTGTCATTCTTCTGACTTGGTTTTGGACCCACTCGCTTCTCTGCCTTTTGTTCGCATTTCCTTCCTTGGTGCGTTCATTCCTATGGCATTGTGCTCTACGAAGGATGTGTGGTGTTTTTCTCACCTTACTTTATTTGTGTTCTTTGTGCACCAGTGTGGTATCTTTGTAAAGGTAGCAGGTGATGCTGCAGAATACGCGTGGTCTTTGATGCTGATGTCGAGAGCTGTCCTGGGGCTCTCGGGTCTAGATCGTCCATCCCTCTGTTGGCCTCCTCTAGCCCTCTCCAGTTTCCTTGTTTTTCTTTCTTTTCTGTTGACTGGTTTCTGAAAGAGAAATGTAAAAATTGCCCTGGTCATTGCACTACTCTGTTTTTGCATTTCACTTTTCCAGTGCTCCACTCTGCTGTACAGACATAGTTAATACTGATAGGATTTCATCGTCTGTGGCGCCTTAGAGCATCGTGTGGTTTTCCTGTTGTCTCTCTTGACCTTATGGGTATTTATGGAAGCCTTCTCTGAAGTGATGATGGCAGCTCTTGGTTGTTTTTGTTTTTTTAAATTTGCCTGAAACGTGATCCTTTCTGGAAGGGACCTTAGAGGGTGTCTAGTCCAGTCGCTGCATTTCACAGGTGAAGAAATGAGGCTCAGAGAAGTTATGACAAGACTCAGGTCCCACAGGTTGTCGAGGGCAGAGGGGAGATTGGAATCCAAGTCCTCTGATTCTTCGTCTCCTGTTTCCCCCGATCCTGCATCCTCTCTTGGGTGGTGTGTTTCTCATACGCTGCACACTGTGGAGCTCTGTCCTCTGATCTGTTTCGCTTTTCGCTTCGGTTTTGTTGGCAAGTTTAGTCCGCATTCACAGTTGTAATTAAATCTGTTTCTCTCCATCAAATTCTGTTCTATTTTTTTGACGCGCCCCAGGTTCTCAGTTTGGTTTGCATTCAGCAGTCTGATTACAGGCCCCTCCCGGAGACAGCCTACTCCCTCCCTCCCTCAGCTGCACAGCCCAAGCCCAGATTCCTTGGTCCAACTTGTGTTAGTTGCTTTCTTTTTTAAAAATGCTTCCCTCATCCGTCACACAAAAGCATGTAGCTGCCTCTCCTCCTTCAGCCCCTTCCCATCATTTCACTTCTTTGTTTGAATGACCTTCATCAATGGCACTCCATTCTAAGAAATAATTCATTCCATTTTTTCTCTTTTTCCCTACTTTCCTGTTGTAGTGAACCCTGGTATCTAATCCCCTTTCTTGGGCTTTGCCCCCAAACATTCTCTCTTTGTTCTTTTAGTGTCTGACACATGTGATGAGATTTCTAAAAGACCATGTTTGTTTCCTCCTCTTCTCAGCCTAGATCAGAAGCATGGTTTGGACAACTGTCTTCCCCGCTTCTTTATTTTGAAATTAAATTTTATTCTTTTAATTGTTCAATATTTATTTTTTTTCTCTCTCCCACTACTAAAGAAAAAGGAAAAAAAACCCTTGTAACAAGTAAGTATGATTTAGAAAAACACATCCTCGCGTTGGCCGTGTCCCGGCATGTGCTGCGGGCTCGCTGCCTGTCTGTCAGGATGTGGGGAGCGCTCTCCGCCTGTCCTCTGGAGTCAGAGTCGATCATTGTGCTGGTCAGGATTCTGAAGGCTCTCCAGGTTGTTTCTCTTGACTGCAGGGTTATTGTAGAAGTAATTCTCCTGGTTCTGCTCACTCTGCTCCGCATCCATCTATGCCGATCTCCCCAGATTCCTCTGAAGCCGTCCTTTCTGTCTTTTCTTAGAGTCCAGTCCTATTCTGTTCCACTCGTATTCCATAACTTGTTCCCGTGTTCTCCAGTTGATGGCTGGGCCAGTTGGCAGCTCCACCGACAACGTAGCCATGTGCCTGTCTTCCCCAGGCCCTCCAGGATCGGTCATTTTCCAGTTTTGTCTAGTTGTGTAGTAGAGCCCCAGAGCAGCCTGTAATTGCGACTTTCTAATTACCAGTGATTTGGGGCACATGGCCCCTGTCACTCAGAATCTTCCACAAATGGCTTGTTCATGTTATTTGACCAGTTGCCGATTATTCACCCCCTTTTGGTGCAGAAGTCATTTGTTTACACAGGGAGAGAAGGAGAGTGTCTGGTTAGTGGAGGGGAAGGATGCTGGCTCAGTAATCAAAGAACCCAGCTGCGTTCCACAAGCCACTCAGGATCCCAGCCTCCCAGCTGAAAAATCAGGGTCTGCCTTTCTCTTCTGCTTCCTTAAAGCCTCTAGAATAATTCCTGATGGTAGATTTTTCCCATTAGTGTTTTCTCTGGTTTTCTCTTAATAGCCATCAGACAAAGGGAGATCTCTCTCTCTCTCTCTCTCTCTCTCTCTCTCTCTCTCTCTCTCGCTCTCTCGCTCTCGCTCTCGCTCTCTCTCGCTCTCGCTCTCACTCTATCTCTATTGTTTTTATTTAATTTTTAAATTAATGGACATTTATTTTCTCTTCCATTCCCCACTTCCCTCCCCCTCGAGTTTGAAAGAAAACAAAACTTCCTTGTTGATGAATCTCACATAGACTGAAGTCCAGGTGCCCTTCTCCAGGTCCCCATTACTCTGCTGACAGATGCTACTACAGTTTTACACATACGGCACAGGGGAGCCAGAAATGTGGCTGGGCACACAGGAAGACATCCAATTGAACATTTCCTGACTGTGGCCTTGGAGCTGCTGGGGCTGCTGCCCATATGGCCGGCGCACCGTGGGATTTGGGGCCGATTACAGGAGCAGTAGGTTTGGGAGGCGGACAGTTCTGTTTGACTGCGTGCCAGAAGAATCCTAGCAAGGCTTTGGAGAGCAAAATTTGTGTTTAATTTCAGAGTTTTTTGTTTCATTTGCATTTGGAGTTTATGGGGCATAGTTTTTTTTAAAAAAGGACATGGCCTTTTTAAAAAAAATTTTTTTATTAATTTATTTTGATTTATCAACAATCACTTCCATATGCTTTTGAGTTGAAAATTTTTCTCCCCCTTCCTCACCCCGCTCTCCCCAAGATGGCGCACAATCTGATATAGGCTTTACATTTACATTCCTATTAAACATATTTTCACATTAGTGAAGTTGTAAGTAAAAACTAAAACCAATAGGAGGAACCATCAGAAAGAGGAAACAAAACTCAACAGAAGGTAAAAATAAGTGATAGCGATTCGACTTCCATAGTTCTTTCTTTGGATGTGGACAGCATTTTCCATCCTGAGGCCTCTGGAGATGTCTTAGATCCTTGTAATGCTGAGAAGGGTTCAGTTTAACAATATTAGTCATCGCATAACGTGGCTGTTATTGTGTACAAAGTCCTCTTGGTTCTGCTCACTTCACTCAGCATCAGACCATTCAAGTCTTTCCAGGTTTTTCTGAAGTCAGCCTGTTCATCATTTCTTATAGAACAATAGTATTCCATTACATTCATATACCACAACTTGCTCAGCCATTCCCCAATTGATGGGCATCCTCTCATTTCCAATTCTTTGCCACCAAAAAAGAGCTGCTATGAATATTTTTGTACATGTGGGTCCTTTTCCCATTTGTTTGATCTCTTTGGGATATAGCCCTGAAGTGCTATTGCTGGATCAAAGGGTATGCACATTTTTGTAGCCCTTTGGGCATAGTTCCAAATTGTTCTCCAAAATGGTTGGATCATTTCACAACTCCACCAACAATGTATTAGTGTTCCAATTTTCCCACATCTCTCCAACATTTATCATTTTCCTGTTTTGTCATGTTGGCCAATCTGATAGGTGTGATGTGGTACCTCAGAGTTGTTTTGATTTGCATTTCTCTAATCAATAATGATTTAGAGCATTTTTTCATATGACTATAGATGGCTTTAATTTCTTCATCTGAGAACTGTCTGTTCATATCCTTTGACCATTTATCAATTGGGGAATGGCTTGTGTTCTTATAAATTTGTCTTAATTCTCTATATATTTTAGAAATGAGGCCTTTATCAGAGAGACTGGTTATAAAAATTCTTTCCCAATTTTCTACCTTCCTTCTAATCTTAGTTGCATTGGCTTTGTTTGTGCAAAAACTTTTCAATTTAATGTAATCAAATTATCCATTTTGCTTTTCATAATGTTCTCTATCTCCTGTTTGGTCATGAATTCTTCTGTTCTCCATAGATCTGATAGGTAAACTATTCCTTGTTCTCCCAGTTTACTTATGGTATCAGCCTTTATATCTAAGTCCTGAACCCATTTTGACTTTATTTTGGTATATGGTGTGAGATTTGGGTCTATGCCTAGTTTCTGCCATACTCTTTTCCAGTTTTCCCAGCAGTTTTTTTCAAAGAGTGGGTTCTTATCCCAGAAGCTGGGGTCTTTGGGTTTATCACATAATAGATTACTATAGTCATTGACTACTGCGAAGGACGTGGCCTTTTAAGATGCTGTGTGAACGCACTTCCATCAGGGAGGCAGATTTCATCATGCTGAGTACCAGGGCTGGTGATGTCATCATCATCTAAGCCCTCCCCTCCTGGAGCCACTCTCCACCTTCCGGCCCCCCCGGTGCTTGCCCGCCTGTCATCCCTCCCGCCTCCTTTCAGACCCTTCCACGGTGGCACCTCTGCACACGTGCTGGAGCCTCCTCTCTGTCCTGTGCACCACTCCGTGGCCCTCTGTGGGATGCTCAGTTTTGGTGCTCTAGCAGCAGTGGGATTTTGTATTCCCTGACATTCGACAAGGGGCCTTCCTTTTCGTGGGAAGCTTAGCGTCAAAGGTGCTCTGAGGTTTCCCTAATCCAAACACAAAGGGATAGAAACGTAGGACATAATGCCTGCCCCTGAGGTGCTGGTGTCCTTGGCATTGGCAGGGACAGGCAGACAACACGTACGTGTGAGAGTGGCCGGGCTCTTTGGAGAAGGAGAGAGAGCCCCTGACAAAAAAGGGGGTCAGGGGTCATTTCCCTTGGGAGTTGGCTTGTGATCAGAGCCTTATCTCACCTGCGAGCAAGCGTGAGAAAGAGTATTTGGGGGGCCTCGCTCTTTCCCTGTGGGTGGCAGCCTGAGCTAGGCATGGTCCCAGAAGGAATGAAGAAACCCCCAAGAATGATGTGAGGCTCCCTCTGGGGGCTCCAGCCCAGCAAAGGCAAGAAGTGAGCAGGCCCGAGGCGACAGTTCAGGGGGCAGCAAGTGCTGTGCTGGGTCTGCTGTCAGAGGTTCACTGCTTTGCAGAGGTGCCTGCAGTGGTGGAGGAAAACAGTGGGAGCCCTGAGAATAGTAGTGATGTTGAGGCTGGGCCCCTGGGCCTCGGCTCTGCGCCATCCCCTGTCGGCCTCCAATGTTTGGTGGGAAGGGACAGTGGTGTCACCGGAGCATCGTCTCCACGCCTCGCCCTGCTGGGTCCTCCCCCCCAGGATCCAGTCACCCCTCTGCAGGCAGCTTCTGGATGGGCCAGACATGAGGCCCCGCGTGCAGCACAGATGCAGCACGTCAAAGACACTGCTCTTGTTCCCCCCGACTCCGTCCTCTTCCAAAGCCACACATTGCCGTCCTTTGGTCCCTGGGCATGCCTGCCTTTGCCCCCAGGCTGGCAAAGTGCTTTACCAATATTCTCTCGCTCGAGGTGCCCAGCGGCCCTGTGAAGAGATGCCACTCTTGTCCCTGTGTCCTGAGGCCAAGAGAGCTGGCATCTGAGCAGGATTCGAAGTCAGGCCTTCCTGACGCCAGCCAAGCGCCATCTCCGCTACGCGGAGCAGCCCGCAGCCACAGGGTTCACTTCCCTTAATTCATTTTGTGCGTGCGCCGGGGCGCACAGGCTTAGATTTCCGCCCTGTCTTCACAGTGCTTGGCACAGTCGGGGCTTAATAAATGTGTGCCGATGGATTGGTTTGTGGCTTCGTCTTAAAGCCTTTGCTCTTTTGTTGACTGGAATGTCTGATTTTAAAGGAATCTCATACTCTCCTCCGTGTTCTTGCTCACCTCCCATCCGTGTGTTGCTTCAGACCAAACTTTGGGGAGGCCTGGCAGCCGCCGTTGGGTGTCCGTCCGTCTGTCCATCTGCCCTCCGCTGGCGGAGGCTCAGCCTCCAGGGTCTGAATGGGAAGTTGCCCTGGGGTTGGGGGGATCCATGGATGGGACATATGTTCAGGAAGCAGACAAATGGCGAGGGCTGGGCCTGCTGTAGACAGACGGCGGCCGCTGCTGGTGAGCGCTCCTGACGTTTCTGGTGCCATCTTAAACTGCCACAGCCGTGGGATGTCTGCTGCTTGTGGCCTTGAGTTTGTTTTCCCCTTCCCTTCACGAAGTGCTGTGTAGTACCTGTGAGACGGCATTCTGGCGGCCTGAAAGGAGGGGGCACGAGCTGCTCGTGGGGCCGAGGAGGAGTGCTGAGGTCAGCTAGGTGGCCCCGGCCTTGCGGTCAGTCCTGTCAGCCCCAGCTTCGTACTGACTGCTCTGATTTTCTGAAGGGGATACGGGGCTCTGTCTTGGCTTGTCAAGTGACCGCCAGATGCATCGGCCCCCATTTCATCATCATCACCAAGCCTGCCGCGGAGGAAACAGGAGAGGGCGACGGTGCGTTTGGATTTGGGGGCAGCCACGTCACCTGGAGACTCAGGGAGCCCCTCAGTCAGGCATAGAAGCCTGGTCTGCTCTGATGAATGCGTCGTTAATGTGTTACACCTCCTTCCTCAACCAGCTTAAAAAATACTGTTTGTCATATGGGGGAGAAAAGAAGAGGGAAAACTAGCAGAATTGACCAACACACTGACAAAGTCTGAAACCGTGCGTGGTGGGGAGCCCCTGTGAACTTCTGACCTCTGAGAGGGCAGGGCTGGGGCCTCTTCTCGGGCCCTGGCCATCCTTTATAATCCGCACCACTTGTTTCTGGGCTGGCTGTTCTTTCCATTTACATTGTTGGAGTTGTGTTGAGCCAAGAGAATCATCCAGCCAGGAGGCTGGAGTCCCGAGGTCAGAGTAGTGGTGGGAGGGAGGTATAAGAAGACTGGAGAGGTGGGAGCGGGCTTCGAAGGCCAAGCAGATGCCTTTGTCTTGGCTCCCGGAGGCCGTCAGGAGCTGTGCGCTTTATTGAATAGGGGGTGACATGGCAGACCGGTTAGGACAGTCGCTGAGCAGCCCCGTCCCCACCTGTCCCTGACCAGGAGAGGGCCCTTTGCCCCACACCCAACAGGCCATCCTGTCTCTGCTCCACTGCCCACCTGCAGGTGGCCACCTTACCACCTTGCCATCCGAGGCCTCATCCTGCCCAGAGCGGCTCCTCACACCAGGCGTGTCTTTGTCTCCTGGAACGGACGAGACAGGAACTTGTGTCTGTGGCGGCCCTGGCTCCTCCAGCTGTCAGACATCTCAGCACTCCTCGAGCAAGGCACCCGGGGTTTTTGTCAGGGGTCAGAATAGGAAAGAGGGTGGGAGGAAGACCCCAGAACGCTTCTAAAAGGAAGGCCAGGCTGGGGAAGGGGAAGTTGCTGGGCACAGTAGACGTCATAGAGAAGGGGGGTAAGCGGGAGGAAGGAGATCCGTGTGGTGAGGTTGAGAGAAAGGGGGTCCAGTGGAGACCCCGATTCTGCTGTCAGGTGGCGGTGGTTTCAGTCGTGTGTGTCCGGCCCTTCGTGACCCCATGTGGGCCTTCTCGACAGAGATACTGGAGTGGTTTGCCACTTTCTTCTCCAGCCCCTTTGACAGATGAGGAAACTGAGGCAAAGAGGGTAAAGTGACTTGTACACAGTCACCCAGCTAGTGTCTGAGGCTGGATTTGAACTTGTGAAGATGATTCTTCCTGACTCCAGGCCTGGCACTGTGTCCACTGTGCCACAAGCTGCCCCGGAATCAGATCCTACCTTTGACCCTACCTATGTGACTGCATGTAAGTCCTATAATCTCTCTGGGTCTCAGTTTCCTCTTCTGTAAAATGGGGGATGTTGATCGTTTAAATTTGATCCACCTCCCTGTCTCTGACCTTACTGGGCTGGGGTGAGGGGAGCTTGAAACCTTTCACCCCGTCTTGCTGTGACTTCTCTGAAAACGTGCCCAGGACGGTGGGAGCCATCCTCCTGCAGTCCCCGTCCTGACACACAGGACTCACTGCTTCTCATTGTCGCATCCTCTTTGACCAAGGCCTGAATGTGGAGAGCCAGAGACAGTCTGAAGGAGGGACGGTGAGGGGGGGTTCTCAAGCTCCCTGTGTGTATTTACGGAAGGACCTAGGGCAGCTTGAGAGGGAGCCAGGCTCAGAGTTTGGGGGAGCAGAAGAAGGATTTCCGTTCTGAATTGTCAGGTGAGGCTGAGCTGGCAGAGACCCTGGGCTTGCAGCAGCTGCCTGGGGCTGGGGGCCTGGCCGGGGCTTCTCCCTCTAATCTCCCCGCTCCTCAGGCTGGGGGCTTTGTCGGAGAGGGTGCAGACAGCCGGCCCTGAGCGCAGAGCCCTCTCTGGAGCCTTGCATCACACCCACAGTCACCCCTCTTCAGGAGGGGCTAGCAGAGCCGCAGCCAGTGTGGCCGGGGGTGCTGTCCTGAAGAGGAGTTACCAAATGACGGGGAAGATCCTGGGAAGAGTAGAGGAGGATGTTTGCCTGCCGTCTCCCAGGAGTTAGAGAGAAACACCCTTCCTCCTTCCTAGGGGTGTACAAAGTCCCTGCCTTCAAATCTCGCCTCTGAGGCTTCTTAAATGGGTGATCTGGGGCAAGGGCCGGGCCCTTACCTGGATGAACTGGTGAGCGGAGGTGGGGCCATGCCTCCCGGGAGGCCCCCCCCACCTCCCTGGGGGCCCCCCAACCTCTCTGCCCCTATACCTCCCTGAGGCCCCACACCTCCCTGAGGCGCCCCCTCACTTCCCTGGAGCCCCAAACCTTCCTGGGGGCTTCCTAACCTCCCTAAGGCCCTCCTCACCTCTGGGGCTCCTGGACCTCCTTGGGGGCCCCCCAACCTCTCTGCCCCTACACCTCTCTGAGGCCGCACACCTCCCTGGAGCCCTAAACCTCCCTGAGGCGCCCCCTCACTTCCCTGGAGCCCCAAACCTCCCTGGGGGCTTCCTAACCTCCCTAAGGCCTCTTCACCTCTGGGGCTCTCGGACCTCTTTGGGGGCCCCTCAGCCTCCCTGCCCCCGCACCTCCCTGGAGCCCTAAACCTCCCTGAGGCCCCCGCACCTCCTTGGGGCCATCCCCTCCCCACCCTGCCCCTCCCTGCCCCACCCCCACCTCTCTTCCAGCCCTGATCTAGAAGTCTTTGGGTTCATACTTTACAACCACATGAATCATTTGGTACTTTGCTACTTTTTACTGTTGAATTGAAATTCTTTTTTTAAATATCATTGTCACTTCCCCCTCCCCCATGGAACCATCCCTTGTAACAAGCAGGTGGCAAAACCGGCTCACTGACTGTCAGTGAGTGCAGGACCCTCCACGGTCTTCCTAGCGCTGTAGCTGTGTGGGGGGAGGGGGAGGGGACCCTCGTGACCTCGGTGCTCTTAACTGAAACCTTTCCTTCCTGCTTACAGTGTTCATTGTTCACACATTTTGTCCCAGGTTCTTGGTGTTTGCCATTTCTTCTGGTGGACGAACATTGACATTCATTGGGTTGAGGCCCGGGTGGCAGCGTCCACTTCCTCTTCAGCCCTGGGCTGTCATGGCAGCGTCGCTCTGTCTCTTTGCCCACACGGGCCCTGCACCTTCGCTCATGGCTTCCTGTGGGCACGGCTGGCTTTTGGTGGAATTCTGAGCTGTTTTCCAGAATCGCTGGCCCACTGCCCATTGACATCCATGATGCGTTCTGTGCCTCTTTCTCCCAGCCATGCAGCATTCGTCATTTCTTGTTGTTTGGTGTGTAGTCAAAGCTCAGCTGTTCCAGTTGGCATTTCCCTAATTCTCTGTTGACGTGTTGTGTGGTCTCTGAAGAACCAACAAGGAGGATTAGGGCAGAGCCCACTGGCGGCGGGCACACTATGGCATCTAGCCTGGAGCATGTGGGGAGAAGAGGAGTAAAGATGGTGCCGTGGAAGAGGGAGAGGAGATGGGCTGGGCGTGCGGCAAGGGTGGTCTGGGGGTGGTCGCCCACCTGCCTTCTCCCCCAGCCAGGCAGCCCTGCTTCAGACCCTACGGACTGGGCTTGGACCCTGGCGTTATCTGCCTCTCCTGTTTCTCCTCTTCCCTTTGTGCATTGTCTTCCCACAGTAGAATGTAAGCTCTCTGAGGCAAGGACTGTCTGCATACTGCTTGGATTTGTATCCCCAGCAAGCAGTCAGTGCTGGGTGCTTCCCGGACACTGGGCGCCTGGGCGCCTTCCTCCACTGACACCCGAAATACCAGGAGAGAGTGAGGAAAGTCTCTGACACACGCTGGTGGAGGCAAGGGCGAGAGGCCTGGGTGGACACCGTGGGCGCCGTCCAGAGGCACACTGAATGTTTTCTCCCTCACTGTTAGTAACTGGTGGCCTTCTCTGCCCCCGTGAGAAGATGAGAAACCTTTGCCACCAAACAAAAGGCCCCAGAGTTCCCATCGCCTCGGCCAAGCAGAGAGAGGCAGCGGAGGCCCAGGTGACTGCTCCTTCTTGGTAGCAGCCCTGGAGGCCTCCAGCTGAGGCCAGGTGACTGTCGGGCCCTGCTGGTGGTAGGCTGCTGCTGGCAGTCTGCGTCTGAAGCGGGAGAGACCAAAGCCTCGGAGAACTCGTTAGGCCCTGGGCTGTGCCCATGCACAGAGTGAGCCAGAGAAGAGGCTCGAGGTTGTGGGGCGGGGGACCCAGGGCATGAAGCCAGAGGCCCAGAAGGGGCCACCCGGCTGACATTGGGTCACAGCTCGCTTTTGAACATTGCCCCTCCAGCATGGTTGAGGTCAATTTTGAGAGTCTCCGGATGAACCGTGGATAAGGGTGGCTGTGGGGGGCCCGTCTTCCTCCCCAGATGCGCAGTTTGTAGCAGCCTTCCCATCTGACAGCTCGAGGACACAAGGCCTGACCTCCTGGAGAACCGCTCGGGACGAGAATTCAGCTTGCAGCCTTCCAGCTGTTTGTAATAGAAAAGTGTCTGTGGAAGTAATCTGGGCCTCCATTTGTCTCTGGCTTCACTGAATGATCTTTACTCAGATTTCAACATCAGTTTCCCTGCCCGGCTTGTTTTGGGTGCCAGGATTCCATACAAGGCTTCTCATCTGTCCCTTTGGGCTCTCTAAAGACAGAGAGAACAACAGAGCCTGCCCATTTGGGACCACTGGGATCAAGCCCTGGGGGCACCCTTGGAAGTCTGGAGGCTTCTTGTGCTGCTGGCACCCGCTGAGAGTCCTGTGTCACTGCCCAGTGTGAGCTCAAGGAAGGCTGGACAGGGGACTTGTGGGCAAACCCTTCTGAGCTAGGAGTGCCTCCCGGCCCGACACAGACAGGAAGCCCCATGTTGTTGCAGCCGGCACCCACCTCCGGGAGAAGGGAGACGGTCTGGCGGTCAGCAGAGGAATGTGGCTGCCCTGAGCGATCCAGGCGTGCCACCCAGACTTCACAGTCCAAGCCTCTCTCTTTTGGGGGAGCCGGCTCTTGGTGTGGGAGGGCAGCTAGGAGCCAGAGCAGCCGAGTGCTGCTGGCCGCTTGCGCTGTTACAGAGGTCACCCATATTGCCGGGCAGAGGCCGCCAGGGTTAAAAGGCACAGCCAGACTCCCCCAGAGCTTTCTCTTGCTCTGCTAAACTGGCAGGTGAGTGACGGGCCAGGGCTCCTTACCTGTAGCTACAAATGTGCTGGGTTCTTCCCAAGGTCTCCTCAACTGGGGTTCCAGTCTTGTCCCATCCAAGTCTACGTGTTGATCTCCTGTCCTTGGGGTCCTGGTGAGGAGAAGAGGAGCTGTGAAACAGTTAAGGAAGAGTGTGTCTCTTCTCCATCTTCTCCTGTGGGAGAAAAAAGGCCCCTTGGGGGACTGACTGACTGCCCAACTCCCAGGGCTTTGGCTTTTCTTTCTTTAAAAACAATCTTTCTTCCGACTCTAAGCATCAAATAAAGTGAGCGTTTGCACCCGCCCTCCTGATGCAGCCACAGATGCCCTGTGTGCCCTCGCTCTTCTTTTGGCATCTACACTACCTTGCAGGTGGCACTTTGAGAGCTGCCAGGCCTGTCTCTGCCCTCCCTTCTGGCCGGTGTGTCGATGCTTCCTCCTTGCGGGAGGCCAGAGGGTGCTGCCTCCCCTCAGTTTAGAAAAAAGGACATGTGCCCCTTGGGAGTGGTCACGGCGGGCAGCGTGGCAGGCTGGAGAAGGGCTGGTGCCTCCTGTTTCTCCAAAGCTGTGACAGAGCCCCGTTGGCAGGAGTCCAGGCCGTGGCCCTCGGGGCGGAGGCAGCCACTCGCCAGACCTGGGTCTGGGCTCCCTTGGCATGTTCGCTAGAGAAGCATGTGATACTTTTTATTGGGAGGACGAATACGGACACTTTTGTTACCGAGTCCTTTCAGGAAGTAGAGTTCAGTCCTTGAGCCTGGGGACAGCTGGGAATGTGTCCAGAGAGGGCTGGTGAGAATTCTGTGTTCTTGGTAGCCCGTGGGGCCCTGCTCTGGCCGGGGGGAGGAAGCCAGATCTCAAGAGAGAAGGGCAGAGTGTCAGGACTCTGCAGAGTCTGTCTTTGCATGCAGGGGCTCCTGGCTGCAGGATCGGAGGGTAAGCTTCCTGGAGGCAGGGAGGGGGGAGGAGTCACCTCGTGGCCCCGGGGCAAACACTGCCTCCCTATCCCTTGACTGTGCAGCTGGAGCTGCCTTCCCCATGTCCCAGGCGGCACAGTCTGTGTTTCAGGTTGGATTGAGCTGGATTGGCCTATGTGTCCCCAGGGGTGTCCCGAGCACAGTGAGGTCATCACTGTAAAGCCTGGCACATAGTAGGTGCCGTAGAATCCTTTGGTCACACTGTCCTTCAGAGGGCTTTGCATTGCTCTGCCAGAAGGGGAGATGTTGCCCCCTTCCCTGCTGCCCTTTGGTGAATGGATGTCATGCCCAAGTACTGTGTGTGGGTGCAGGGGGTCTCTGCCCCGGGAGAAGCTTCTTACAGAGCTCGCCTGGCTGCCAGAATGTGAAATCAGCATCCCCAGCTCTCCCTGCTGGCGTCCAAGCTCACCCAAGTACTTTGCACAGTGAGCCCTCGGTAAATACAGCCCTGGGCCAGTGTACACAGTGTCTTTAAAAACAATCCTTTTCCTGCTGAGAATTCCAGGACTTTAAACCGGCCTTTTGTCACAACTGGTTCAGTTCACCTTTGCACACACCTGGGGTGGAGGAGGAGAGGAAGGAGCCAGGATCAGCCTCCTTGCTGTCCCTGGGACTTGGAGGCGCGATCTGGAGGCTGGAGAAGGAACGTGCTTCGCCGTGGTCCGTCCTAGATTCTACGCCCACGCCAGCTGAGCCCCCTCTGCTCAGGAAGCAGTGGGTAGCTTTGGTAACCATAGTACCCTGTTAGCAGATACATCTGGATGGGGGCCACCCTGGGGCAGCCAGGGGCTCTCCAAGCTGGGATCTGGGCCGGAGAAACCCAGATGGGGGGCATGAGCAGAGGCCGAGCCCTGCCCCTCCAGACCTCGGGCAGGACTGGGCCCAGATGGAATTGAGGATTCCCTTGGCAAGGTCGGGTTTACAAGAGTCTCACCCCATATTTCCCTTGCCTGCCTTCATTGAGAGGGCGGGAAATGGGAGGAGAGGGCAAAGGTCACCGTTCTTTCCTGTAATTCCTATAGGGTCAGTCAGCTCATTACCCGCACAGCCTTCAGGGAGCCCTGCTGGAGGCCACAGTGGCTACAAAGTATGGCTCCCGGGGCCACTTTCTCCCTTCCACGACCCCTCCACCTTTAGAGGGTACAGCTTTGGAAGGTGGCCTACACGTGCCTGTAGAATGCTCCCATTTCACAGATGGAACCACTGGGGCTCAGAATGGCCTGCCCCAGATCAGGGGGTGAATGACTGAGCTGGGGTTGAGGGCCTGGCATGCGGAGCTTTGCTCTTGGAGCATCCTTTATGCAGATCCGGAAACAGAGATGAGGAAACTGAGGCACAAGGGATAAGTGGCAGAGCTGGGATTTGAACCCAAGTCCTTTGGCTCCAGATGCAGCTCCCCCTCAGGCTGATGTATCCTGGTGGGGGGGGGTGATATGCCTTGGGTGGACCCGTGGGTGGGTTCAGGGGAGGTCTCCACGGGGCCTACAGGCTCACAGCTCTGGACTCTGGCTGCCATGCCTCAGAGACGTCCTCCCTCCCTAGGCCCTCCACTCTGCTTAGGACCGCTCGCGCTGGAGGAACCCTGAGCTCTGGGGGCCGCATCCTTTAGGAGGGTACCGGGGCAGCCACTTCTCAGTTGCTAGCAGTGAAGGACTCTGTCCGCCCTCTCTGCCCACGCCCTCCTGGTATTCTCTGATGCCTTATTTTCCCCCATTCACATAGGAACTTCTACTTGTATCTTTCTGCTTGTGTCCCCAGAGCCTATCCCAGGGCCAGGTATACAGTAAGCTCTTAATACATGCTTACTTGATTGATTGAAAGAGAAAAGAAAGCTCCAGGTAGCAGTATCCAAGTTTATTCTCAAGCAGCAAAGTCAGGTGAAGAACAGGCCTACTGTATGCCCAGCCCTGTGCTGGGTGCTGGGATACAGAGACCACAATGAAACCCTCCCTGTCTAATGGGAGAGACAGCTCGTGTCCATACAGGTGTGCACACCCAGCCGCATCCCTGGAAGCAGTGACAGAGGAGCTGTGCGGGAGAGGCTCACCTAGCTAGGGGGGAGACCTTGGGGGGCCTCAGGGATGGGGCCTGGCGCTGGTTCTGGAAGCTGCCTTGCCAGGGTGGCAGAGCTTTCCAGACAGAGGGTGGACAACGGCAGTGGATAACCGTGGGGGCTGGGAGAGGTCTGGCTGGACTGCGTGTGCAGGAGACGAGTGAGGGGCGGCAGACCCAGGTGGTGAGCAGCTCTAAAGGCCACGAAGGAGGGTGTGTTTGATCCCAGCGATTACAGGGAACGTGGCCAGACCCGCCGTGGCGAGGTCGCCTTGGAAGCAGTTATGAAGGATGGATTGGGATGGGGCGAGGCTGGAAGCCTGAACCCCGGTTCAGAGTTCAAATCCTTCCTCAGACCTTGACCTTAAGCAAGTCATTTAACTGCTTTCTGCCTCAGTTTACTTATGTGTAAAATGGGGTTAATTTATAGCACCTGTGGTTCAGGAGTGTGAGATCGGATGAGACAGTATTTGTGAGGTTAAAGCACTGGACTAATGCTGTTTGATTGTGTTGTCCTTGTTATCCAAGCAAGAACAGTGAGGTGGTTGTGTGAGGAAAGGAGGCGTTCTGCACAAGGAGGTGTCGCAGGATGGGAAGGACGAGATTTGGAAACCAGTTCAATGTGTGGGGCGAGCTCCAAGGAGGCTGGAGGGCGGCGCCTTGGGCTGGGTCGCCTCCCCAGCATGTGCCTGTTGGAGGGCTGTGCGGGCCTGCAGCTGGGCCCGGGGAGCCGGATCTGGGTGTGCAGAGGGGTCGGTTCTGTGCTGCAGCAATGCCAGGGGAATGACCGTCTGCGCTTCTCTACACCTGTCGCCTTGGGCCGGGCACCACCCGCTCTGGCTTTGCGCTTGGGAAGGTCGTCAGGGGCCCCGCGGATGCTGGGTCTGCTCGGCTCTCTGGCTGCCTGGGGCCAGGGCTAGCACAGCTGGGAACAGAACATCCCAACTGGTACACGAAGGAATGTGACCCCAGGAGGGGACTTAGCCCCGATGCTCTGAGCCAGCGGGCTGGGGACCATGGGAATCCTCAGAGTTGCGTTTCCCAAGAGGAGCCACGTGCCAGGGAGTTTGTTAGCCTTGTAAACTCGGCTGTCCCTGTGGCTGGCCCGGGGATGTCAGAGGCACCACTCAGGGAGCACACACCTTTCAGATGGAAAATCCCAATTAGTCCTGAGCCGAGCAAGCAAGAGCTCCCTGGTGCTTTATGCCTTCAGTAGGAGAGAACGCCCTACACTGCAGTACGTCACGGTCTTTGGGAGGAGGCGACCCTGGCCTTGTGCAGGTGGCAAGCCAGCTTGTTGCCGTGATGCCTCTGTGGCAGCACCTCTTCACACATTTGGGAGCCTCCGTGATAATAAGGGCTGCAGGAATGATGCCCCAGCAGGTGCTATACCTCACAGTGCTGCATGTAGCCAAGGACGTGGTTCTGGGCTGTGGAACTGCCGCCTGCTTTGGGTGAGGGGAGACCTCCTTCTCTCCAGATTTGCGTTCCCTCTGGGGGCTCCTGGGGATGGCAGACAGCAGCTCCCCGGGTGGAGGTGGATCTTCTGGGGGGCCGAGTGTTGCCCCAGCCTCTGCGCTCGCTTTCGGCCCTCTCTTCTGGCTCTGCTGTAAAACCATCCCCATTTGATGGAGAAGGAAACTCAGAGGCAGAGCATGGGAAGAACGGATTCTTGGTCTTGTCTGGGAGGGTGAGACTTCAGGGCCTGATGGTAGTTCCCGAGGCTTCTTGGGATCCGGGCTTGAGAGCCACGAGGATCAGCCCAAGACCTAGGAAGGGGCAAGGGCTTTCTCAGTTAACTGGGGTCATTGAGAAGTAGCTGAGCCAGGAGGTGAGCCCAGCTTGTGGGAGTGACTCCAGCACCAGGGATCACCGTCAGGCCTTGTGGTTAGGAGCTAGCCTTCTTCTGGGGCTTAGCGCTTTGACTGAGGGCTTTGCACAGAGTGGGCTGGCTCAATGCTCAATGAATAGTTATTCAGCTGGACCCATTGCATTAGCCCGTCTCTGAGTATACAACACCTGGGCTATTTCCTGCAGAAAATCTGGGGTTGCTACAGAAAGGGACAAATTTTGCTTTTAAATTACGGAAGAATAGAAGACAGCATGCTGATTTTCAAAAGGCGTCTCTAGAGTTTTCCCACTTTCCAAAAATTATCTGTAGTAAAGAAAGTGGCAGGCTGCTTCATCCCCGTCTGTTTTTAAAAGCATGAATACACACATTTATTTTTTTCTTTACTATCTTGGGGCCTGGGAGGTAGGTGGTCTGAATTCAGTTTTCAGGCCTCATTAGAGACTTGCTGAGTACTGAGTGATTGGGGCATGTTTCTTCACACACACACACACACACACACACACACACACACACACACACACACACACACACACTCTCTGTCTCTCTCTCTGTCTGTCTCTCTCTCTCTGTCTCTCTCTCTCTCTCACTCTGCCTCACTCAGTTTCCCTCTTTTCTTCGTCAGAGCTGATGAGTTCTACTTCCTACCAGATTGAGATGTTCTGAGGATAAAAGATTGAAGGTCAGGAAAGCGAGGCCGTCATGGAAGTACTTTATGGTGTGTTTCCCAATGTCTGCAGTTCATCTGAAACTTGGGGGCACGTTTTGGGTCGTAATCTTAGGAGCTGTGCACTGACACAGCTCTTTGTTCCAGCCGAGCTGGTGCCTGCCCTCCACTAGCAAATACTCATTCGTCAGGCCTCCAGGAACTCCTCCTGAGTCTTTCCCACTGGGGGTGTGGGATTGAGGGGGGTGGTCCTGAGTGCCAGCGTGCTACCAGGCACATCCCACGGCAGCTCTGCCTCGTCTTCCTGGGCAGCTCGTGCCCTGTCTTCCCCCAGAGCCTTGCTGGAGGATGGGCCTGGCCACCACGTCCCCAAGTCCCTTCCCTCCATCTTGGGATGTTTGTTTGGGTGACACTCACGCTTTTATCCCTCCATCTTGCCACATGTCCATCCTCTTCCTTTCCCACTCATGCGTTCTAGCTTCTCCGTCAGCTCTGCACTGAAATGTTTTTGTTTCATTCTTATCAAAAGCTCAGCGGCATTAGGTAACCCAAAGGGCATTGTGAGGTGCGTGGTAAGTTGAAGTAGGCTTCCGCATGGCACGATGATGAGTCACATGAGCAGCTTCACCAGCTGGATGTCCTGTTGGCATCTCAAATCCAGCATGTCCAAAACAAAACTCATCTTCCCCCCAAACTCTCCCTTCTCCCAGATTTCTCAGTTTCTGTCGGGGCACTACAGTCCTTCCCTGTCATTCCCCTGTTTAATGTTTAGTTTATACATATAGGTCTTTTTCCTTTTAAAAAAAATCTAGGAGTGCTATTGCTGGGTCAAAGGCCTGCAGTCTTGTAGCCCTTGGGGCATAGTTCTATATTGTTCTCCAGAATGGTTGGCCCAGTTCACAGCTCCACCAGCAATGCATTAGTATTCCAACTTCTTCACATCCCCTCTGGCATTTGTCATTTCTGATAGATATGAGGTGGTACCACAGAGTCGTTTTAATTTGCATTTCCCTGGTCAGTCACGATTTAGAGCATTTTTTCTTACGGTTATAAAATGCTTTGTTTTTTTTTCCTCCTCAAAACTGCCTATTCATATCCTTTGATCATTTATCAATTGGGTATTGGCTCTGATTTTTATAACTTTGACTCAGTTCCCTGTATATTTGAGAAATGAGGCCTTTATCAGACAAACTTACTATAAAAAATTTCCCCCAGTTCCCTGCTTTCCTTCTAATTTTGGCTATATTGGTTTTGTTTGTGCAGACCCTTTTTAATTTCATGTAACCAAAATTATCCATTTTATTTCCTGTGGTCCTCTCTGTCTTTTATTGGGTCATGAATTCTTCACTTATCCATAGACCTGACAGGTAAAATTTTCTGTGCTCCCCTAATTTGCTTATGATAGGACCCTTTATGTTTAAATCATGTACCCATTTTGACCTTATATTAATAAACAGTGTGAGATGTTGGTCCATGCCTGGTTTCTGCCAAACTGCTTTCCAGTTTTTCCAGCAGTTTTTGTCAAATAGTGAGCTCTTGTCCTGAAAGCTTGGGTCTTTGGGTTTATCATATGCTAGATTACTGTGGTCACTTACTGTATGTGATCTGTACCTTGTCCATTCCTCTGCTCCGCTGCTCTGCTTCTTAGGCAAGACTGGATTGTTTCTGGTGATTACCACTTTATAATACAGTTTGAACTCTGCTACTGTTCGGCCACCTTACTTCACAGTTTTGTCATTGTTTTTCATGATGGCCTTGACCTTTTCTTCTTTCAGATGAACCGGTGCCTTTTAAAACTCTTACCAGCTTCTGCCTCTTTGAAATCTATTCCATCTGGAGTCAGGGAAACCTGAGTTCAAATCTGGCTTCAGATGCTTACTAGTGTTATGATTCTGGGCCAGTCATTTAACCTGTGTGCCTCAGTTTCCTCAACTGGAAAATGAAGATAATAATAGCACTTTCTGCCAGGGTTGTCATGAGGATCACAAGATCACATTTGTAAAAAGCGCGGTACTTAAGACATGTTTCTTCCCTCCCTCTTCCCTTTCCCAGACCTCTTGGTTGTCATCGATGGCCCTCCAGATCACTCACTCGCTGCTCCCTGCCTTCATCTTCGCCCCACCCTCTGCTCCTTTCAGCCTCCGCAGTTCCCACCCTCATTGTCTGTGGCCTAGAACTCAGAATGCAGAGGAGTGCCTGCCCCACGGCCCCTGCCTCCTGCTTCTTCTCTCCCTGACCCCATCACCTGACTAAGTGTCATTCTGCCCAGGTGTCAGAATTCCATGGTCATGTCTCTGTCTGGGATGAGCTGGACAGTTGCCCCCTAGCCTTTGGAGTGAATATTTTTCAGCGTCTGGATTTTGAGCTGGATCAGACCTTGGGGCCCTCTCGTCCTCCTTGCCCCACCCCCATCTTACAGGTGAGGACGTGGCGACCCACAGAGGTGCGGGCATCTGGTCCAGCCCCTTCAGGGCTGAGCCGATGGTCGTGGGTCATTCAAGGGCCTTTGTGTCACTGTCACCAAAGGAATTGGGAGGGAGTGGCAGGTGAAGGGAGGAGCTGGCCACCAGCGCTTCCAGCTCCAGTTTCCTTTAGCTTAGATCCGAGTGGGGAGCCCCACTGGTGTTGGGGCTCTCGCAGCGTGCTGGCCGCTGGGGGCGACCTTTGCCTTGTAGTCAGTGCACAGTTTACCCCAGTGCACACGGTCTCCAGGGTGGGGCGGGGGTTGCAGGTTAAGAGATGTTAGTGGGTTTCTGTAGCATTGGAGCAGCAGGATGTGAGTAATAGGAAGTGACTGAACTTATCAGATCCCGTCACACGCCTGCTCTTAGCCACCTTCAGAAAATAGCAAACCAGAGGAGCTATATTTAGCAAAAAGAGTCCGAGGCTCCTTAATCTCTTTCCCTGACCCCGTCTTTTGCTCTTGCCTTGGTCAGGGATAGCACCACATGACAACGACCTGTAGTTTTTTTTTTTTTCTGGCGACCCCTCAAATTTACCAGACGTCCCTAGGGCCCTGCCCAGGCTTTATCAGCTGTGCTTGGCTCTGTTCAGTTCAGCTTTCGGAGCAGTTGAGAACTTCAGGGAGAGAGGTGGATGAGGGAGGGATCCAGCAGGTAAGGGGGATTCTGGGGAGGACGCTGGATGTGAGCAGCTGCTTGAAGTCCCCCTCAGCAGTCTAGGTACCGACTCCAACACCTAAAGATTCTTCAGGGAGGCCCGTGGGAAGGAGGGGGAGCGTGGGCTTGGGACCTTGGTGTCCAGCTCTCAGGAGCCAGCCCAGTGTGGATTCATTTGGGGTAAACAGCTGGCATGTTTCAAGCTTTCAGACTGTTTATGTAACTTCGTCCAAGTGCTGAGAGTTACTGTTTCTTCTCCAGCAGGCAGACTCCAAACTGTCAGATCAGTTAAGATGACTGTGGTTTTCTTTGAAGAATTTGTGCTGTCTGAGCTTTGCCACTGGAGGAACCAATTTCCTGCTTCCTTCAAATGAATAATGTGTCATGTGTCTGCGATTCTGCCCCGTGGGTCAGGAGAGTGGTCCAGGAGGGGTCTCGCTCTTCTTTAAAATTTCAAGAAACAGACATGTTTCTTCCAAGAGGCTTCCAGTGCCCACTTCTAAGTAGCTGTGTGACCCTGGACAAAGGTACTCGTCATCTCTGGGCCTCGATTTCCAGCCCAGGTGACTCCCAGATGTTCCATGAGTCTGTATTCCTGTGATTTGGGAATTCTCAATCTCAGGGGACATGAGAGCTTTAGTTTGGGGCTTATATGGCTGTTTCCAAGCCTAAGAAGTCTCAGAAATCTGATTCTTGGGTTGGTCCCGTTGGAATGAGCAGCATCCTTGTCATTGCTAACAAACACGGGTCTGTCAGTCAGACAAGAAGCGTACTCTGAATTAACAGCAGCGACTCAGGATGTGGTCCATGCCTCCATTTCACGTTAGCTAATGAGACTGACCATAACGCCTGCTTGCCCTGGGGGAACCAATTCCCAGCATCATGTCGGTACGTGGCTGTGCTCTGGGCAGGCATGCCCAAACAGGAAGGGTCAGTTTTACTTTCAAAGGCAGAGGGCTTGGGGGAGGGCAGAGGACCAAGCGGAACCTCCCTCTGGAAGGTTCCTTCCATGCCCTTCCATGTTCCCCAGCACCCTCTTTCCTAGCAAGTCTCCCAAGCAGTTGGTGGTCAGCCAGCCCAGCAGGGGACGGGGACTACTTTTGCCACAGCTTAGGTGATCAGAGGACAGGCAGGGGCACCTTGATAGAGCGGACAGGGTTCCTGCCCCCAGAAGTCAGGAAAGCTGGGTTGGGGCGCTTGCTCTACCATTAACAGTCTGGCTGACCTCAGCTGCCCCGCTGCTGGGCCTTCCTTTTTTGGGCCTCTGCTTCCTCATCTGTAAAATGAAGGGCTTGAGCTGTAGCAAGGAGGATTCTCAGCTAGCCTCTTGTGTGCCCTGGGTCACATGGGCAGCCTGGGCAACCCTAGGGACCCCTTCTCAGGAGCATATTTTTATAACTGAGGCTTTTTTAGTCATTTTTCAGTCATGTCTGACCCTCCATGACCCCATTTGGGGTTTTCTTGGCAAAGATCCTGGAGTGATTTGCCATTTCCTTCTCCAGGTCATTTTACAAATGAGGAAACTGAGGTAAATAGTGACTTGCCCAGCTTCACATGGCTAGTGTCTGAGGCCAGATTTTAATTCAGGTCTTCCTGACACCAGGCCTGGTGATCCATCTACTGTGCCACATCGCTGTCTTTTATAACTAAAGAAAATGCTGAATTTCAGTAAGAGACTGGTAAAAATAAAGAGGTGATTTTTCCCCCCATCCATTCATGGAGCCCCTAAAGTTTTCCCACTGACACCAGGTTAAAAACTTTGGACTAGAGGACCTTTCAGGGCCCTTCTGCTCCTGTCTGTAGATAACTGAGTCCTTCTTCATATCCTCGTCACACCTGCCTGGCCCCCTCTGGGAGCTGCCTCTTATGGCCCCTGACAGTGTGAGTTGATGCAGCCACTCAGAGCATTTATTGGGCCCCCACTGTGTGTGTAGAGCGCTGTGGAGCTTGCATAGTAGGGAAAATGAGGTGGACACACGAAGAACAAGTGTGTGGTGATACACAACAGATTCATAAGAAGGCTAGAAGACATTCACTTTGCAAACTAACAGGGGAGAGTTTGGGTTGTTATTCTTTTCTGGTTCCCAGCACCTCTTAAAAGAAGACCCCTGGGCTAGACATCCAGCCTGGGGCCACTCGCCAGAGCTGTCCTCTTGGCTACTCCTCTGGATTCTTCTCAGCTCTTTCCCTTTTCTGTTTTTAAAAATTATTATTATTACTGTTACTTTATAAATCCCATAAAGATTTTCTTTTTAAAATAATATTTTACATTCATTGCAATAATATTTTTGACATTCATTTCAAAAAAATTTTGAGTTCCAATTTTTCTCTCTCCCTTTGTCACCTGCTCCCTCCCCGAGAGGGTCAGCAATTTGATATAGGCTATACATGTTCAATCATGCAAAACGTTTTACTGTATTAGTCATGTTGTGAAAAAAGACATAGACCCAAAGGAAAATAAAAACCAAAAAATACATTAAGTAAAAGATAGTATGCTTCAGTCTGCATTCAGAGCCCATCAGTTCTTTCTCTGGAGGTAGATAGCATTTTTAATCTTGAGTCCTTTGGAATCGTCTTGGATCATTATGTTGCTGAGAAGAGCTAAGTCATTCACCCTTGATCACATACAGTGTCCACTTCACTTTGCATCAGTTCATACAAGTCTTTTCAAGTTTTTCTGACATCACTCCACTCATCATTTGTTATAGCACAATAGTATTCCAATACATTCATATACCACACCTTGTTCAGCTGTTCCCCAGTTGATGGGCATCCCCTCGATTTCCAATTCTTTGCCACCACAAAAAGGGCTGCTATGAATATTTTTGTACATGTGGGTCCTTTTCCCTTTTTTGTGATCTCTTTGGGATACAGAACCTGGTTGTGTTATTGCTGGATCAAAAGGTATCCATAGTTTGCTTGTCTTTTGGACATGATTCCAAGTTGTTCTCCACAATGCTTGGCCCAGGTCACAATTCCACCAGTAGTACATTACTGTCCCAGTTTTCCCACATTCCCTCTGACATTTATTATTTTCCTTTTATGTCATATTAGCCAATCTGAGAGGTGTAAGGTGGTACCTCAGAGTTGTTTTAATTAGCATTTCTCTCATCAATAGTGGTTTAGAACATATTTTCGTATGACTGTAGATAGCTTTGATTTCTTCATCTGAAAACTTCCCGTTCATATCCTTTGCCTATTTATCAGTTGGGAAATGACTTGTATTCATATAAATTTGACTCAATTCTCTCTAATACTCGAGAAATGAGGCCTTTATCAGAGAAATTTACTATAAAAATTGTTTCCCAGCTTTCTCCTTTCCTTCTAATTTTGGTTGCATTGGTTTTGTTTGTACAACCCCTTTTTAATTTAATGTAATAGCAGTTATATGTTTTATATCTTGTAATACTATCTCTTGTTTTGTCATAAATTCTTCCTTTCTTCATAGATCTGACAGGTAAACTATTGCTTGCTCTCCTAATTTGCTTCTGGTATCCCCCTTCATGTCTAAGCCATCTACCTATTTTGACCTTATCTTCGTATACGGTGTGAGATGCTGCTTTACACCTAGTTTCTGCCAGGCTGTTTTCCAGTTTTCAGAACAGGTTTTGTCAGATAGTGAGTTTTTGTACCAAAAGTCTGGATTCTGGGGTTTATCAAGCACGAGATTATTATGGTCATTTACTGCTGTGCCCTATGTACCTAATCCATTCCACTGATCCACCACTCTGTTTCTTAGGCAATACCAGGTAGTTTTGAGCATTACCACTTTATAATATAGTTTGAGATCTGA
Organism: Phascolarctos cinereus; assembly: GCF_003287225.1. Classification (NCBI taxonomy): domain Eukaryota; kingdom Metazoa; phylum Chordata; class Mammalia; order Diprotodontia; family Phascolarctidae; genus Phascolarctos; species Phascolarctos cinereus. Next base: position 10,359,950 of record NW_027555958.1, on the reverse strand, counting down.
TAACTGTTAGGCCACTTTCCTTCAGATTTTTTTCATTGATTCCCTTGATATTCTTGACCTTTTGTTCTTCCAGATGAATTTTGTAAATTTTTTTCTAGCTCTATAAAATAATTTTGTGTAGTTTGATTGGCATGGCACTGGATAAGTAGATTAATTTAAGTAGAATTGTCATCTTTGTTATGTTGGCTTGGCCCACTCATGAGCAATTGATAGTTTTCCAGTTGTTTAGATCTGACTTTATTTGTGTGAAAAGTGTTTGGTAATTGTGTTCATATGGTTGCTAGGTTTGTCTTGGCAGGTAGCTTCCCAAGTATTTTATATTGTTGACAGTTATGTTATTTTGTTTTATTTTATTTTATTTTTAAATACAGATTTATTTATTTTTAGTTTTCAACATTCACTTCCACAAGTTTTTGAGTTCCAAATTTCTCACCCCTCCCCCAACCCCAAGATGGCATGCATTCTGAATACCCTTCCCCTAGTCTGTCCTTCTCTTCTATCTCTCCCCTCCCTTCTCTTATCCCCTTCCCCTTCTATTTTCCTGTAGAGCAGGATAGACTTCTGTACCCCATTTCCTGTATTTCTTATTTCCCAGTTGCATGTGAAAACATTTTTTTAAACATGTGTTTTTTAAAACTTTGAGTTCCAAATTTTCTCCTTCCTCCCTCCCCACCCACCCTCATTGAAAAGGCAAGCAACTCAATATAGGTTGTACATGTGCAGTTATGCAAAACACTTCCATAGTAGACATGTTGTGAAAAACTAACTCTATTTCCCTTAATCCTATCCTGCCCTCCCATTTATTCTATTCTTTCTTTTGACCCTGTCCCTCCTCAGAAGTATTTACTTCTGATTACCCCTTTCCCAATCTGCCCTCCTCTCTATCATCCCCCTGCTCTCTTGTCCCCTTCTCCCCCTATTTTCCTGTAGGGTAAGACAGATTTCCATACCCAATTGAATGTGTATGTTATTCCTCCTTAAGCCAAATCCTATGAGAATAAGATTCATTCATTCCCTCTCACCTTCCCCTGTTTCCCCTCCACTGTGAGAGACTTTTCTTTTCTGTTTTTTTTTTGTGAGATAATTTACCCCATTCTACCTCTCCCTTTCTTCTTCTCCGAGTATAATCCTCTCTCATCCCTTAATTTTATTCTCCAGATATGACCCCTTAATCTTCAACTCACCCTGTGCCCTCTATCTATCTATATATACATACATACATACATATAATTTTTTTCCTTCAACTACCCTAATACTGACAAAGGTCTCATGAGTTATAAATATCATCTTTCCATGCAGGAATGTAAACAGTTCAATCTTAATAAGTCTCTTATGATTTCTCTTTCCTGTTTACCTCTTCATGTTCCACTGGAGTCCTGTATTTGAAAGTCGTATTTTCTATTAGCTCTGGTCTTTTCATCAGGAATGCTTGAAAGTCCTCTATTTCACTGAATGACCATTTTTTCCCCTGAAGGATTATACTCAGTTTTGCTGGGTAGGTGATTCTTGGTTGTAATCCTATCTCCTTTGCCCTCCGGAATATTATATTCCATGCCCTGCGGTCCTTTAATGTAGAAGCTGCTAAATCTTGTGTTATCCTGATTGTGTTTCCACAGTACTTGAATTGTTTCCTTCTGGCAGCTTGTAATATTTTCTCCTTGACCTGGGAACTCTGGAATTTGGCTACAATATTCCTAGGAGTTTTCCTTTGGGGATCTCTTTCAGGAGGAGATCTGTGGATTCTTTCAATTTCTATTTTGCCCTCTGGTTCTAATATATCAGGGCAGTTTTCCTTGATAATTTCTTGAAAGATGATGTCTAGGCTCTTTTTTTGATCATGGCTTTCAGATAGTCCAATAATTTTTAAATTCTCTCTCCTGGATCTATTTTCCAGGTCAGTTGTTTTTCCAATGAGATATTTCACATTGTTTTCTAATTTTTCATTCTTTTGGATTTGTTTTACAGTGTCTTGATTTCTCATAAAGTCACTGTCTTCCAATTGCTCTATTCTAATTTTTAAGGAAGTATTTTCTTCAGTAATCTTTTGGACTTCCTTTTCCATTTGGCCAATTTTTCTTTTTAGGGCATTTTTCTCCTCATTGGCTTTTTGGACCTCTTTTGCCATTTGGGTTAGGCTGTTTTTTAAGGTGTTATTTTCTTCAGTAATTTTTTGGGTCTCCTTTAGCAAGCTGTTGACTTGTTTTTCATGATTTTCACTCTCATTTCTCTTCCCAGTTTTTCCTCTACTTCCCTTACTTGCTTCTCAAAATCCCTTTTGAGCTCTTCCAAGGCCTGGGACTGATTCATATTTTTCTTGGAGGCTTTGGATGTAGGAGCTTTGACTTTGTTGTCTTCTTCTGGTTGTATATTTTGATCTTCTTTTTCACCAAAGTAAGGTAATATAGTCTGACTCTTTTTGCGCTGCTTGCTCATGATCCCAGCCAATTACTTGAGTGTTAAAGTCTTTGTTAAGATAAGAGTCTGCTTCCAATGTGGAGAGTGTACTGTCCCAAGCTTCAGGGGTTTGTAGCTGTTTTCAGAGATACTTGTAGGGCCCTGTAAATTTTCAGTTCTTCCAAGGTGGTATGATAAGGGGCGAGGTGTTTACTCCTTTCCTGGCCTGTGACCACAAGTATTCCTTTCTGTCCTGTAACTGTGAGGAGGGGTTCCTCTCCACAGCCACTACAAGCTCCACCACGCCAGCTCCTCCTCACCCCAGCACGCGCCAGAACTGTGACCCAGATCCACACAGGGCAAAGCAAGAGATTCCTGCCTCAGCACTGGCAAAGAGATCCCTGAAATCCCTCTCTGATCGGCCACTGGATTCCCGCTCAGTCTGTGGTCCGGAAGCTTGGGAAGCAGCTGACCCCCCCAGGGCCACGCTCTTGGGGAATGGAGCTGAAACCCCACCTTCCTCTCTAGCACCGACAGAAACAGACTTTCCCCACTGACCTTCTAAGTTGTCTTTGGCATTCATGGATTGAGGAGTCTGGAAACCTCCACAGCTGCCCGAGATTCAGTCTTCTGAGGCCTGCTCCAGGTTCGCGGAGGGCTGTGCCCCTGCCATGCTGCTCTGTGCTCCCAGCCCAGTGTGATATACCTTTCTGATCAATCCTCCAGGTTGTCTTGGGCTGGAAGTTTGTTTCACTCTGTCTTTTTGTGGGTTCTGCTGCTTCAGAATGTGTTCAGAGCCATTTTTTATGAGTATTTGGAGGGGTTTGGAGGAGAGCTCAAGCAAGTCACTGCTTTCACTCCACCATCGTGGCTCCGCCCCCGCCAGTTATTTTAAATGGAATTTCTTTTTCTGTCTCTTGCTGCTGGACTTTGTTGATAATATTTAGAAATGCTAATGATTTGAGTGGACTTATTTTGTATCCTGCAACTTTGCTGAAGTTGTTAATTATTTCAGCTAGTTTTTTAGTTGATTTCTCTAGGGTTCATACCATCATATGATCTGCAGAGAGTGATAGTTTTGTTTCCCATGGCCAATTCTCATTCCTTCAACTTCTTTTTCTTCTCTTATTGCTATAGCTAACATTTCTAGTACGATATAGAATAGTAGTGGCGACAGTGGGTATCCTTGCTTCACAAACCCTTATCTTACTGGAAAGGCTTCTGGCTTACCCCACTACAGATGCTGCTGAGTTTGGACAGATACTTCTTGTCATTTTGAGGAAGGCTTCTGTTATGCCTGTCCTCTCTAGTGTTTTCGATAGTAATGGATCTTGTATTTTGTCCAAAGCCTTTTCTGCTTCTGTTGAGTTAATCATATTCTTCCTCTTGGTTGTGTTATTGATTTCATCAGTGATGCTGATAGTTTTCCTAATATTGAGCCTGTCCTGCATTCCTGGTACAAATCCCACCTGGTCATAGTGTATGATCCCTATGATATATTGCTGTAATTTCCTTGCTAGTATTTTATTTAAAATTTCTGCATCAATATTCATTAGGGAAATTGGCTTATAGTTTTCTTTCTCTGTTTTTGCTCTTGCTGGTTTAGGTATCAGTACCATATTTACGTCATAAAAAGAATTTGGCAGGACTCCTTTGTCAGTTTTTCCAAATAGTTTATATAGTACTGGAATTAATTGTTCTTTAAATGTTTGGTAGAATTCACTTGTGAATCCGTTTGGGCCCTGAGTGTTTTTTCTTAGGGAGTTCGTTGACGGCTTGTTCAATTTCTTTTTCTGAGATAGGGTTATTTAGGTATTCTATTTCCTCTTGTGTTAGTCTGGGCATTTATCTTTTTGTAAATATTCATCCATTTCACTTAGATTGTCAGATTTATTGGCATATAGTTGGGCAAAATAGCTCCTAATTATTGCTTTAATTTCCTCTTCATTGGTGGTAAATTCACCCTTTTCATTTTTGATACTGGTAATTTGGTTTTCTTCTTCTGTTGTGTTTTTTTAAAAAATAAATTAACTAATGGTTTATCCATTTTATTGTTGTTGTTGTTTTTCATAAAGCCAGCTCCTGGTTTTACTTATTCATTCAATGGTTTTCTTACTTTCAGTTTTATTAATCTCTCCTTTGATTTTCAGGATTTCCAATTTGTTGTTTAATTAGAGATTTTAAATTTGTTCTTTTCCCACTTTTTTTCATTGTATGCCCAATTCATTGATCTGTTCTTTCTCTTTTTTATTGGTGTACATATTTAGAGATATAAATTTCCCCCTAATTACTGCATTGGCTGTATTCCATAAATTTTGGTATGTTGTCTAATTGTCACTTTCCTTAATGAAATTTATTGGTTGTTTCTATGATTTGTTCTTTGACCCATTCATTCTGTAGGATTAGATTATTTAGTTTCCAATTAATTTCTTATCTATCTTTCCATGGACCTTTATTAAATGTAATTTTATTACATCATGATCTGTAAAGGATGCATTTAAAATTTATGCCTTTCGGTATTTGATTGTGAGGTTTTTATGTCCTAATACATTATCCGTTTTTGCGTAGGTACTGTGTACTACTAAGGAAAAGATATATTCCTTTCTACCCCCATTTAGTTTTCTCCATAGGTCTATCATATCTAGCTTTTCTAAAACTCTATTCACCTCCTCAATTTCTTACTTATTTTGTGGTTAGATTTATACTAGGTCTGAGAGGGGAAAGTTGAAGTCACCCACTAGTATAGTTTTATTGTCTGTTTCCTCTCGTAACTTATTTAACTTCTTTAGAAATTTCAGTGCTATACCATTTGGTGCATATATGTTTAGTATTGCTGTTACTTTGTTGTCTATGGTACGTTTTAGCAAGATGAAGTTTCCTTCCTTATCTCTTAATTACATCTGTTTTTGCTTTGTCTGAAATCATGATTGCTACCCCTGCTTTTTTTACATCAGCTGAAGCATAATATATTCTGTTCCAGTCCTTTACCTTTACTTGGTAGGTGTCTTTCTGCTTCAGATGTGTTTCTTATAAACGACATACTGTAGAATTCTGATTTTTAAGCCACTCTACTATCTGCTTCTGTTTTATGGGAGAGTTCATCCCATTCACATTCAGTTATGATTACTGTGTATTTCCCTCCATCCTATTTTTCACCTGTTTATGCTTCTCTCTCTCTCCTTTCACCCTGTCCCTCCTCACCAGTGTTTTGCTCCTGACCACTGCTTCCCTCAATCTGCCCTCCCTTCTGTCAGTTCCCTTCCCTCCCCTCATTTTTGTCCCTTTCCCATCCTACTTCCTTGTAGGGCAAGAAAGATTTCTATACCCAACTGAATGTGTATGTTATTCCCTCTTTCAGCCAAATTCAATGAGAGTAAAGTTCAAGCACTGTTCACCCCCCTCCCTATTTTTCTTCCACTGTAATAAGTCTTTCACATCTCTTCATGTGAGATAATTTGCCCCATTCTACCTCTCCCTTCCCTCTTTTCTCAGTGCAATCCTCTTTTTCCCCCTTATTTTCTTATATATATATCATCCCATTAATTTCAACTATACCCACATTCTCTGTGTATGTAAACTCCTTCTAAATGCCTTAATAATAGTGATATAGTTCTAAAGAGTTACAAATATCATCTTCCCATGTAGAGATGTAAACAGTTTAACCTTATTGAATAACTTATGTTTTCTCTTTTCTGTTTACCTTTTCATGCTTCTCTTGAGTCTTGTATTTGAAAATCAGATTTTTTGTTTAGCACCTATCTTTTCATCAGGAATGTTTGAATGTCCTTTATTTAATTGAATGTCAGTTTTTTTCCCCCAACATGTTATACTTAGTTTTGCTGAATAGGTGATTTTTGCTTATAATCCAAGCTCCTTTGCTTTCCAGAATATCGTATTCCAAGCCCTCTGATCCTTTAATGTAGAAGCTGCTAAATCCTGTGCAATCCTGACTCTGGCTCCTCAAGATGTGAATCATTTTTTTTCTGGCTGCTTGCAATATTTTCTCTTTGACATGAGAGTTCTGAAATTTGTCTAGAATATTTCTGGGAATTTTCATTTTGGAATCTCTTTCAGGAAGCAATTATTGGACTCTTTCATTGCTATTTTACCTAAGAAATTATTGAGGTAAACTTCCCTGATATCTATGTATCAGGGAAGCTTACCTCAATAATTTCTTAAAATATGCTGTCCAGGGTCTTTTTTTGATCGTCGCTTTCAGGTAGTCCAGTAACTCTTGGATTATCTCTTCTGGATCTGTTTTCCAGGTTGGTTGTTTTTGCAGTGAAATATTGTCTTCTGTTTTTTCATTCTTTTGAGTTTGATTGATTCTTGATGTCTCATGGAATCATTAGCTTCCACTTGCCCAATTCTAATTTTTAAGGAATTATTTTCCTTAGTGAACTTTTGTACTTCCTTTTCCATTTGGCCAAGTCTACTTTTTAAGATATTGTCTTCAGTGAATCTTTCTGCATCTTTTCCCATTTTTTGTGCTTCCTTTACCAAGTTGTTGACTCTTTTTCATGATTCTCTGGCATAACTCTCATTTCTTTTCCAGTTTTTCTTCTATTTATTTGAATTTTAAAATCCTTTTTGAGGGGTTCTAAGAATTCTTTTGGGGCCTGAGACCAATTTATATTTCTCTTTGAGGCTTTGCATGTAGGTGTTTTGACACCGCTTTCCTCTTTTGAATTGGTGTTCTGCTCTTCCTTGTTGCCATAGTAACTTTCTGTGGTCGGGATTGAGATTTTTTTGTTTGTTTGTTGGTTTGGTTTGGTTTGGGTTTTTGCTCATTTTTCATCCTATTTCATGATTTTTTAAGTTGAGCTCTGATCCTGGGGCACAGGGGACACTGTCCCAAGCCTGGCCACTGGCCTGCAGCGCTAGGGGCTAGAGGCCTCACAGACGTCCCACTGACCTGCTGTGCCAGGGTGTAGGAGCCTTGGTTGCTGACCTGGGCTAGGGCTAGAGGCCTCCCGCTGGCTTGCTCGGATGCCTCCTGTACTTGGTAGTGCTTCACTTTCACCTGAGTGAGACAAACTTTTCCTGCTGTCCTTCTAAGTTGTCTTGGGTTGGAAAATGTTTCACCTCGTCCTTTTGTGGGTTCTGCTGTGCCAGAATTTGTTTGGAGGTGTCATTTAAAGTTTGGAGCAGAGTTTGGGAGAACTCAGGCAAGCTCTTGCCTTTTTTCCACCATCTCAGCAACTCCTCTGCCCTTTTCCCTCTCTTAACTTCCTTTGACCTCCTCTGCACCGTTTCTTGCACCTCACATTCCCTCAGATGCCTCCCTCTTCTCCCCCTACTTCTCCGGGGCCAGGTCCCGCTATTTCTGGGCTGTCATAGGATAAGCCTTCCCTCGGTTGCTCTCAGCCTCAAGAATACAGCTCAGAAGGGCATGCCATTGTAATTGGGGAGGCTAAAAACCCCAATACAGGTAACTGTGGTGCTTTCTGGTCTACAAAGCACTTTCAAGAAAAATTCTGTGAATTAAGTTCCAGTTTTTCAGGTGAAAAAACTGAGAGTCACAGAATTAAATGTAAATGTGCCCAGGACAAATGCCAGAACCTGGATCTGAACCTTGGTCCGTCTCTCCTGGCCCTTGGCTTGCTTTCTTCTGTGTCCTGCTGCCCGTCTGTCTATGGGGCTATCAGCTCCGTAAGACACACCTCACACCAACCATTACCTGCGGCAGGGCAAGGATTTTCCCATGGGGTGGGAAGACATCCTGCTGTGGAGAGGACAGGTCACTCCTTGCAGGCAGATCGCCTTTCTGTGCTCCATTTGGGGCTCCCCCTCTGCAGACTGTGGGCCATCGCCTTGCAGGAGGGTGTCCCTGCCCTTGGAGTAGATGAGACCTCAGCTGGGCAGAAGACCAAGTTCGTGTCTCAGAGCTTGAAGCGGCCTGAGGAGTCGTGTAAGGCTCTGAGCCAAAGAGGGGGCACAGCCACCTCGCGTGAAGGCGGTAACTGTGACCAGGATGAAGACTGTCCAGGAGCAGGGAGTGCTTGGAGGAGCCGCCCACGCGGGCCATCCAGAGCCCCTCCCAAAGAGACAGCAGTGCACGAAAACCGGCCTGGATTCAAATGCAGTCTCAGACACTTAGCGATTGTGTGGCCCTGGGCAAGTCCCCTGACCTGTTTGCCGCAGTTTCCTCAGCTGTAAAATGGGGATGATGAGCGCCCCTGCCTCCCAGGATTGTGAGGATTGAATGGGAGCATATTCGTAGAGTACTCAGCACAGCGCCTAGTGCATAGCAGGCTCTCTGTCAGTTCTTGTCCCTTTTCTTCCCCCAAGAGGTGTCTTGTACTACTTTCATTTATGCAGACTAGGGATGGAAGAGGTGAGGGCAGAAAAACCAGGGCAAGTGATGTCCCCTCTGCCTCCTGGGATCTGGAAGGGAGGTGGGCAGGAATGCTATGGCAAGGCAGGCCAAGGTACCAGGAGTAGAATCTGTCCTTAGGAAAGAGTGCCCTTTGTGGTGAGGACAGGGACGTGGTCTGATCCCCCCCATGGTGGGAGCTGGGGGGCCAGGGCATCGACAGGATTCTCAGACCACCAGAGCGGGTGTGGGAGGCGATGGCCCAGTGACCTTGGCAGGGCTGTGTGTCAAGGCACCAGGACCCCAGGTCCTCAGCTTGAGACGAGTCAGGGGGAGGGCTGTGAGGTAGAAGACCATCAGGGGATCAAAAACAGCTGCCTTGTGGAAATTGGTGTTAACTTAATATTTTTGCTGCATAGACACATGTATGTGCATGTCTGGTGAGCACCTGTGGGCCCTGAGTGGGGTGACCGCAGGCAAACCCTTTCCTTCACTTGTCTGTCAGCTTCTTCATCTATAAAATGAGGATCCCAAGAGCAGCTACCCCCAGGGTTGTGAAGAGCCAGTGAGTGAACACGTGTGTGGAGTGCCTTCTAAAGACCTGCTGTGAGGGTGGTACCAGGTCGTGACTGTTGTCTCTCCTGTTAGAACATAAGATCCTCGGGAATAGGAATTATCCTGTTCATCGTCCTCATATCTCAGCCCAGCACCTAGGAGACATTTAGTAAATAGTTGGTTGACCGAGCTCTTCGAAAGAGGAGCAGTTTGAGTGCAGGAAAGAAAGCCCTTTTCGCCAGGGGATGGACCGTGACTAGACTGGCATCCTTGCTCGGGCTCTGCCAGGCTGGCCAGTCTGTGAGCGTGCTCTAATAATAAGTCTATAGAAAAACATATTACCCTGTAGAGAATAGAAATAAAATGTAAAATAAAGGTGTGGAGAGAACGTAGTCAAGCAGAACACATTCACGCTTTGGTGTTGTTTGAAAATGTCTGTCTTTTTAGCTATGAGCCCCCACCTCCAGGCCCAGAGGTGAGAAGGCTTTCTCCATGTCAGGGACATTTGGGTAGAATTTCTGCAGTTTCTGGTAGGAAGACAGAGCGGAGGAGTGAGGAGCCAGGGAGGAGTGGGTGATGAGGATGTAGAGTCAGTGAACACAGAATAGACTTCCTAGGAGTTTAGCCAAGAAGGGAAGCAGAGTGACGAGGACGAGGCGGTAACATTTGAAGGAATCCATGAATGAAGCCCTAAAGAGACCAGAGCAAGCAAAAAGACCCCAAGTGTGAACCCAGTTAGAATCGCTCTGTTAGTTGTGCGGGGCTGCCTCTCACTTGAGGAACCTCTGTGGATCTGGTGCAGCGTTCCTGAGCTGTGAGAAATGAAGGGCGTGGAAACTTAGGAGCGGATGTTCTGAGTGGATCAGTGATCCACTGATGCAGTGAGGGGGACCCGGACGTCTTGTGTGATACATCCTGACGACAACATTCTTAAAAATGTCTCAGAGACCTCAAATCAGGTCCCTGCCGGGACTGGAGGAGGGGTGATGAGGCAGAGAGGTGGTGGAGCCTCAGGGCAGAATGAGACGTGCGTTTTGGATGTGGCTAATGGGGTTTGTTTTATGGGGCTGTCTTCACATGTTACAAGGGTTGTGGTGGGGGGGGGGGGGGGAGGGGGAGGGCTGCTGTTGGTAGTGAGGGCAGGGAGGTGTCTCGGTGGGTAGTGGCCCGGACCTGGAGTCAGGAAGCTGTTGTTTGGTCATATTGGAGCTTCTTGGCAAGATCCTAGTGTAGTTGGCCATTTTCTTCTCATTTTACAGATGAGGAAACTGAGGCAAATAGGGTGAAGTGACTTGCCCAGGGTCACACAGCTAGTAAGTGTTGGAGGCTAGATTTGAGCTTGGTTCTTCCTGACTCCGGGGCCAGCACTCCGTCCCCTGTGCCACCTAGCTGCCCTCACTGGCAGAAAGACCTGAATTCAAATTTGACCTCAGCTAAAAATAGCTAGTGGCTGTGTGACCCTGGGCAAGTCACTTACTAACTCTGTCGTCCTCAGTTTCGTCCTCTGTAAAATGGGGATAATAGTAGCACCGCAGTTGTCGTGAGGCTAACGGTTAGGTGATGTGGGTAAAGCCCTATTAATGCCAGCCTTATTGTTGTGTCATTGTTGAGCTTCCCAGGAAAGAAGAGATAAAGGCCATCAGTGTGTCTGGAAGCGCAGAAAGGCAGGACAGCTTTGAAAGTCGCACATTGAGTGTATTATGTACTTAGAAAACTGTATGGAACGGAGATTCATGATCTTACGCATAATCTTTTTTTGGTTTTACTCTCCCCCCCCCCCCGCTTAGGCAGTTGGGGTTAAGTGACTTGCCCAGGGACATACAGCTAGTGTCACATGTCTGAGGTCGAATTTGAACTCAGGTCCTCCTGACTTCAAGGCCAGAGCTTATCCACTGCGCTACCTAGCTGCCCCTTTGGTTTTACTTTTAAAAAATGCTTTGGGAAGGGGGTTGTTAAGTACAGGGGGGAAAGTTAAAATAAGAGGGAAGAGATGAGCGGCATTCACTGAGTGCTCTGGGCCAAGCACTGTTAGTTCTGGCGCTGCAGAGAGAGCCCAGAGAGCTTTGGCACAGGTAGGGGCGGTGTCCTGTGAACGGCGGCCTCAGGGTTCTCAGAGCCCAGAGGGGAGGGGAGGGTTTGCTCCTATCAGGCCTGGTGTCTGCTGCTCTCTCTGGTTTCAAGGGTGCAGCAGGTGCAGGATGGGGGAGGTGTAGTGGCAGGAGCCCTGGTTTGGGTCTGGGCTCCACCTCAGTAACCACCTCGGTCCTCAGGTGCCCTGAGGCCGCCGTTCACAGGCCTGAGGTCCAGGGCCCAGCGTCTGCCAGAAGGACACCTCGTCTTCCTCTTAGACCGGAGCCGAGGAGGAGCAGACCCTGAGGTTCCCAGTTAACTCAGCTGGGTTAGGTGTGAGTGTGAGGCTGCAGAATCCTCACCCTGGTCCTGCTGAGGCTTCCCCTGCCCAGGCCTCTGAACTCTGACTTCCTGAAAGGGCCTTGGCTCCTCAGGCTTGGTTTTCTGTTGAATGTTGCTCTGCCTCTCGAGCAGGCCCACCGGATCGGAGTGACTGAGAGAAGGCTGAAGATGCTCCTCATTTCACTAGTCAGCGCTGGCAGAGCTGCCCACTCCGCCTCTTGTGTCTAGGCCCGGAGGGCTGCCGTCCTCTCCGTGACTCGAGCGTTACAGGTGGGGCTGGAACTGGCCGCGGCGGGCAGCCCCCTCCGTGCTTCCTCATAGGCCTGTCTGGGGCGAGGGGGCGGCGCCGACCATGGGGATGCCGTGGGGACCCGGTCGTTCGGAGTGCCCTGTGACGAGTCAGTCGCTCAGTGTTTTGTCCTGGCGCTGTGCTGGGCCAGAGATGCAAAGATGAGCAGAAATACATTAGTGCGTTCTGATAACAGTCACAGTCATAACAATAGCTAGCATTTGTCTGCTTTGATCATCACAACGGCCCTGTAAGGCAAAGGGCTGTTCTTATTCCCATTTGGCATCTAAGGAAACTGAGGCTGACAGGTTAAGTGACTTTCCCAGGGTCATACACCCAGTGAGTGTCTGAGACAGGATTTGACCTGGGGTCTTCCAGACTCCATGTCCGGCTTTCTATCCACTGAGCCACCCGGCTGCCCCAAAGCAGGCCATATGCAAAATCCATCCGAAGCGGCAGAGGGGGTGGGGGCCTCCAGGAAAGGCTTCTCGAAGGGGGTGGCCCACGAGCTGAGCCTCTAAGGGCTTGACGGATAGGTTTCGGCAGGCATGGAGGTGAGGATGGAAGGCTGTCAGGAGATGAGAAACAGACCAGTGTGGCTGGAATGTGGGTCCTGGGGTGGGTGTTAGGCCCCGGGCAAGGCATTAGGAGCCACTGAAGGTTCTGTTCTTTTTTTTTCCCCAAAATAAATGATTGCTCTCATTTGTTTTTCCATCATCCACGTTCCCCACTGAATCCTTCCTCCCCACCCCCTCCCAGAGTGTCATTTCTTAGGATAAACAATTTCTAGAAAGAGGAAGGAAAAAACACTTAGCCAAACTAGCCAACATATTGAGAAAGCTGCATGCTCTGTGCGTTGTCCCGCCCGTGTCTGCCACCTCTGGGCGGGAGGCAGGGCGTGGGAGGAGCCTGGCCCAGCGCCATGTCACTGACCCTGCGTAGTGGTTGGGTTTCTGTTGTTTCGTCACTTTCCATTCCCGTGTTTTTCCTTCATCCGCTGCTTCGTTTTGCATCAGTTCATGCAAGTCTTACTGTGATTCTCCATGTTTATTATTTTCATCATTCCTCACAACATCTCAATAGTCAGTAAGCATATGAAGCACCTGCTATGTGCCTGGCAGTGTGCTAAGCACTGGTAAGGTAGAGAAGCAGAATGTGAAAAGGACCGTCCCTGCCCTCAAGAAACTTACAGTCTAATGAGGAAGACAACAAGAAACCGCATACTGGATAAAAGGAAATAATTAATGAGAGGAGGTCATCCAACTTCAGAGGGGTGGAAGATGGCCTTCGGGATGGCGCTTGAGGGAAGCCAGATCTTGGAGGTGAAGAGGGAGGGCATTGTGGGCGTGGCAGACGCCAGGGAAAGTGCCCAGGCCCAGCAGACAATGTCGGGAGGCCGATGTCACGGGGGCGCGGCGGGGGTGGGGGAGGGAGTATCAGGCTCCATCCCAGTCCCACGCCACACTCTCCCCAATCCGTGGAAGTCACTGTTGTTTCCAGCTCTTGCTCCCACAAATATGGCATCCGTGGCACCTTTCATTGGCGAGTGTGCCTGCAGTCACTGAGGCGTCCTGAGGCAGGTCCTGACCTGTGCTCAGGAATATCATTGGGGTGACTACAGGGGCTAGAGTGGAGGCAATGGAGGAAAGGAGACTAATCAGTTAGGAGGTGAAGGGTAAGGGGGGGATTGCACATGTGGGTGGGGGAGGAGTCCAGGATGGCTTCTAGGTGGCAAACCTGGCTGTCTGAGGAACTACAAGAATATTAGGGGGAGGGCTGGGTTTGTTGGAAAGATGGGGAAAGGTTGTACAGTAACAGCAATATTGTAAGTGGAATAACTCTGAAAGACTCAAGAACACTGCTGGATGCACTGTTGTTACTCCCTGGTTTCAGTCTTGTCCAACTCTTCGTGACCCCATTTGGGGTTATTTTCGGCAAAGATTCTGGAACAGTCTGTCATTTCCCTCTCGGGCTAGTTTTACAGGACGAAGAAACTGAGGCAAACATGGTGAAGTGATTTACCCAGGGTCACACAACTAGTAAGTGTCTGAGGCCAGATTTGAACTGGGTTCTTCCTGATCTCAGAGCTAGCACTCTGTCCACTGCACCACTTAGCTGTTCTGATGGATGCAGTAACTACCCACAATTTCCAAGGACTGAAGATGAAACCAGATTTTTCCTGCCTGACAGAGAGGTTGTGCATCACAGTTGTACAATTTTTGTTTTCTTTTTTAACATTCATTTTTGTTTGTTTTGAGTTCCAGATTCTCTCCTCCCTCCGGTCCCTCCCCCAATTGAGAAAGCAAGCAGTATGGTGTCAATTATACAAGTGAAGTCATGTAAAACATTTCCATATTAGCCATGTTGCAAAAAAAGAAAAGAAAAAGAAAAACAACATACTTCAGTCAGCACTCGGAGCTCATCAGTTCTCTCTCTGGAGGTGAATAGCATTTTTCATCCCGAGTCCTTTGGAATTGTCATGGATCCTTGTATTGATTAGGGTAGCTAAGTCTCAAACGATCGTTCTTCCAGTATTGCTGTTACCGTGTAAAATGTTCTCCTGGTTCTCTTCGCTTCACTTTCCATCAGTTCATATAAGTCTTCCCAGGTTTTTTGGAGCCCATCGCCCTCATCATTTCTTATAGCACAATGTCGTATTCCATCACAATCATATACCACAACTTGCTCAGCCGTTCCCCAGCTGATGGGCATCCCCTCAATTTCCAATCCTTTGCCACTGCAGAAAGAGTTCCTATAAATACTTTCGTACATATGGGTCCTTTCCCTTTTTCTTTGATCTCTTTGGGATGCAGGCCTAGTAGGGGTATTGTTGGGTCAAAGGATACACACAGTTTTATAGCTCTTTGGGAGTAGCTCCAAATTGTTCTCCAGAATGTTTGGCCCAGGTCACAACTCTACCACCAATGCATTAGTGTCCCAGTTTTTCCACATCCCCTCCAGCATTTGTCATTTTCCTTTTCTGTCATGTTAGCCTGTCTGATAAGTATGAGGTAGTACCTCAGAGTTGTTTACATTTCTCTAATTATTAGGTTTTTTTTTTTCATGTTACTATTGATAGCTTTGACTTCTTCTTCTGGAAACTGCCTGTTCATATCCTTTGACCATTTATCAATTGGTGACTGGTTTTTATTTACACAAATTTAACTCAGTTTCCTATATATTAGAGAAATGAGGCCTTTATCAGAGAAACTTGCTGTAAAATTCACACATACACACACACATGTTTCCTGCTTTCCTTCGAATTTCAGAAGCATGGGTTTTGTTTGTGCAAAGCCTTTTTAATTTCATATAACCAAAATTACCCATTTTACCTGTCACGGTCCTCTGTGTGTCTTACTTGGTCATAAACTCTTCCTCATCCATATATCTGACAGGTGGTTTTTTTCCACACTCCTGTAATACGGTGTGAGGTATTGCTCTGTGCCTCGCTCTGCTGTGCTAATTTCCAGCCTTCCCAGCAGTTTTTGTCAGATAGCGTCCTGGCCTCAAGAGCTTAGATCTTTGGGTTTATCAAACATGAAGCTGTTATGGTCATCTCCCCCTGCATACTGTGCACTTAATCAGTTTCACTGATCAAACCACTCTGTTTCTTGGCTCTGCCCGTTTTCGTGATTACTGCTGTTTGAGATTTGGTACTGCTAGGTTGCTTCTCTTTGCTTTTTTTTTCTCATTGGTTCCCTAGATATTCTTGACTTTTTGTTCTTCCAGATGAATTTATGATTTTTTCTGGCTCTGTAAAATAATTCTCTGTTAGTTTGATTGGTATGACTCTGGATAAGGACATAATGTTAGGTAGAATTGTCCTTTTTATTATATTGGCTCAGCCTACTCCTGAACTATTAATATGCCTGCAGTTCTTTAGGTCTGTCTTTCTTTCTGTAAAAAGTGTTTTGTAATTGTTTTTGTATAGTTCTGGGTTTGTCTTGTCAGATAGACTCCCAAGTATTTTATATTGTGTGCAGTTACTTTAAATGGAACTTCTCTTTCTGTGTCTTCCTGCTAGGTTTTGTTGGTAATATATAGAACTGATGATTTATGTGGGTTTATTTTATATCCTGCAATGTTGCTAATGTTGTTAATTGTTTCAAGTAGCATTTTCGTTGATTCTCTAGGATTCTTTATGTATGCCAGCGTGTCGTCTGCAAAGAATGATGGTTTGGTTTCCTTATTGCCTAGTCTGATTCCTTCAGTTGCTTTTTCTTCTCTTATTGCTATGGCTAACGTTTCTCGTACAGTATTGAATAACAGTAGCGATAATGGACATCCGTGCTTCAGCCCTGATCTTACTGGGGAGGCTTCATGTTTATCCCCGTTACAGATAATGGTCGCTCTTGGTTTTAGATAGATACTACCTGTCATTTGAAGAAAAGCTCCATTAATTCCTGTGCTCTCTAGTGTTTTCAATAGGAATGGGTGTGGTATTTTGTCAAAGGCTTTTTCTGCATCTATTGAGGTGATATGGTTTTTGTTGTTTTTGTTATTTATGTGGTCAGTTATACTTAATAGTTTTCCTAATATTGAACCAGCCCTGCATTTCTGGTGTAAATACTATCTGGCCATAGTCTGTGATCTTTGTGGCATATTGCTATAGTCTTTTTTTTTTTCCCTTTGGCTAGGCAGTGGGGTTAAGTGACTTGCCCAGGGTCACACAGCTAGTAAGTGTCAAGTATCTGAGGCCAGATTTGAACTCAGGTCCTCCTGACTCCAGGGTTGCTGCTCTATCCACTGTACCACCTAGTTGCCCCGCTATGGTCTTTTTGCTAGTATTTTATTTTAGCATCAATATTCATTAGTGAAGTTGGTTTATAGTTTTCTTTTCTTTCTTTTTTGACTGTCCTTGCTTTAGGCATCAAAACTATATTTGTGCCATAGAAGGAATTTGGTAGGACTCCTTCTTTACCTATTTTTTCAGATAGTTTATGTAGTATTGAAATTAATTTTTCTTTAAATGTTTAATCTTGGGGATTTTTTTCTTAGGAAGCTCATTTATGTTTTGTTCAATTTCTTTTTCTAAGAAAGGGTTGTTTAAGTGTTTTATTTCCTCTATTCTGGAAATTTATATTTTTATAAATATTCATCCATTTTACTTAGATTGTCAGATTTGTTGGCATATAATTGGGCAAAATTGTTCCTAATAATTGCTTTAATTTCATCTTCATTGGTGGTGCGCTTATCCTTTTAATTTTTGATACTGGTGATTTAGTTTTCTTTTTCTTTTTAAGTCAAATTAACCAATGGTTTATCTATTTTATTGTTGTCATTGTTTTATAAAACAGCCTCCTAGCTTTACTTATTAGTTCAGTTTTTTTTTCTTTTAATTTTATTCATCTCTTTTGATTTTCAAGATTCTATTTTATTGTTTAATTGGGGATTTTTCATTTGTTCTTTTTCTGGTTGTTTTTTTTAGTTGCACATACAATTCGTTGATCTACTCTTTCTCTTTTTTTATCAATGTGAACATTTAGAGATAGAAAAAATCCCATAAATACTGCTTTGGCTACACCCCACAAATTTTGGTATGCTGTCATTATCTTTAATGAAATTATTGTTTCTATTTCTTCTTGTTGTTCTTTGATCCACGCATTCTTTAGGGATTATTTAGTTTCCAATTTTTAGTTTCTGCTTCCAAGCTCCTTTATTGAATGTAATTTTTATTGCATTGTAGTCCCCAAAGAGTGTATTTAATATTTCCTGCTTTTCTGCATTTGTGAAGTTCTTATGCCCTAATATGTGATCACTTTTTGTGAAGGTACCATGTACCACCGAGAAAAAGGTATACTCCTATTCCCATTCAGTTTTCCCCAGAGGTCTGTCATAGCTAACTTTTCTAAAATTATGTTCATCTCTTTAACCTCTTTCTTATTTATTTTATGGTTAGATTTATCAAGTTCTGAGAGGGGTGAATTGAGATTCTCCCACTAGTATAGTTTTACTGTGTATTTCCTCATGTAATTTATTTAATTTTTCCTTTAAGAATTGTGATGGTCTACCATTTGGTGCACATACATTTATTTAGTATTGATATTACATCATTGTCTATAGTACATTTTAGTAAAATGTAATTTCCCTGATTATTTTAATTAGGTCTGTTTTTGCTCTGAGATCATGCTTGTTGCCCCTGCCTTTTTTACTAGAAGCATAATAGATTCTACTCCAGCCCCTTATGTTAACTCTGTGTGTGTCTTTCTCTTTCAAGTGTGTTTCT
Organism: Phascolarctos cinereus; assembly: GCF_003287225.1. Classification (NCBI taxonomy): domain Eukaryota; kingdom Metazoa; phylum Chordata; class Mammalia; order Diprotodontia; family Phascolarctidae; genus Phascolarctos; species Phascolarctos cinereus. The sequence goes on along the minus strand of NW_027555958.1, from coordinate 10,341,758 downwards.
TGTAAACAACATATTGTTGGATTCTGGTTCCTAATCCATTCTGCTATCTGCTTCTGTTTTATGGGTGAGTTCATCCCATTCGCATTCATATTTGTGATTACTAATTATGTATTTACCTTGTCCTATTTTCTTCTCTTTATCCTTCTTTTTCTTTTGTATCCTTTCCCTTCTCGAAAGTCTGTTTTGCTTCAGACCACAGCCTCCTGAATCCATCCCCCCTCTTGTTACTCTCCACTTTCTCTTTGCCCCTTCCCCTCCTTCTTCCATGTTGGGTAAGATGGACTTCTATACCCAACTGAGTGAGTGAGTGTGTGTGTGTGTGTGTGTGTGTGTGTGTGTGTGTGTGTGTTCTTCCCTCTTTGAATCTGTTCTGATGAGAATGAGGTCCAAGCATTGCCTGCCTCCCCCCCCAAATATACTACCCCCCCCATACATTGTTTTGCAGACTACAAACTGTCATGTGTGTTGTAAGAGTTTTATTTTTCTTTACTTTTCTCTTTTAGAAAATTTTGGAGTAAATCAGAGGGGAGGGCTGGGGATATAGCTAAGGGAGTCCAGAGAGAAAGGAAGAAAGGAAGAAGTTAATGTATAGAAGGGGTAGAGGAGGTAGAGATGGTGGAGGAGGAGGAATCGTCATTTATGGGGCACCTCCTGTATGCCAGGTACTGTGCTGAGCACTTACAAGTATGATTTCATTGGATCCTCACAACCCTGGGAAGTAGAAGTTCCTCATTGTCCCTGTTTTATAGTGGAGGAAACCGAGGCAGGTTAAGGCGCCTGTCCAGGAGTGCCCCGCCAGGAGCCGCGGCTGGCTTTGACTCCAGGCCCGGTGCTCTATCCACCACTCCAGCAGAAGCCTGAAGGGATTAGAGACAGGCCAGAGAGGGCTGTAAGGCAGCGCTGACTCGTGTCCAGAGGCCGCTGTAGGGCGCAGACGTCTTTTCCGTTTCACCACAGGTCCCATCTCCTTTGGCGCTCTCTGGGGCTCTCCCAGCACCCAGCACTGACTGGGTTGGGTTTTGCTCCTTTTTCCTTCCTGTTTACGCTGTTTGGGCGACCGATCGCATGCGTTGGCTTGCAGCTCCGGCTGCCTGTTTTGCACCGGGCTTCTCCAGGTGCTTCGTTTTTGCCATTTCCTGTAGCTCAGTCACATTCCTGGGCTCCGTGGCCCAGGGCTCACGTCAGCTCCAGCATCCTGTGTGCATCTCATAAATAGTCAGCGTAGCCGACCCGAAGGCAGGAGAGGCTGCTTGTGGCCGAGCTCTGGCCTTGGTGGGAGGAGGACCTCTTCAGAGCAGCCGCCACGTTCTCGCTAGAGAAGGCCCTGCAGTGGCGTGACCCCCACAGGTGAACATTCGTTTCGTGACAGCCTGGTATTTGCCTTCTTCGCTGTTGGCTCAGTCATAACCGGCTCTTGGCAAAGTGATGTAAACAGGATGTTGAATGTTTAAACTAAAATTTAATTGTGGGAAAATGAAACCAGCGGTGGCAGCAGAGGCCAGTTGGGTGATAGGCCTGGGGGGTGGGAGCAGATGCGGCGTGCTCCTTCTCTCCTGGCTCCTTGTGGAGGGGCTGCCTCAGGGGCTGCGGGTGCCCAGCGCTCTTACATTACAGACGGCCCTGGAAAGCCATGGGACGTTGCCTCTGAGGGAGCCGCCTTGAGCCCCCTGTACTTCAGGTTCTCTGTTTTTAAAAAAGGGATAAGCAGCTTTACCTCCTGACCTAGAAGGGACGCCATGAGGTGAAATCCCTGGGACACTGCTGCCCTGTCTGGTCACTTCTCCTCAGTCTCTGCCAGATCTGCAGCCGGCTCATGCCCAGCCACTGGGGGCATCCTCGGGGTCCCTGGGCTGGGCCCTTGCCTCCTTTTTCTTTTTTTTTCTTTTTTTTTTTTAAGGCAGTTGAGGTTAAGTGACTTGCCCAGGGTCACACAGCTAGTAAGTGTCAAGTGTTTGGTCCGAGGCCGGATTTGAATTCAGGATTTGAATCCTCCTGACTTCAGGGCCTGTGCTGTATCCACTGCGCCACCTAGCTGCCCCTTCCTCCTTTTTCTTGACCCTCATACTTGGTGACCTCCCCAGCCCCCGTGGGCTCATTTCTGTCGCTGTGCAGATGACTCCCAGATCAGTGTAACCTTCCCCTGACTTCCTCCTGAGCACTAGCTGCCTGTGGCCTCCAGGATCTCCAACTCAGCTTGGCCAGACTCCTCGTCCTTCCGAAATGCCCTCTTCCAGGTTTTCAGCCTCAGCTTCTTACTCTCTGACTGTGTGACCTTGGGCAAGTCACTTAACCTCCCTGGGCTTCAGCTTGCTCCTTTTTTACAGAGGAGGTTGGAGTAGATGGGTCCTGCGTCGCTTCCCTCTCTGCGTGTAGGATCCGTGGTCTTGTCATTTCTGCCATCATCCCTCACCTAATGAGTTGTCCACCCCTCCGACCACCCCCGCCTCTACCACAATGAGCCTCCCCAAGCATGGGGTCTCACCATGGTGCCCCCTCCTCACTAATTCTAGTAGTGCATGTGGCAACTTCTCTGTTTGGCGTTTCAAGCTTTTGACGACAGCCCTCCCTGCCTTTTCTCGCACCTTGTGGTCCAGCCTGCATGGTCTGGTCCTCACCACCCAGCCCCCATCTCTCACCTCCACGTCTTTGCACTGGCTGGTGGCCCCCAGGTGTTTGGTACCCTCCTTCCTCGCCCTCCCTCATCTCAGCCCCCTGGGCCTCCCTGGCTTCCTTCCCGTGTGAGCAGCTCTGCTGCTGCTGTCTCTGGGTGAGGCCCTGGCACGCTTCTCCGCTGATGGAATGTAAGCTCCCTGAGGGCAAGCCCTATAGCCATAGCACCTAGCATAGTGCCTGGCACATGGGGGTACTGAGTAAATGTTTGTTGTCAACAAGTGCAGACAGTGTAGGCAGTGACCCTGACAACCTGAGGCTGGAGGGGTCGACACAGCATGGGGCCCTCCCCAGAAATAGGAATGTCAAGTATCGTTTTCTTTATTTTTAAAAATGTTTTATGGACTGCCCTTTTTAAAAAATATCACTCACAGTAACAAGTAAGTACAGCTGAGCAAAGCCTGTTGGTCATGGTTGCAGCGTGGGCATGTCTCCCGGTGCCCCTGCAGGCCGTCCTGGCCCCGCCGAGAACGTGGTGCCCACCAGGATGGGCGTGGTAGGGCCCTTGGGTATTGCTGGGCTTGCTTGGCTTCTTTCTCTCTGACTCCATCATCCCAGGCTTCCGAATCCTTTGGGTTTGTCCCGTCTGAGGGGCTGGTAAGATTCTGTCACAGTCGTAATATGTCCCCATTCATTCGGACCCTCCCCAGGCAGGGGCAGCTCTTCGTGGCTACAGGAAATGCCTCTGTGCACCCTTGGGTCCGTGTGCCCATTTCCCTCCCCTGGGGGTGTATGCCCCGCTCACAGGGGATGGGCAGGCTACTAAGACGTGGCTCCAACACACAGTAATGACTGTGTCTGCATTCCTGTGGGCCTTTCGGCCTTTGCCGTTGGGGGTTTTGTCCTGGGTGAGACGGCAGGGAGTGGAGAAGTCGAGGCAGGGCCCTTTGATTTCTTAAGGAGATAGGCGGCAGGTCATGTACTTCCAGTGTGAGCAGAGCGGGGCAGCTCCTCGTGGGACGCAGAGTCAGTAAGTTGTTCAGAAGCTCTGCCCGCCCAGTTGAGGGGAGCTACGATTACCATCACAGATTCCAGGTGGGTGCAGTCAGCTTGATAGCACAGCTTTCTCCAGTGATGCTAAGTGCCCTGGGAGCAGGAGCAGAGTCTGTGTCTTGGGGATAAAGCTGGACATGACCTCGGGTCAGAGAGGGCAAGCCAAAGGGCCCATTCCAGCTGCCTCTGACTTCATGGAGGCAGAGATGCAGGTCCCTGGTTCAGCGTGCATGAGCAGGGAAAGTCAGAGAGTAGACGTGGAAACCACAGGGTTTTGGAGCCTGTGGAACTGCATGAGATCTGAGATGTACCTGGAGCCTGGGGAGCTGCCATGGGGTGGAGGGGAAGCATGACATCGTGTGGCCGTGTCTTACAAGAGGAATCGTCTGCATGAATGTGGAAGCCCCCAAGGCCATGTTCTAGGCTGGGAGGGAGAGGAAGGAAGCCTAAGCTCCTGGTGCTCCAGGGAACTGAGGGAAACAGGGCAATCGGGGCCAGCAGCCACACTGGGAGTGGATTGCTGGGTACGCGGGGGGCCTGGTGCAGCTTTTTAAACAGAACTCCCTCTTTTGCTTTCATGAGCTGTAGAAGTCTGCCTCGCTCAGCCACCATCAGAAAACTGCCTCAAACTGCCATCGCCCGCCGACCGTCCCGGTGACCCAGGGGCAGTCAGTCGATTTGGGGGCCCCTTCTTAAGTTCGGTTGATAAGAAAAAACCCTAATGAGTATTTGCTTCTTTAATGTAGTCTGGGACTTAATAGATTTTAGTACTTCAGAGAGCTGGGATTCCATCCCCTGGTGCAGGCCCTAACTCCTCCCCACAGCTCAGCCTGCATACGCACCCCTCCGTCCTGGGCAGAGTCTGCCAGAGCCGTGCCCTGCTGGCATAAACTTGGAGAGCGCCCCGGTGAGGCAGGAGAGCAGGGCCCTGAAGGGAGAGGCCGTGGCGGCTTACCCCCCTCCCCGTGATGACGTGTTCTCTAGCACTTTGCGGCATCCAGCCTCGCTTCATCTTTGTTATCTCCTCCACTGGCTTCCTGTTGCCCTCAGGGCCAGCTATGAGAGGCGTTTGAAGCCCTTTACAGCTTGTCCTCTTCCTACTTTTCCTTCCCACCTCCAGGCCATTGCACTGGCTGTGCCTCATGCCTGCAATGCTCACCCCTCATCTGTGTCTCTTGCAGTCCCAGGCTTCCTTCAGGACTTGGCTCAAGCTTCACCTTCCCCAGGAAGCCTTTTTCAGCTCCGAGGCCGATCTGAGGCCTGAATCACCTTACAGAGAGACCTGCCGGCGGCACAGATGTTTTTATTCCCACTTTTCACGTGGATAAACTGAGACTGTAATTGGTTAAGCTACTTGCCCAGAATCATAAAGCAAGTAAGTGACATAGCCAAGCTTCACAAGCAGCAAGAGGATGCCCCAGTGAGAAGAACAGGCCTGTAGTCAGGAAAATCCAAATTCAAATCCAGCCGCAGGTACTTACTAGCTGTGTGGCCTTGGATGGGTCACTTAACCTTATCTGCCTTAGTTTCCTCATCTGTAAAATGGGGATAATATTAATAACCCCTACCTTCCAGGGTTGTTGTGAGGCTGTTTGTAAAATGCTTAGCACAGTGCCTGGCACATAGCAGGTGCTCTATAAATTCTTATGCTGTGCCTCAGTTTCCCTCTGTCAAACCCAAGCCTTCTAGATCCAAACCTGTTTCCCCTCGTTGCCTCTTGTCCTTAGAGCCAACATCTGTAAACACAGCAAAGGGTAATGCACCAGACCCCATGAAGCTCTAGCCCCGAAGCCTTCCTGTTATTGTCCCTAGGCTGGGGTTGGCTGCCGGAAGACTCCAGGAGCCCCCAGATCAGGCAAAGCCGGCACCTGGTGTGATGAGCCTGGTGTCCACCAGGATATCAGGACCTTTGTCACATTGGTATGAAGGATGGAAAAAGGCTCCAAAGCCTGATCATGTCACTGTGGGCCAGGCCTTCACTGCCTGGGGTCCTCAGGGCTCCGGGCAGGGGCGGGGACAGGAGCCTGGCACTGAACCAGAATGGCTTCTCTGCAGGGACAGGAAAATGTTTCCTTCTTTGGACCAATTCGTTCTAAATTGAGAAATCAGCTTTGAATGTAAAAAGCAGGAAATCTCATGTTTCTTTTCTAGTCCATGAATAAACAGGAAAAGGAAGGAGGTGAAGAGCGAGTGAGCTGCTAATATTTCCCATTTCTAAAGCTGACCTGGCTAAAATGGTCTGAGCTTTCATTTTTTTGTGTGAAAATGTCTTGTTTCCCATTCATAGCCAAAGTAGTTAAAAATCCAGAAATACTTTTCCAGTCTCATTAAATTAATTAGATATATTTGTCATTAAAAGTGTCCAGAGTACACAAAATGAAGTTAGCATTCAGCCGGCCCTGTGGACCTCCATGGAGCACCGCAGAAAACCCCCCCATTCATTCATTCGGTTCATTTAATGTTTCGGATCTCAAGGATCTGCCATGGTGTCAGGAGGTTTTCTCCCTTCACAGATGCAGATCACACCTCCTTCCAGTCTTACTAAGTGGATGTTTGTGAATTTCCATGGCCAAGAGATCCATTACCCTGTGACCAGCTTGCTGATAAGCCTCCCCACCCTCAGCCCAGCGTTGTTCCGTTAACAGATGTGCTTGGTACAGCCTCCTGCCGGGCTTCCCCCAGCTGTTGCCGCAGTGGGGAGCCCTGGGTCGCCGTGGCCATGAAGAGCCACTGGAGTAGGAGCTGGGGGGTGCGGGGGGGGGCAGGATTCAGCTGAACAAGGCTTTGGTCGGTAGGTTGCTGGCCTTCATTCTGGAAGAGGACCCACATGACATCACTGTGTTAGAGCCAAGTTACAGTGCGTCCGACTGTGGCCGAGCAGACCGGGACAGCTTGGAATGTTCTGCCACAGGTTGGGCACAGACAGTCCGTGTGAACCTGTGGGCTGGATTGTCTAACTTTGAGCATCTCACATTCGTTTCTTTTGAGCTACTTTAATTCTCCTTTGCTCTTAGAGCGCAGCACCTTCTCTGACATGGGCACGCCATGCTGGGCGCTCCCATGCCAGCGTCTCCCAGGTCTCGCAATCGATCCCAGAGTCCTTAAGGGAGATCTTAGGAGTGTCCTTGTATCGCTTCTTCTGACCACTGGGTGAACGCTTGCCCTGTGTGAGTTCTCCATGAAATGGTCTTTTTGGCAAGCGACCATTTTGCATTTGAACAGCGTGGCCAGCCCGTGGGAGTTGTGCTCTCGGCAGTTCAGCTGGAGAGAAGACCTCGGCATCTGGTGCCTTGTCCTGCCGGGTGATCCTCAGAATCCTCCCAAGACAGTTCCAGTGGAAGCGATTCCGTGTCCTGGCCTGGCGCTGTCCAGATTGCACAGGCAGGTGGTCTCATCTCTGTAGTGCAGAGCGTTGTGCTTCAGCCTGAGGATTCAGAGATCAATCAAACTGAGACTGCCCTGCCCTTGGGGGACTTATGTGTGTGAAGTGGGGGGGTGGAGTTCCGGACAAGGTCGTCGGGGTCGTTGACAGCTGCCCGCTGCTTGGCCAGCAGCTGTGAATGAAAGCCACCAAACGCCATGCCGTTTCTTTACGTGAGCAGGGAATTCATCTTTACATCATCATCATGGCTTTCAAGTGAATAAGGTTGTGCACTTATGAGGCAGCTTGGAATTACCGAGAATAGGAATAGAAGGACAGCTTCCAAGAATGGGCTTACTTTAATCGGTTTTTCTACTGAGAATTTTCTTGAGTAGATAGTTCAGAAGCCTCTCTCCTCAAAGTCCCTTCTTCCCCTGGCTTCGGAGGGCGGTTTGTGGCTGACCAGCCTGAGCTAGTCTTGAGGCCTTGGTGAACAGAAGGCTGCTGTTAGCATCTTTAGAAGGAGCGCTGATCCAGCCTTCAGACGTTCCTGTGAGCATTCCCCAAGAAGCCCTCATCTGCCCAGGAGAACCTCAGGAGCCAATGAGGAATCCTGAGTGTGCTCAGGGCCACGGGGCTCAGAGCTGGGTGGGAGCAGAAGGATCATTTTGTCCGGTCAGGGGTCCCGAGAGCTGCAGAGGTGGGCTGACTCAGCTCTTCGAGCTCCAGATCCCGCCCTCCTTCCACCAGACTGTCCTCCATGAGCGGGCAGGCCCTTCTGTCAGGCGGGCATCATGTTATCATTTTTACCTGATGGCCATGGGCTGTCCGAGTTTGAAGGGAGGCCTGGTTGTTTTGTGCTGGGCTCTGTTCTTTCTGGGGCCAAGTGCACGTCCTGCATCGTCTTGCTGAGTGGGGCAGGGGCACCTCTGGGCGTTCTCTGCCACGTGAGGAGCTCTGTGGGCTTGTTCATTCCCTGTCTCTCCACACAATGACCCAGAGGGTGTTGGTCAGTCCTGAGCCAAGGAACCAGTGAGTGTGACCACGGACAAAAGCGTGCAGGGGCCCCTTCGCCTCCCAGACTCCCTGTCCTGCCTTCATTCAGCTGATGCCCAGGAATCTGCCAGGTTACCGCTGAGATTTTGTGGTCACAGCGCTGCGTCCGCTAGCTGAGCTGGGCGGCTGGGCCTGGAGTCAGGAGGACTTACTGTCTGGGTGACCCTGGGCAGTCATTTGACCTCTGTCTGCCTCAGTTTCCTCAGCTGTAAAATGAGGACAGTAATACCTCCAACCTCCCAGAATTGTTAGCATCAAGTGAGATAATACTTGCCAAGCATTTAGCGCGGCACCTAGCGCATAGCAGGGACTGTCTCGGTACTAGCTACTATTACTGTGATTTACACGACCGACGGTTTTTAATCCAGGAGGTCTGACCCTGCTCACCACAGAAAGCTTCTCCTTCACTCCCTGTGTGACCGTGGGCGGCTCCCAGCCCCTTCCTGGAGCCCAGTTTCCTTGTCTGTGAAAGAAGGGGTTTCTGCCAGGGGGTCTTTGAGGTGCCCGTGTCGATGATCTTGTGAACCACGGTCAGAACTAAGAGGACGTGGCAGGGCTTCCTGCCTGTGACGCCCCCCGCTGCCTTCCTTCCAGGCAGATACTTCCAAGGCGCGGGGCACCTCTGGCATTGCAGGACCCGAGCCATCACGAACATGCGATTTCCCATGACCGGCTGCAGCTCAGGTCGCCCTTGGGCTGCTCCTGTTTCTGGTTCTCTTCTTAACCTGTGCCTGTTCTGAGCCGCAGGCAGCGTCCTGCTGTGTTGGTGGGAGCCCCCGGGAAGGGGGTGCAGGGCACACTCTGACGGGTCTCAGAGGAGCGTGTGTCCTCCTCCCAAATCTCTTCCAGCCTGACTGGATGTTACTTGTATGTCCATTGAGGTTTGCACACCCGCTTCCCCACCCCCGGACTTTCTCACCTCCTCAGTGCTGAGCTTAGAGCCCGGCATGTTTGTGGGGGGTTTTGAGTTGTTTCCATTGTGCCCGACTCTCTGTGACTTTTGGGGTTTTCTTGGTAGAGATACTGGAGTGGCCTGCCATTTCTTCTCCAGCCTGTTTTACAGATGAGGATACAGTAGGTACTTAATAAATGCTTGTTAACAGAATGGCTACCAGAATCCCTCAAAAGAAAGTTGTTACTTGGGAAAAAGCCCTTTAAAGAGCAACAAAGGAGTTAGCAGCGTGTTGATAAAATACCCAAACTGTGCCTGACGGCTCTGACTGGACTATCCTTCCCTCTCCTCCAGGTCATCACTCCATGTCGGAAGCTTATCTTGTGCGCCGATAACAGGAAGGAGATGGAGGATTGGATCGCGGCCCTGAAGACTGTGCAGAACCGGGAGCATTTTGAGGTGACTCGGGAATTCTTCTGACTCAGGGGAGGGCCTCCTTGGCAGCCTGGGGACCCTTCCCAGAATCATGATTCTCAAGGAGAGGGGAGCATTCTGTTAGAGGTCAGGGAAGAGAAGGAGCCTATGTTGTCCTCTCCGTAGACCCCAGGTTAAGAAGCCCCCTCCTAGACATCCATTGCCTTTGAGCCATGCTCTGGGCCTCCTGCCCGTGACAGGCTGCGTCCCGAGGCAGGCTCTCCTGTGCACAGGGTCTCCCAGGCCCCTTGGGTCCAAGCCCACTAGCCCCGTCCACACTGGGTGCGCACTGGCTAGGCTGGGGAGCTATTTTAGCTTGTTCCCACTTAGGGCCCTTGGGACGTTGGCGGGGGGGGGCACCAGGGCACGTGTCCCCAGTCCCTCTTTCACTCACCACGTTTACCTTGTCCTCCCAGTCCACCCAGTACAGCATGGACCACTTCTCGGGCATGCACAATTGGTACGCCTGCTCCCATGCAAGGCCCACGTACTGCAATGTGTGCCGGGAGGCGCTGTCCGGGGTCACGTCCCATGGGCTGTCTTGTGAAGGTATGTGGGAAACTGAGGCTGAGCTTGCCAGACTGGCTGCCCAAGCAACAGAGCTGAGACTGGACCCTGGGCCCCCAGCTCTGCCCAGTGTCCCTTATGTCCCTTTACCATCCCGCTGCTGAGGCACCCAGGGGCTTGGCATCCAAGTGGGCATCATACCCCCAAGGCTGACCACACCTGAGAGCACAAGCAAAATGGGGAGTGGTCTCGCCGTGGGTCCTACAGCGGGCCCCAAGGGGTCACATGAGGCCCCCAAAGAGATGGAAAGGGCCCTTATCCCAGACAGGTGGGTGGGGGAAGGCGCTGGCACAGCAGCAGCGCCGAATTCACCAGCCAGAGCTTGCCTCTGATGAGGGCTTGAGATTTGCTGTGACCTTAAGTGGCAGGGACCCACCGCTGCTGGATTATTATCCCCATTTTACAGATGAGGAAACGGGCAGAGAGCAGTCCCATGACCAGAAGGGTGTGAAGTGGAGTTAAAACTTGGGTCCTGTGGACCTGACCACTGCACTGCCTAGCCAGCTGGCTGCCTCCAGGCTCGGGGCCTGACCGCTGGGCCTCGCTTCTTGTCAGGCCCTGCTGCACACACGTCTCACAGCATTTCAGACAGTGCTGCTTCTTGGGGGACAGTAATCAGTCATTTTGCTTAGACTTGAGTACACAGGTGAAGAAGAGAGAAGGGCAAGGTCAGAAAGCATAGAGAATCTAGAGCAGGGCCCGGGGTTGGCCCGCAGGACCCTCCCTCTGCCCTCCTCTGCGGGTCCTCGTCCTTCTCCTCCCCTGGTGCTGGAGGCGGGGCAGCCTCGCTCCAAGCCGCCCAGGAGGCTTCAGGGGGCTCAGGCTCCACCTGGGTCTCTCCCTCCGCTTTCCTCTCCAGTGTGCAAGTTCAAAGCCCACAAGCGCTGTGCTGTCCGGGCAACCAACAACTGCAAGTGGACGACGCTGGCTTCGATCGGAAAGGACATCCGCGAGGACGAGGATGGGGTAGGAGCGCCAAGAGGCCCCGGGTCCCCGTCTGTGTCCTCACCCTAAGTGTCCGGTGAAGGGGGTGGTTGTCCTGGTAGGCAAGCCTCACTGGGTTGCACTCGCTGAACTGGCAGAAAGGAGCGGGCCTCGGAGGCCTCAGGGTCCCGGGCCTCAGAGGCGTCAGAGTCCTGGGCCTCGGAGGCGTCAGATCCCTGTGCCTCGGAGGCATCAGGGTCCCGGGCCTCGGAGGCGTCAGGTCTGGGCCTTGAGGCGTCAGGGTCCCTGACCCCTGGGTGGGTGCCACAGGTCAAGCCTAGGGTCATCTCGGAGGGGGAGCCTTGGCTGAAAGGGCAGCCCTTAGGAAGGGCCCTGGAGCTTGCTGGTCTGGACGTCTGGCCGGGCTGCAGTCCATGCTCACACCCAGAGGGAAGCCTCAGCTGCTTCTGCCTCTGCTTTGCAGATCTCGATGCCCCATCAGTGGCTGGAAGGAAACCTCCCTGTGAGCGCCAAGTGCACGGTGTGTGAGAAGACGTGCGGCAGCGTGCTTCGGCTGCAGGACTGGCGCTGCCTGTGGTGTAAGGCCATGGTGAGCCACTGGGCACAAGGGAGGGGTGGGCCCCCTCATTCTGGTTCACTCATCTCTCAGAGACAGTGAGGTGTGGCAAAGCAAGCCTGTGACTTCAGGCCAGGGATCTTGGGTCCGGCCTCTTTGCTCCCTCTTTCCTCCTGGTCTGTGCCACAGGCTTCCTTTTGCCCCATGATGCTTGGATGCCCTCATTCTTGGGGTGTTGTTGCTGGGGTGTTGCCATTTAAACCTGCATGGCCACGTGTGGGCATCAGATGAGCGTGGGCAGCCTATTGCCTGGGCAAGGGACCCTTCGTGTCCTGTTAGAAAAAGAACGAGGAGTTAGAGGCTCTCCTGAGAAAGGGTCAGCAGGGGCCAACATTGGCCATGACCAAACAGGGCTTTGGGAAAGGAGAAGCCCAGCCTTAAGGTCTGCCTAAGTGATATCACCTGATCTAGGCTGGACACCTGCAGCTGGTGGCACAGGGGGCAGAGCCCTGGGCCAGATCTGTCCTCAGACACCTGCCTAGCTCTGTGTACCCAGGCAAGTCACTTAACCTCTGATTGCCTCAGTTTCCTCATCTGTAGAACAGGGATAATAATAACCCCTACCTCCCATTGAGGGAGAGTCAGATGAGATAACAGTTGTCCAGTGCCAAGTACAGTGCCCGGCACATGGTAGGCCCTGTATAAATGAAGATTCTGTTCTCCTTCCCCTTGGATCCGTAGAACTAGGGCCCAGCTATGCTGGGAGAGTGATTTGAAAGTGGTGATCATTGGATTGCCAGCCAGAAGGGGCCTTAGAGGTCGTCGAGTCTCACACTCTCATCTTACAGATGAGGAAACTGAGGCAGAGAGAGGTGGAGTGGGTGAGTGAGGCAGGCCTCAGACCAGGCTCCCTGACTCGGAGGTCAGGGTCCCAGCCACCATTGGGGATTCCAGATGTCAGTGGAGATTCTCTAAGAAGAATTGGGCAGTGGCAGTGGCAGCCTTGACCTCAGGGGTCTCTGGGACACATTCTGGTGCCATGAAAGTTGCCACCATTCTGGGGCAGCCTCCAGAGCCCTGGCGATGCCCACTGCTGCCTGCCAGCCCCCCACCACCTTCTGGAGCCTCTGGGTCAGTGAGAGAAGACCCTGGCCAGCTTGTCCCATTTATTCACAGAAGTTTCTTCCCCAGGCCAGCGACCCAACTGTTTGGCCATCTCCCTTCTCATACACTCCCCTCCCCTTTTGTCTGTCCAGATCCTAGGGGCTGGCAGCATGGCCTGGGGGCTGCCTCAGTGTGGGCACTAGATTGTCCTAGGAAGAAGGCACACCTCTTAAGGCAAGGATGTCCCAGAAGGATGTCCCCCAGAAGGACGTGTGTAGAGGTCACGTTGAGCTCAGGTTAAGAAAATCCTTGAAGGAAGTTAGCTTTTCAATGAGAAAACATTGGTTAAGGGCTTCTGTGTTAGGTTCTGGGCAGTGGAACAGAGATGAGGCGGGCAGGGTCCCAGGAAGGAAGGAGGAAGAAGAGGTGGCTAGGAGGTGCCACAGTGCAGAGGGCCCCAGGCCCAGAGTTAAGAAGACCCAAGTTCTAGTTCAGCCTCAGACACTTATCAGCTGTGTGACCCAGGGCAAGCCACTTAACCACTGTGTGCCTCAGTTTCCTTATCCGTAAGATGGGGGTAATCATAGTACCCACCTCCCAGGGCTGTCGTGGGCTCAAACAAGCCCATGTAAATCATAAGGCACCATCGAAATGTGAGCTGCTGTCCTCATCTATTATTATCAGCAACAGAGGACACGGCACAGGCTAAGCAGGTGGGGAGAGCTGGGACAATGGCAGACTTAGGTGACCTTAATTACATTCGCTTTCCCTCCAATCCTAAAATCCACAAGGGGGAGGGGCAGGCATTCAGCAGGCAGTGGTGGGGGGCTGTCCAGAAAAGGCTGGCCAGTCCCTGACAATTGTTGTTTCAGGTACATACGTCATGCAAGGATTCACTGCTGGCCAAGTGCCCCCTGGGCCTGTGCAAAGTGTCCGTCATTCCCCCGACCGCCCTGAACAGCATCGATTCTGATGGTGTGTATCTGCCGGCCCCCTCCCAGGTCTCTTCCTAGACTTTGTTGTCCAGGCAGGCCCCCCATCCCTACCCCAGGGTAGCTCCAGAACAGCCAGAAGAGGAGGTGGGCAAGCGGTTGGCCCCCAAGGAGAAGCCAGGACGGAGAACACTGGGGGCAGTAAGTTGGTGCCTGGGAAAAGGAGCTTAGGGCATGAGATCTCTGTTGAAGCAAGATAAGCTCTCGTCGTGGTTGACAAGGTTGGACAGTTAGGGGCCGTCGGCATCACCCCAGTGGTTGGCCAGACTTGATGGGCCTGGCCACTGTTCCAGCTGTTAGGATAAACCGGGCCCAAACGAGGCTCCCGGCCATGTGCTAAGTGAGCAGCTTAATTTACTGAGTCCAAGTCTGTCAGGAAAGGGACCAGCCCCAAGCAGATATAATCTGCATCCGCAGGGGTGGCTGGCTGGGGTTTCAGGTACCGGGTGAGACCGAGCCCCATTGCACTGTGAGTGAAGGGGAGACTGTCCTGGTGAGAAGGGGGTACTTGTTGCTGGAGGCAGATGGGAAAAGGCCCAAGGGCTGCAGGCATAGAGGCTCCTTCCTCCATGGGCCGGGAAGCTTACCTGCAGGCAGACTGTGGAAGCAAGTGGGAAGGAAGGCGGTCTAGCAGCGCCACAGAGCAGGAAGCGTCCAAATGCTGCCGTCCTGTCTGGGAAAGGAGAGCTTGGTCAGCAGAACCCAGGAGATAGACAGCGTGCAGAAACAGAATAGCCGGGCATTTGATAAGCCCAGAGATCCTGCTGCTGGGGTGAGAATTCAGGATTCAACAAAAACTGTTGGGAAAACTGGAAAAGCAGTCTGGCAGAAATGAGGTATAGACCAGCATGTCAGGACAGGCTCCTGGTGGGTTCATGATGGAGACGTAAAGGGTGACATCATAGACAAATTATGGAAGAAACACACCAGTCAGATCTATGAATGAGGGGAGAGTTCGTAACCACAGAAGAGGTAGAAAAGATTGCAGGAGGTAAAGTAGACAATTTTTAATGTGAAGTTTTTGTACAAACAAAACCAATGCAGCTAAAATTAGAAAAGACGCAGGTAAATGGGGGTGAGGCAGGGGAATCTTGGCAGCATTTCTTTTAAGGTCTTATTTCTAAGATCTATAGGGAAACTGAGTCAAGTTTATAAGAGTAAGAGCATTCCCCAGCTGACCGATAGTTGAAGGATATGTGCTGGCAGTTTTCAAAGGAAGAAATCCAAGCCATCAATAGCCATATGGGAAAAAAATGCTCCAGGTCTCTTCCCTGAGGCCTGGTGGGGAGGACGTTCTTTACAGGCTGAGTCTCCACAGAGAGGTCGGGCCTAGAGCACCAGCCCTGGATTCAGGAGGACCTGAGTTCAAATCCAGCCTCACACACATAACACTTACTAGCTCTGTGACCCTGGGCAAGTCACTTAACCCGCAATTCCTAGCCCAAAAAACAAAAACAAAAAAACAACAAAAAAAAGAATTAGCGTTCTTGAAGAAGAGAGTGAGAGAGAAGGGGAGCACCTTTCATGCTACCTCTTCTAGATTTTGATCACATCTCCCTTCTTCTGTGCATCTAGGCTTCTGGAAAGCCACGTGTCCGCCATCTTGTACAAGCCCACTGCTGGTCTTTGTTAATTCCAAAAGTGGAGACAACCAGGGAGTGAAGTTTCTGAGAAGATTCAAGCAGCTGCTTAATCCAGCCCAGGTCTTTGACCTCATGAATGGAGGACCCCACCTTGGGTAGGGGCAAGAGTCCAGTGGCCCAGGGGCATGGCAGAGCTTCAGCCCCAGGCCGGCCGCAGAGGAAAACGTCTCTCCTCTCCTCTCCCCCTCTCTTCTCTCTTCTTACTCTCTCTCCCTTTTTTTCCCCCATCCTTCTCTTTCTGTCCCCATCCTTCTCTTTCTCTCACTCTCTTTCTCTCCCCATCCTTCTCTTTCTCTCCCCATTCTCTTTCTCTTCCTCCCTTTATCTCTCATTCTCTCCTTTCTTCTCTTCCCTCTTGTCTTTCCCCTCCTCTCCCTTCTTCCCCCTCAGCTAGGAGTAGATCTATAGCATCCTTGTTCAGCCACGGATACAGATGAGGAATTGGGCAGTAGATGGGAGCTGTGTCCGTAGCCAGTCCTGCTTCTCCAGACCCTCCCCAGGTGCTCGCAGGGCCTTTGCTGCTCAGACAGGAGAGGTCTGGTCCGTGTCCTCTGTCCTTCCTTTCTGGTTTAATGTGTGTCCGTGGTGACATCTGTAGGCCACATTGGGGACTTCTGTCTTTATGACCCCAGCTGCCTTTTTTCTGCTTGAGATGAAGCTTGATGTGAGATGGGGGCTTTCAGAAGGCCCAAGTCCAGCATTGAAAGGAGCCATATCAGGATATTTGGTTTGCAAATGTACCTGCCAAACCTGTTCTCTCACTGTGGAGTTCACCTTAAGTAATCGAGGATTCTGTGGCTGGGGAAGCCAAGTCTCTTGAAACGTGACACCGAGACACCACTAGGGCTCTCTCCTGTCTGATGGTGGCCAAACCCAGCCTGGGCCGGGAACGCCTCCTGTGCCTCCCAAGGCTTTGCTGACTCTGGTGACGTTTGGTTTTATTTGACCTCAGTTTACTCCTTCCTGCAGGAAGGTCATTCATAAGAGGATGCTGGTGGCATCTCCCAAAGCAGGCATCCAGATAGGAGCCAATGTTATAAGGCAGTTGTCTGCATTGGGGAGAGGGCCAGGGTCCCCACAGCAGGGCCTGGGGGTCGTCCTGTGGTGGGATTCAGACAACCTTTGGGTGCCACCCCCATTTGGGACAGGCAGTGTGCAGGAGAGCCGTGTCCACAGCCCTCAGACCCTTCCCAGCTGTGTGTGTAAAGGAAGTTAATATCTGGGAGGAAAGTGCTTTGTTAGCTTTAGGGAAGAGCTGCCTGAACCCTTGTTATCTTAGAGTCGAGGCTCCCCTGGTGGGACAGCTCCCATGAGGTCTGGGGGCTGGGTGTCCAAAAGGAGCTGTCAGGGAGCCCTCCCTGACCAGCAGGCTCCATCTGGGAGGACGCCTAGCTCCCTTATCTCTGACATCTGAGCAGCGACCAAAGCCATGCTGATGATGGCGCAGGCGCTGAGATGGCCTCCTTGTTCTGGTCTCCTCCCCAGAGAAGTGCCCCAGGGGTATCAGGACAGGCAGGGGGCACAGTGGGTGCACCCGGAGGATTGGGGCAGGCAGCGGGCACAGTGTGCACACCAGGGAGGTTGGGGCAGGCAGCAGGCACGGTATGCACACCAGGGGGATCAGGGCAGGCAGCAGGTACAACGTGCACACCAGGGGGTCGGGGCAGGCAGTGCGCATGGCGGGCATCTACTAAGAGGAAGACTCCAGACTTGCACCTTCCTGAGAGTTCCATCTTGCCACCAGAGAAGGCAGGGCTTGAGCGACCCAGACTAAGGAAAGTCTGGTGACAGTGGGTTTTCTTTTTCCCCACAGTTTACGTTTGTTCCAGAAGTTTGACACTTTCCGGATTCTGGTGTGTGGTGGGGATGGGAGTGTCGGATGGGTCCTCTCTGAGATTGACAGCCTCAACCTTCACAAGCAGGTGTGTCCCCCGCCGAGTCCATGAGCAGGGCGGTGCGCCAGCCTCACAGCCCAGACGTGCCCCTGGGCCTGACTCTTCTCCAGATTCTGGGGTCACCGCCTTTTTGGACTCATGGCCCACTTGGGCAGTCTGGTGGAGCCTGGGGATGCCCGCTTAGAGGAAACGCCTGTGTCTAAATGAAGTAATATTTGTAAAGCCCGTGGCACTCATAGGTGCTTCACTGCTTGTTCCCCTCCCCCTTTTAAGTGCATAAAATAGTTACATTGAAATACTGTTATCCAAATGTTTTCGAAATGAGTTTCCAGGTTAAGAACCCTGGCTGTTGGGAGTAAGGAGTGAAGTGAAAGTCTCTGGTGATGACCAGGGTGTAGAGAGGCCGGGAGAGGACAGGAAGCTGGACGCTGGAGGTTCAGGGCCGTTGTGCAGTGGGGCAGGGAAAGAAATGCACCCAAGCTCAGTGCCAAAAAAGCTTCTGGGAAATGTCATTGCCTTACACAAGCGGATTTTAGCAGGGAAGGAAATCATTCCGGATTCCCCTGTCCCCTTTATCCCTGCTTGTGTGACCTTGGACAAGCCATTGATCCATCCTCTTGGGCCCCCTAGAGTTTCTCCACGCTATAGTGGGGGGATTGGAATCGAGGCCTCTGGAATCCCCAGGAACTCGGGGTCTCTGGCACTGCGCCCGTCTGTTGGATTTCTGCCGTGTGTTTAGAATGCCCCTTCCAAGCATCTTCCTTGTTCCCCATACACCCCACTTTCTTGGGCCCTTGCAGAGGCAGAGAGGGAAGCTCCCTGAAACATGTCCTCAGCCAGAACTCCAGGCTTGGTAGACAAACACACAGCCCCCGACTCCCAGAATAGCTTAGCACTTGGGGAGAAAGCCATGGAATAAGGGGAAAGCAGCCCTGCCCCAGCAAGCCACACACCACACCCTGGTGGTGAAAGTCGAGAAATAAACTCAACTCGCCTCATGGGGAAGAGTCTGCTCTTTCCTTCAGCGGCTTGTCATTGAGCCTTGGGAGGAGGAAGGAGGAAGCATCTCCTCCCTGTGCACAGATGAGTCTGATGCGAGTCAGTGGGCAGTCAGCTGCCTGGGAGGGCCCCAAAGAGAAACTCCGGGCATTCAGAGGAGGCCGAGAACCGTAAGTGAAGGGGGTGCCGACAAAGGCATCACAGACATCCCCCCGGCTCTAAGCATCTCTCATTGTAGCTTTGATGAGCTGGGAAATCAACCAGCTTTTATTAAGTGCCTACTGTGTGCCTAGCAGGTGGGACTCAAAGAGGTCAAAGACAGGAACTTACAAGAGGGTGAAGAAGGAGCACACCTCTGGCTCAGATTGTGAGGGGCCTCAAATGCCTTTGGCACATTATGCGGGACAGCTGTTAAAGGCCACCCCATCTGAGCTTTTAACATAATAGATGAGGAAACTGACGCTCCCGAAACATTGAGTGATGTGCTCTGAGTGACCCAGGTGATAAGCAGAGGAGGCTGGATTTGAATCCAGGGCTGCTGGCATCTCTTTATTAAGCTGCATATGAGCAGGGGAGTGACTTCATTAAGGTGGATTGGAAAGGAGAGGAGGGAAAGGCCAGGGACCACTTGGGAGGCTGTTGTGGCAGTGTGCCTGGCTGCTAAGAAGGGTCCAGGCTAGGGGTCAGGTCGCACTTGTGAGAAAGGGGAGGCCGGGTGTGAGAGGACTTTCCAGAGACGGTGAAGCCAGCCTCAGTTGGGACATGGAGAGATTGCCAATGCTGCCAAAGCTGCGGCCTGAGAGGCAGAAGCCCGCCCCCTACTCAGCTTCTCAGTGACCGGCCACCCTGGTGGGCTGGGCGGGTGCTCAGGGGGCTCGTCCCCTCCTGGTGGTGGTCGGGGTGGCGGCTGACAGGCGTCTTGTTTCTTCCAGTGTCAGCTGGGAGTGTTGCCTCTCGGGACAGGAAACGACCTGGCTCGCGTGCTGGGCTGGGGCTCCGCCTGTGACGATGACACCCAGCTCCCCCAGATCTTGGAGAAGCTGGAGAGAGCCAGCACCAAAATGCTTGATCGGTGAGTAGGGGAGGCCCAGAGGGGCCCCTGAATCCCTGGCTCGAAGGCTGGGGCCCAGCAGCCAGAGCTGGGCCTCAAGGAGCCCGCTCGCCCTGGGTCGGCAGCTCTAATCCTCTGTGATCACCCGCGTCCAGCCTGAGCCTCCCCTCCCCTCCCCTGGCCCATGTTCATTGTGTGTGTATGATGTGTGCGTACTCCCGTGTGCAGGAAAGAGGATGAGGTAAAGAGGAAGGGTCGGCCTGGAGGCAGTGAGGCGAGGAGGAACACGGGCAGATGGGCATCGTAGAAACGTCCTGGGGGCAACTGGGGGGGACTGAGGGGCAGGGAGTCCGGTGAGAGGTAATGGGGGTGTGCACCAGAGGCAGGAACAACCAGACTGCTCGCTCCCCTTTGGGCGTGGGGGGATGCGGGACAGTGCCTGGCATGGACTGAGGTTGTGGACCCCGGGAGATGCCCTTGGCAGCATGGCACAGTTGGAGGAAGGGTGGGTTGGGGGGGAAAGTCCCTGCCTGCTCTGCTTGCCCGTGCTCCTCTCTCTGCCCCACCCAAAACAAAAAGGGGGCATGGGGGACATTTACTCACTGGCCCCCGCCTGTGCACATTGCCTGACCTGGCCACGGGCAATCAAGGGGACAGAGGATGGGAACACAGGGGTGGAAGATCCCCCATTGGCACCCGGGCAGCTGCTGCTGCTGGGAGTACTCAGGGAGCAGTGAGATCATCATTGTACACATTTATTGAGCACCTACTGTGTGCTAGGCCCTGTGCTCAGGGCTGCCCCTAAGATGGGGAGAGGCTGAGGGCTTTTACAAACGAGGCCTGGGAGCACCAGAGGCCATCCCAAGGGGTAGGCTACCCCCCCATCTTTTCAGCTTCTGCTGATCACACACCCCTTGAGGTCAGGTCCCAGCCCAGTTTTGAAAGCCTCGACTCTCTGTAATTAATATATTATTGATGCCATCAAAGATGTCTATAACTGGGAAAAGATGTAGGCCAGTCACGCACCAGAGTCAGGGTGACGGCAGGACTGTCAGGGATTGCACTGTCTTGCTGCAGACCCAGAGAGTTTCCCTACAATGGGCTGGGTAGGTTCTTTTTGCAGGAAAGACAGGGACACAGATTGCCAGGATGAGAAGGGCCGGGGTGGGTTGCCTCCTGTTCTGGAGGATGGAGAGGCCCAAGCCAAGGTGACACAGGAGACAGCATAAGGAGGCCGGATAGCCGAGGGACTCACTGGCATGGGCTGGTGGCCGGGGGCGTGCCCCCTTCACTGGTTTAGGTTAGGGTGGCATTTTCATTTCTCCCATTTTTAAGGCCTTGCCTGGCAGACCAGGGGCTGGCTTGGAGCTCGCATTTCTGGAAACAGATGCTTCTGGAAGAGCCCATACCCCTGGGGACTCAGAGACTCAGCTTTAGGCTGAATGTCAGGAAAAGCTTTCCTTTGAGAACTGTACCAGAGCAAATGGGCAGCGGGGGCCTCCTCTAGGGACACTCTGGAGAGGCCCTTGCATCAGCTGGGCCAGGCACTGAGGGCCTTCTGGGAGGCCCAAGGGGCAGCCTCAGTTTCCCCATCTGTAGAATGAGCCCTGAAGGTCCGTGCTTCTGGCCTACAACTGCCTGCCTTTCAGGAAATCCCTTTGCTGTCCTTTGTTTAAGGGATGGAGAGCTAGAGGCTGGCTAGGTGCCTGGGGGGAGGGGGCCCTGGGGCCCTCCCTTCCTGCCCCAGCAGGTCATGTTTCCCAACTCCCAGGTGGAGCATCATGGTGTATGAAACGAAGCTCCCTCGGCAAGCGTCCTCTTCCACGGTGCCAGAAGACTTCAGTGAGGATTCAGAGGTAGCAGTGTGCCTACCACCACACCCCCCACCCCAGTTCAGCCCTTTGGCCCCGCCCAGGAGCTCCTCCAATGGCCACCTGGCTGATCGCCCCTCCCTCCCCTGGGCTGCCATCTTGAAATGTCACTTTCTTTGTGCCATCCCTCTGCCAAGAACCTTGTGGCCCCCTCTTTCCTCGTGGGGGGACCAGCCTTTGGTGGGAAGCAATGACGTATTTGTTTTCCCAAAGCTTTGAGATGGTCAGGCTAGGGACAGGGGAGTTTGAGTGCCGGCAGGCAGGTGGGGTGCAGCCGCCAGCCTGCGGGCAGCCATTGTTTGGGACCGCGCCTTCCATCATCCTTCTGTCCTGGTGCCCACTGCTCTGGGACACAGACCCTCCCCTTTGGTGCCATCGGGCTTCTCGTTGGGTGGGCACATGCTCCATCCACTCCCTCCTCCTCACGTGCTGCTGCCCCCACTTCCTGCTGCACTCGCCCCTGCTATGTCCCCTCAAGACCCAGCCCAGGTGCCGCCTGGCTCACACTGGTTGTCCATCCTCGCCATCACTCAGCCCTTGGCTTCAGGGGCAGCATGGCTCAGGACAGCTCTGGGGGCCCCACGGAGCCCAGGCTTTGGAGAAATGCTTAGGGCTGGATTGTTCCCCCCAAGAACAAGAGCCCCTTAAAGAGGGGATAAATGCCCCCCGGCCTGCGGGCAGAGGAGCAAGGCGTGTGCTACCTGGTTGGGGGAGAGAGGCCCAGGAACAGGACCGGGGGCAAGGCCCAGGCAGAAAGCCCAGGGTCGCCCATCGCAGAGCCAGGAGAGGGAGTGGCAGGCCTGGGCCCCGGGCGTGCCAAGGAACATGCTGCTTCCTTGTGGGAGAGCGGGTAGGCCGCAGGGCCCCTGACACTCTCACCTCACTCAGGCCCAAGGTGGGCCAGTCTCGTCCTGAAGATGCCTTTCCGTGGCAGAGCAGCCCTCGGGGTCAGCTCCATTTTACAGTTGAGGAAACTGAGTCTCAGAGAGATGACCTGCCACCCAGAGCTGGAGGCAGGCCCACCCTGGGCCTCCATCTCTCAGCCTCTGGTGTTTTAGCTGAGCCAAGGCCAGGGCTTCCCAGGGGTGCGTGGAGCTCTGCACCACAGACCCCACTGCTCATCCTTACCTTGTGTCTCTGCAACTCTAGGTCCAGCAGATTCTCTTCTATGAAGACTCGGTGGCTGCTCACTTGTCCAAAATCTTGACTTCGGATCAGCATTCTGTGGTCATCTCCTCCGCCAAGTACGTGCCCACGAGCAGCAGGCTGGTGGTGCGGGGTGGGGGGCCTTCTGGAAGGAGGCCCGCATGCCTTGTCCCCTGCCCCACGGCCTCCGCTCTTCCTCCCCGCAGGGTGCTCTGTGAAACTGTGAAAGACTTTGTGGCACGAGTGGGGAAGGCCTACGAGAAAGCCACGGAGGGCTCCGAGGAGTCCGAAGTCATGGCCAGGAAGGTGAGCACAACGGGGCGTGGCACATGGCCACCAGCGGGAGGGGGAGTGGGTCCTCCGCAAAGTCTGAGGCACTCCGCTTCCTTCCTTCAGTGCTCTGTGCTCAAAGAGAAGCTGGACTCTCTCCTTAAGACGCTGAATGAGGAGTCCCAAGCCTCCTCCTCCCTGCCCAACCCCCCTCCCACCATCGCAGAAGAGATGGAAGATGGTGACGGCTCTGGTGGGATCTGCGCCTCCTCCACTGACCGCTCCATAGGGCCGGCCTGCCCGGCACGGCCCCAGATATTCCGGCCTCGGGAGCAGCTCATGTTGAGAGCCAACAGCCTGAAGAAAGCTATTCGCCAGATCATAGAACATGCAGAAAAAGGTAGCCTGTCGTGGGGTCCCTCCTGCCCTCAGGAAGCCTTCAGGCAAGGGAGGGATCGCTGACCCCAACCCAGGCAGGCGTTAGGGCCTTGTCACCACAGACTGTTTCCTTCAAGTGTGGGTGCACAGAGGGCACCCTAGCCCAGCCTCCATCTCCCAGAGATGCCAGCAGCAACCCTGGCACCCAAAGGTGGCCATGCTGAGAGAGCCCGCAAAAACCAAAAAAGGCTTTTCCATATTTGGGGAGTCCTGGCCAGACAGACCTTTTTTTTTTTTCTTGGTGAGGCAGTCAGGGTTAAGTGACTTGCCTACAGTCACACAGCTAGTAAGTATCATGTCTGAGGCTAGATTTGAACTCAGGTCCTCCTGACTCCAGGGCCAGTGCTCTATCCACTGTGCCATCTAGCTGCCCCCAGACAGGCTTTCCTTAAGAGACACATTGTGACCGCCCAGGAAGTCTGGAGCTCTGGTCCCGTCCCTGACGCTTCTTGCTGTGTGACCCTGGGCAAGTCCCTCAGACCCTCTGGGCTCGAGCAGCCTCTCTTGACTGAAGGCGGCAGAGATGCCAGCTTGCCTTGGCAGAGGGAGCTTCCCCACCTGGTCAGGCCCTGCCCCTGCCCTCTGCAGTCTGTCCCTGCCACGTATGTGTTTGCTGAGCACGGGCAGTGCCCAGGGTCCTCTCTTAAGCCCCAACTCCACGGGGAGCATTGTCCCTGACTTACAGACGGGGAAGTGATTTTCCCTCAGTAGTTCCAGGCCGAGGATGTGCCAGGCTTTAGTTATTCTTGGTGGTGGGTAAACTTCCTAACAAGCTGAGCTGTGCCAGCGTGGCCAGGTGGCCGGGCCACTGCACAGGGGCCTCCTGTTTGGGTCAGAGTTGGCCTAGGCGCCCCTGAGCTCCCGCCAGCCCTGGCTTAGGTGGCCCCAGGCTGCTCTGCCAGGCTAGGAGGCAGAAGATTTGGATTCTGGGCCCTGCTTGGCTGAGGGCCATGGCACTGTACGCAAGTCACGTGCCCTCTTTGCTGCTGTGAAAGGCAGGCATGAACACCTGCTCTTTCCCCCACCCATCAGCATCAGAAGAGGTGATGGAGGTGCATGATGAGCCAGCCCAGGGAGGGGGAGGGCGTTCGGACCTCTTACAGATCCCTCCCCTCTCCTGGGCAACAGCAGGGCCGAAGGCCCCTTCAGACTCTGCCCAAATTCCTGGAGAGCGGCCGGTGGGCAGAGCCTGAAGGACAGCTTTTCTAGACTTACATGGTCCCTTCTGTCTTCTTTTCCCGATCCTTCTTGCCATGTGTCCTCCTTTCTTTTCCCATCACTTCTCCTGTTCTGTTTCTCTGCTTCGCGTCCACGTTTCCCACGTCTCTCTGCCATGTGCTTCACCAGAGGACCACGTGTAAGACTAGGGCGGCTTCCTTGTCTCAGCCCAGCCCATCACCTGCACTCTGGGTGCCCAGGCTTGGGCGCCTGTGAGGTCCCCAGGACACCTAGGCTGTGTTCAGCTGTCTCTCCACCCAGCTAGATCCTGGCCCTGTTGGGTTTGTGTCCTCCTTACATTTACCTCTGTGGAAATAACCTCTCCTTATCTGCCGCCATCTGGCTCTCTTGAGGCCTCAGCAGGCTTGTTCAGAGTGACGCTGTCCCCGGGCAGCGTTGGCCGGCTTGGCCATCCGTGTCCGGGCTTGCTCCATCCTCTGTTCCTTTCCTTTTCTGTTCCTCAGCTGTCGATGAGCAGAACGCCCAGACCCAGGAGCAGGAAGGCTTCATCTTGGGGCTCTCTGCTGCCAATGAAGGCAGAGAACCCAAGGCGGAGGACAAGGCCCCCCTACAGTCATCTCATGGCGGCAACGGCAGCGTTTCCCGAGGGAGGAGCCATCGCAAAGGTACCATCATCGGCCCCCTTTCTGGCGTCATTGCCTTTGGAACTGTGAGGCCGTCTCTGTGCACGGCCCTGGTGTCCGTGCCTGCCTGGGCTCCTTACCTGAGCCTGGACAGAGGGACCGAAGCTGTCTTGTAGGCCTCCTCCCACAGGTAGCCCGCTACTTTCTGTTTGCCCACTTCCACTGCCCTGGAGCCTCCCTGGGCACCTGAGGAGGGTCCTGCCAAGGAGCCCCTCGTCCCCCAGGATCAGAGCCTTTACTGGCCCCTCTCTGCCTCCCCCATTCCTGTTTCCTCACCTGGCCCCACCCCCAGGTAGGCAGGTAGACAGAGGATAGGCCAGAGATCATACCTGCTGTCTGAAGCCATGACATGGCCAGGGGGTCACCAGGAGCTCTGGAGCACCTCGTGGGGCTCCCCCCTTCCCCCCACAGCTAGCTCTTCCTGATCCCGTGACGTTCTACACACGTGTAGGCCGTGGCATGCACAACACGTGCTTGTCATATGGCTCTTTTTAAAAAAAACTAATTTATTTTGATTTATCAACAATCACTTCCATATGCTTTTGAGTTGAAAATTTTTCTCCCTTTTCCTCCCCTCCACCCTCCCCAAGATGGCGCACAATCTGATATATGCTATACATTTACATTCCTATTAAACATTTTCACATTAGTGAAGTTGTAAGTAAAAATTCTCACTAGTGTTTTGCTTTTGACCACCGCCTCCCTGAGTCCCTCCTTCCCTTTCCCTTTTTTTCCCTTTAGCCTTACTGCTTCTTCCCTCCTTTCTATCCCCCCTCCCTTTTCTTTCCCCTTTTCCCTCCTACTGTTGTTATTCCCTTCTTGAGCCAAATCTGATGAGAGTAAGGTTCAAACAATGCTCCCCCCCCCTTCTTTCCCTCTGCTGTAATAGGATTTTATGTCTTTTCCTGTAATGTACTTGGATCCATTTAGCCCACTTAATGAGGTTTTTTTTTATCATTACATCAAAGTCAACTAATATCCACCCCCTTTATGTATACTCCTTTAACGTGGTGTAATAACAGTACAGTTCTCAAGAGTTGCAAGTGTCATCTTCCCTTGTAGGAATGTAAACAGTCCACCCCTACTAGCAACATATTGTATCTTTATGTCTTTCTTGAATCTTGTACTTGAAGATCAGATTTTTGTTGAGCTCTGGTCTTTTTGTCAGGAAGGCTTGGAAGTCCCCTATATTCGCTGAATATCCATCTCCCTTGAAAAATCATGCTTATTTTTGCAGAGTAGCTGATCCTTGGCTGCATTCAAAGCTCCTTTGCCTTATGGAATATCATGTTCCACACCCTGCGGTCTTTTGATGTAGAAGCCACAAGGTCCTGTGTAATCCTGACTGTGGTTCCACAGTATTTAAATTGTTTCTCTCTGGCTGCTTGCAGCACCTTCTCTTTCATCTGGTAATTTTGGAATTTTGCTATTATATTCCTTGGTGTTGTCAATTTGGGATCTCTTTGAGGTGGTGACCGGTGTATTCTTTCTGTGGTTATTTTACCTTCTGGTTCTAGGACTTCAGGGCAGTTTTCCTTTATGATTTCCTGAAAGATACTGTCCAGGCTCTTTTTTTATCATGATTTTCAGGTAGTCCAATAATTTTTAAATTGTCCGTCCTAGATTGATTTTCCAGGTCGGTTGTTTTACCAGTGAGGTATTTTAAGTTTTCATCTATTTTTTCTTTTTTTTGTCTCTGTTTGACTGATTCTTGCCCTCTCATAGAGTCATTAGTTTCCATTTGTCCAATTCCAGTTTTTTAACAGATTGTTTTCTTCTGTTAGTTTTTGTACTTCCTTTTCTAATTGGCCAATTGTATTTCTAAGGGATTTGTTTTCTTCAGTGTACTTTTTTTCCAGTTTGTCAATTGTTTTTTAGGGACTTGTTTTCTTCTTGAGCTCTTCTAAGAAGGCTTTTGGGGCTTCAGACCTATTCCCTTTTGATGTTGCAGATGTGGGTTTGTTGACAATATTATCCTCTTCAGAATTTCTGTCTTGATCTTCACTCTTCTCATAATACGAATCTATGGTACGTTTCTTTTTATTCATGGTTTCTTTATTCCCTGGCCTTTAAAGAGATTGAGCTGTCCTGCTGAGGAACAGAGGGCACCGACCCAAGCTTCTTGTGTTGGGAGCGTAGGTCTTGGTCACTGGCTTTGTGTGCTGGGTGGAGGCTGTAGGGTTCTGACACTTACCTCTTGTTGGGCAGGAATCAGTAAGGCTGGAACTTTCAGGAAATTCTAGATTGCCTGCTTTTCCTTTCCTTTTAGCTTTCTTCAGCTCCTTTTAGATGGGTTCTGCAGGGTGTCCATCTGCCTGGGGCCCCTTGCAATGCTGCCTCCCTTGTTTCTGCTAATGCATTGGGAGATTCCTTGGAGGCAGAATGCCAAGGCACCTGGTGGTCTTCTGAGCTGATTTCCACTGGTGTCCCCGTCCCCCGTCTCCCCCCCCCCCCCCCCGCCCTCACTGAGGCACTCAGAGGTCCAGGTGTTGGTGTTTGCCTGCTCTACCACCTGGGCTTCAGGGTCTTCTCCTGGTTGACAGTTGGAGGCTGTAGGGTTCTGACAGCTTACCTGGTATTGGGTTGGAATCAGCAAGGCTGGAACTTTAGGAAGACTCTAGGTTGCTTTCTTCAGCTCCTTTCAGATGAATGCTGCGGGGTGCTTATCCGCCTAGGGCCCTTTGTAGTGCTGCTTCCCTTATTTTTGCTGAGGCCCTGGGAGACCTGTTTGCTGGGCTGCTGCACTGCTGCTCCCTGTCTTCTAGTTCAGCTGTTCCAGGGTTGGGTTTTTTTTTTCTGGGGTGATATTTTCTGGGTTTTCAAAGGTTGGTAGGGGAGGGTGACAGCAACTACTTTTTACTCTGCCATCTTGGCTCCTGGAAGCGGAAGACCTCCTTTTTTTTTTCTGGCCTAGACTAGGGGTGGGGAACTTTCAGCCTCGAGGCCACAGGTCCATATGGCTCTTTTGTAATTGGGGATTGCTGGTCTCTCCAGTGAGAGGACAGGGGTGGGGTGGTTTGGGAGGCACCTGTTGTCCTCAGCATGCTCTCAGCCCATCTCAGGGTAGGAACGGGTGTGCTGGGCCTGTCCTCACACCTGAGCTCCTCAGGGTGTCCAGAGCATTCCCAGGAGCTGTTTGCTTTGTTGCTTCACGCGGGGAGCTGGGGGGAGCCTGGCATGTGGTCTCCAGACAAGATGGAATGGGACTGATGTGCCAAGCCCTCTTGGCGCTGCTGCTGATGCCCAGCATGTCCCTCCCTCCAGGGCTGGGTGGGCAGCAGGCCCAGGGTCTGTTCCTTCCTCCCTCTGGCCTTCTGTGTGATGGCCCATGAGTGATGTACAGCCTTCTTTCTTCCTCCCTGAGGGGTGAACTCAGAGAGGTTTTTTTAAAAATCCTGTAGCCTTTCAGCACTGTCCTATTTTTAACACTTGTCTTTTTGTCATTTCTTCCAGTGTCCAAATCCCCTTGTGAAAAGCTAATAAACAAAGGAAGTTTGTCACTGGGCAGCTCGGCATCGCTCCCTCCCCAGACGGGAAACCGCGACAGCTTGCCAATGCTGAACACAAAGATTCTGTACCCAAGTGAGTGTGCATGTCTGCTGTGGCCATCTCCAAGCTGGGGCAGTGGCCAGCCGAGTAGGGCCGTTTGCATGTCGGGGGCGGGGGGGGGGCTGGCGGGATGACTGCTCCTGGCTGGGGTGGGGGGAGCTGGGGCTGAAGGTATTTGAGAGGAGAAGAACCGCCCTCCGTGTGGATGGCCCTGAGCTGGAGCCAAAATGTTCCCAAAATCACCTGTCACTGCAGAGAAATTGCCTCCTTGAGGAAAGACTGTCTTCTGGGGCTGGTGCCTGGTGGAGGCGGGAATCGTTAGCCAACCAGCTTTTACTCAGTGCCTGCCTCGGGCCACAGGCGACCTTGCTCCCTGCCGCCTAGGACTCTGGGAAAGCTGCTCCCTTCTCTCGCCTTCTTCACTGCCTATCAAGGAGAGACGTGTCTCACCCCCTTTCTCCTCGGGAGGGATTCTGTCAGGATCCATGAGGCCACAGCTCTGACTGGACCTTGAATTCTTCCACAGAAAAGTCAGGAAGCCTAACTGGTCTCTCCAGGGAAGCTCCCACTGCGTAAAGGAGAGGCCTAGCTCCAGATCCAGTTGTCCTGAGGCGACTTCTTCGCCTGCAATGTTCAGTAAGGGGCCACTTCCCCAGAATTCTAATCCAAGACTTTGAGCAGTGCAGAACACCAGGGTAGCCTGGGGGTCAGAAGGCAAGGCCAGCAGATGCCTCCTCTGCCCTGCACCAAGGCAGACATTTGGAAGGATGATGGAAGAATCCATCCACGTCATCCCATAGAACCCAGAGCAGCAGAGAGATGGGCATGAGCCACGCCGGAGCATCACAACGGGATTGACGCACATACGTTAAAATCATGTGGTTCTCTAAGACATGCTTCTACAAAGACAGCAGATCTCATGTTGGCATTCGGTGAGATCTAGAACAGAGAAACATGTTCCCCTAAGCTCTTTGTCTGTGTCATGGAAGGCACGCAGATTTCTGGTCTTCCATCCAGACACTTGTGTGTGCCCCTAGTGTGATGGGTCAGGTCTCAGAAGTTATGTATCAGAAATGCAGCCAGAGCAGTCTCTGAAAGGCTTCTCTTCCCTAGCTCAGCCCTTGATAGAAAACTGATCCCTTTTCATTTGGGGATGGTGACAAGAACTGAATACACACATGTGCATGCACACACACATTCACTTGTCCTCAGCTGCCTCCTGGTTAGTTGGCACATGCAGGAGGACACAGATGTGCCATGTCAGGAAGATGCCTCCTTGGGAAACCCAGGCAGTGTGAGGGAGTCACCGCTGCAAATAACTCAGACTGCCCAAAGGTACCAGTCGGCCAGGCTTGTGGAATCTGTGAGGACTAGCCAGTAGTCCTTTGTGTTCCTTATGTGTCCCTGGTCACTGACCACCAGGGCAGCACCACATAGCACCCCTGCCTGCACTAGTGTGGACTACATTCCTAGTGCTTGGCCTTGCCTTGCCTTCACTGAGAGGGAAGAGTTTGGGGGCCGAGAAGGTCA
Source organism: Phascolarctos cinereus (assembly GCF_003287225.1). NCBI lineage: Eukaryota > Metazoa > Chordata > Mammalia > Diprotodontia > Phascolarctidae > Phascolarctos > Phascolarctos cinereus. Next base: position 10,311,894 of record NW_027555958.1, on the reverse strand, counting down.
CAGAACTACAGCTGACTTACATAGAGGAGAAGGTACAAAAAAATGCTGAATAAAAAAGGTATTACTTATAGAGGTCAAATCATATGACAGTGAACTCAGAAGGATTGGACTAAATGTTTATAATGTTGTATAGTAGCTTCATTGAGTAAAAAAAATTGTCTGAAGCTGGGAACGTCTTTTCTCTGTGAAGTTTTTATTGATAGTGAGAGAGGTTCTCCAAATACCACGTATACCAATGACTTCAAATCCCAGAGTGCCAGGAAGCCTTCTCTGTGAGGTAGACAACGTGAAGAGGATTGGTGTAACCACCCACATGGGAAAACAAACTGGATGAAAAACACATATTGACCAAGCTGTGGCATGCAGCTAGACAAGACAGCGCTTTGAATTAGTCTAATCTGTCAGTTCATACACCTTGGACAGTGAGGTGGGTCTGGAAGGGAGGAGGAAGACAAAGGGCTGAGTCACATTTGAGAAAGTATGTAGTTTTTTTGGTGATCACAAAATCCATCCTTTTAACACCGGTATTCTTTTGGTGGTGCTCTGTCTTTGAGTCATGCAATACCACAATCACAAAAGAGCCAAAATGATGGCTAAGACAAAGGAGAATGGAAATGGTGCACATGGCTGTAAGTCAACTATGAAGCGGTCTAAAAGACTTAATCAGAAGCACTCATGTCTATAAAGAAGTGGGGCTGTGTATCAAGAAAGACGCAACAGACGGCCCACAGGGCACGGGGGTGCTGTCTCTCTAAATAGGGGGAATTGAGAGGAGCTTTCCAGTGAAGTGGGTGGGTTCTTCATGCAGGAGTCACAGAACGTCCACTTGAATCTTGCGAGATGAGGAAGCCTGGAAGGTCGTGACCTCCGCTGGAGGAACGACAAAGCTGAGGCTCCTTCAAAGTACAGAAAGAGAGAGGAGCCCCCTAAAATCACATGTTCTCCCAAACTGTCTGTGAGGATTTAAGTGGAAAGAATCTGTCCCCTAAAATGGACTCTTTCCCCAGCATTCTCCATGGAAAACAGAACACTCAAGAAATCTTTGGAAAATTGCGGGTATTTTTAAAAAGAAAGCTTGATTGGAAATGTAAAAATTGTGCAATTATAGAGTGTTATACCTGGACATGAGGTTCGAGGTCCTCCCATTCCCATGAAAGTCTTTTTTTTTTTTAAGGCATTTGGTGTTAAGTGACTTGCCCAGGGTCACACAGCTAGTCAGCGTCTGAGGCCAAATTTGAACTCAGGTCCTCCTGACTCCAGGCAGGGCTGGTGCCCTATCCACTGCGCCACCTAGCTGCACCCTCCTCCCCCCATGAAAGTCTTTGCAGAACCACCCCTGTTTGCATTCCACATCAAGAGCTGTTTATTTGCTGATGACTGTTCACTGATGACGTTCTTGGCTCCAAAACTGAGAATGTCCAAAACATAACGTCAGCATTGTGACGGGCCAGCAGTCGCGGAGGTACATATCTTTGCGTTTGGCGATGCTCATCTCCTCCCCTTCCCTTGCAGATATCCGGGCTGGGATGTCCGGCTCCTTACCTGGGGGCTCTGTCATCAGTCGTTTGCTAATCAATGCAGATCCCTTTAACACTGAACCAGAAAACTTGTGAGTATACGCAGCAATGGGGACACACTATTAAAGAGATAGGACATATCAAAAAAGGCTGGAGGAATTAGCTGCCTGACTGCGTGGTAATTATGGTGGCTAGGTCTGCACACCAGCTCTGGAGGTACCAGCACGTTGTGCTGGGTACTGAAGATTCTGAGGGGCTCAAACAGAGAGATGGAAAACAAACCTCCAGCCTGGGATGTCCAGAACAAGGCTCCCGTTTCTGTGGCCCTGGCATTTTAGGTCAGGGTTCGGGTTTGAGTGGGCAGGAGGAGGGACAGATCCTAGGTGACAAGCAGCATCCTGGGTGGAAAGGGGGAGGGAGGTAGGAAGGAGGAGGTCCCGTGACCACACTGGGTGGGGCAGCCACTGGGAGGCAAAGCCTGTTGTAAATGTGTGGACTTGAAGAGGTGACGCCCTGGGGTTAGGAGGCTGTCAGCCATCAGTCATGGAGGGGTGTGATTGAGTCTTGGGAGCTTCAGAAATAAAAGGGCTAAGGGAAGTTGTTCTTAATTGGTTTTTAAATGAAATTTTACAGAGAATGTTACACAGAGAAATGTGTCATGAATAACTATTTTGGAATTGGGCTTGATGCAAAGATCTCCCTGGATTTCAATAACAAGCGTGATGAGCACCCAGAAAAATGCAGGTAGGTGAGAGTCCCTTGTGTAGCCACACCCTCGGGCTCTTGGTCACATGGCCCAGGGCAGGCCCAGGGCAGCCCCAGAGCCCAAGTGCTGCTAGAGCAGCTTTTTTTTTTCCAGGACAAAAGGATGTTAGAATAAATCAAATCAAATTCACAGGCATTTGAGTGTCTGCTACAGGTGAGATGTGCAAGGGGATGAGGAGGTTCCCTGACCCCAGGAAGCTCATCAGAGTAATTACTTCTCACTTAGGGATAACAGTAGTGACATATCCTGACCCAGTGAGGTTTTACATGGTTCTTCCCTCTCAGCAACTTTGAAGGCGGTACCAAGGATTATTAGTCCCCTTTTAAAGACATGGAAAATGAGGCCCAGACCTCACCAGTAGGCTCAGAGGCAGGATTGAATCTAGATCTTCCTCATTCCCATGGTGTTTTTGTGCCAACAGAGGATTTGGAGCCAAAAGGGACTTTATGTCCCCAAAGTTTTAATGTATCTTTAAGTTTAGATTTGAATTTGAATCCACCACTCTACCCCCTGTACCACCTTGTCTGGGTGCCAGACAAGGCTCTTTATACAACCCCAGCACCCCCAGTCTTCCACCCACTTCAGACAAAATACTGCATCTTCCCTGCTTCCAGAGGTGTTTGTTTTAGAGTCTGTAGGTGTGAGACGTGGTTTCAATATATCCATGCTAATTGGCCCTGACCCAGAGAAACTGGGTCTAGTTCAGGGCATGGCCTGCGATGAACAAGTAAGAACGTGAATAAACATGAAAACTGTGACCTCAGGCATTGAGAGGTCTGCCTGCTCATGGTTAGCCCGCCACATTTACTGTAGATGGAGCCTTGCTGCCTTGTCTGAACTTGTCTTTGAGAAGGTGGCCGGGTGTTTGGTGTTGTATGGACAGGTCCCCTTCATTCCCCACTGGTTATCCCATTGTCATCTTAGAAAGAAAGGCTTGGGGAGCCAAGATGGCAGAGTACAGGCCAATACCCAGAATTCTCCCAACATTCCCCTCCAAACAACTTTAAAATAATGCTTCAAGTCAAATTTTGGAGTGGTAGCACCAATGAAAGATAAGGGAGACATTTTTCCAGCATTAGACAGCTCAGGAGATCTGCAAGAGAGGTCTGTGACACCAGGGTTGGACACAGGCCCAGAGCTCGGCTGGAGCACCAGCTGTGGGCCCTGAAGGTGGCCACAAATTACGGGGGACCCTTTGCTGGCCCTGGGTGCGGCTGGCACTGATTGACAACTCTGTTGCCTCTACACAGTTCTGTGTCACCCTTTCAGGGCCGAGAGGAGCTCTGGGGATCAGTCACAAAGGAGCAGGGACCTTCCTGGCTAAAGACCAGCATGTGGACCAGGAGAGCAGTGACCATACATCCCCCCCTAGATTCCACCATCTTGGAAGCACAAAAAACTAGATCCGAAAACAGCACAAAAAAGCCTGAAGCTTGGAGCAGTGCCTTGCCACCTCCAGATGAGAAGAGCCCAATGTTAACATAAAGTTCAAAGTGAAGAAACAGGCTGGAAAATGAGCAAACAACAGAAAAGAGAACTTGACCATAAAAGTTACTACAGTGGCAGGGAAGACCAAGACACAAACTCGGAAGAAGACACCAAAGCGAAACCTCAAAGGAAAATGCCCAGCAAGAATTCCAGAAGAGTTCAAGAACGAGGGGAAAGTGGTAGAAGAAAAACTGGAAAAGAAGTGAGAGTGATGCACGAAAATTATGAAAAGAGAATCAACAGTTTGGTAAAAGAGGCACCGAAAAAAAAAACACTGAAGAAAATAATATCTTAAACAACAGTAATGGTAAAAGAGATATAAAAAATTCACTGAAGACAAAAACTCCTTAAAAAGTAGAATTATGGGGCAGCTAGGTGGCACAGTGGATAGGCCCTGGCCCTGGAGTCAGGAGGACCTGAGTTCAAATCCGGCTTCAGACCAAACACTTGACACTTCCTAGCTGTGTGACCCTGGGCAAGTCACTTAATCCCATTGCCTAGCCAAAAAAAAAAGACTTATAAAAAGCAGAATTGGCCAAATGGAAAAAGAGGTGCAAAAGCTCAATGAAGGAAATTATTCCTTCAAAATTAGATTTGGGCAAGTGGAAGCAAATGACATAAGACATCAAGAAACAATGAAACAAAGTCAAAAGAATGAAACAAATAGAAGAAAATATGAAATATCTATCTCATTGGAAAAATAACTGACCTAGAAGATAGAGCAAGGAGAGACAATTTAAGAATTATTGGACTACCTGAGAACAATGATGTTAAAAAAAAAAGAGCCTAGACATATTTCAGGAAATTTTCGAGGAAACTTCCCTGATATCTTAGGCCCAAAGCATAAAATGGAAATTGAAAGAATGCCCAGAAATATGATAGCCAAATTCTAGAACTCCCCAAGTCAGAGAGAAAATGTTGTAAGCAGCCAGAAAGAAACAGGTCAGAGGCACAGTCAAGATTGCACAAGATTTAGCAGTTTTCCCATTAAAGGAGCAGGAGCCTGGGAGTATGATAGTCCAGAGGGCAAAGGAGCTAGGATTACAACCAAGAGTCAACTACGCAGCAAAACTGAGTGTAATCCTTCAGGCGAAAAAATGAATGTTTAATGAAACCGGATTTACAAGCATTTCTGATGAAAAGACTGGAGCTGAATAGAAAATTTGACATTCAAACACAAGATTCAAGAGAAGCATAAAAAAGTAGAAATAAAAGAGAAATTATATGGACTCAATAAAGGTAAACTGTTTACATTCCTATATGGGAAAGTGGTACATGTAACTCGTAAGAACCACATTAATGAATTGTTGGTGGAGTAGTGAACTGGTCCAGCCATTCTGGAGAATAATTTGGAGCTATGCCATCCAAAGGGCTATGAAACGGTGCATACGCAGCAATCCTAGGTCTGTATCCCAAAGAGAGCAAAGAAAAAGAACAAGGACCTATATGTACAAAAATATTTATAATGGCTCTTTTTGGGGTGGCAAAGAACTGGAAGTTGAGGGGATGCCCATCAATTGGGGAATGACTGAACAACTTGTGGTATATGATTGTGATGGAATACTACTGTGCTACAGTAAATGACAAGGAAAGTCATTTCAGAAAAAAACATGGCAGGAGCGAAAACTAAGTGAAAAGAATCGGGAGGCCAGTATGCACAGTAACAGCAGTATTGTAACAATTATCAACCGTGAATGATTTGGCTACTCTGATCAATACAATGCTCTTAGACAATTCCAAAAGACTCACGATAAAATTGCTTTCCCCCTTCAGAGAGAAAATGGATGAACTCTGAATGCAAATTGAAGTGTAATTTTCCCACTTTTTAAATTTTTTTTTGTATTGTGGGTGATATGGAAATATGTTTTGCATGATTTCACATGTATAATTGATAAATTGTTTGCCTTCGGGCAACTAGGTGGCACAGTGGATAGAGCATCGGCCCTGAAGTCAGGAGGACCTGAGTTCAAATCCGGCCTCAGACCAAACACTTGACGCTTACTAGCTGTGTGACCCTGGGCAAGTCACTTAACCCCAATTGCCTAAAAGCAAAAAAAAAAAAATTGTTTGCCTTCTCAATGGGTAGGGGTGGGGTGGGAGCAAAGGAGAGAATTTGGAACTCAAAGTTTAAAAAGGAAAGGATGTTTAAAAATAAGTAAATAACAGATATTAATAAAATGAAAAACCTTTCCCAGCCTGCTCTTACCCCGCTGCCATTCCCTTCCCCATTTAGATTACCTTCCATGTACTCTGGGTACATACTTTTTTGTACCCACTTGTTTACACTTGTTTTCTCTCGTTAGACTACGTGCTCCTTGGGGGCGGGGACCCTGGTTGTTTGTTTTATTTGTTTTTTTCATTTCCTTATATCCTTCCTACTTAGCACAGTGCCTGGCACATATTAAGTGTTTGGTAAATAAATGTGTGCTAAAGGGAAAAAAGGCCGCCATCCAACATTAAAGTTGAGGTTTTGGGCGTCGTCTGGAAACTCTTCTCCCCTTGGAAATGAGGAATGACTCGCTGAGCAGGTGTGCTCCATTCCCAGAGCAGGGAGGGAGGATTCCACTCAGGATGGGTCCTGCCTCTCATATTTGGCCCCTCTTCTCTAGCCATCTCTCCTCAGAGTCAGTCGATGGGGCCCCATGAGTGTGTGTATGGAAACTGACAGGAAAGCCTTCTGGTGGGCATGTGCTCAGTGGTGGCTTTGGGCACAGGAAACTCAGTGTGGGCATGGCGACAGGCGCACAGGCATAGCTCACTCTTGTTCTGTTTTCCCTTCTCAGGAGCCGTACCAAGAACATGATGTGGTATGGGGTTCTGGGGACTAAGGAATTACTACATCGCACCTATAGAAACTTGGAGCAGAAGGTCTTGCTGGAGGTGAGAAGGATGCTCCTTCCCCTGACCCTGGCCTGCTCATCCTCGGGGGACATCCCTTGACAACATGGGGTGACGGGCTTCCGCTGCCCCTGCCACCCTCCCTGTGCCTCTCTGTCCCCATGCGCGATGTAGAGGACCCTTCTCCACACCCAGGCTGGGGCCTCCGCACCGCTCGCCTCCTCACTGGGCTCCTCTCCCTTCAGTCCATCAGCCATAGGGATCTGACCTTGGTACTTCCCTGTTCACTCGTCTCCAGAGGCTTCCTGTTGCGTGGCCTCTGGAATGAAACAGCCTTCTTTGGCTTTTAAAGAGCCCTTTGGGCCAGCCGTTGGTCAGCTCCTCGGCCGGGCCCCTCTGCCTGGGCTGCTCTCCCTCCTTAGCTGCCTCTTTCCTCCTTCCCCACATTCCTGGAGTCTCGCCCCTTTGTCTCTAGTTGTGTTTATTCCCTTCATGCTTTAGATACTTCTTTTTGAGGCTGCGTCTGTGGGCCTCCCCTCTCCCCATGCCTTCCTAGGCCCGCTGTCCATGCGTTGTCAGTATAAGGAAAAAGAGTCGTTGTTTCTGGGAGGAGGAAGCTGGTGCTGACCTCAGGGCAGTACGGCCCCCTCTCTTCCTGCTCCTTCCCCCCCACTCTGCTGCCACGTGGCTCTCCGTGGGTCATCTGTCTGATAACCAGGCCCTAGGGGCCCAGCAGCCTCCCAGGGCTCTGCCCTCAGGCCTCAATCCCGCCATGGCAGTCTGCTTGGTCACAAGGTGATGTGTCCTTTCTTTCTGTCCCCTCTGCCTCCACTTGGCTCAGTGCGACGGGCGTCCCATCCCGCTGCCCAGCCTTCAGGGTATCGCTGTCCTCAACATCCCCAGCTATGCCGGAGGCACCAACTTCTGGGGAGGTACCAAGGAAGATGACGTAAGTGGGGCTGGCTCCGTGAGAAGCACCTGGGGGGCCCCTCGTCTTCTCAATCCCCTCTGCATGTGGCTCCTTCTCCCAGGCTTCCCTCTTCACCTGTGCTCCCCCTCCCTGCATCTTCAGCCTCTTCCTTGTCCCTGGCTTACCCCCACCCCAACACCCCACTCCCCCTTAAGAGAGCCTTCCCTCGGCCTTGCCACCCCCTCCACCTGCCTCTACTCCCTCTCCAGGCACTTGCCATCCTTGGCATCTGCTCCACCTACTCTAGAGGGCCCAGGGACCCCCGGGATTGTCAGATCTCAGGGCTACCAATGCCTGATGCTCCCTTCTTCCTCCTTCTCACCAGCCCCCCTCCATTCAATATGCTTAGCCTTTATTAAGCCACAGCTGGTGCAGGCCCTGTGCCGGCCCCTCCCCCACTGCCCCTGGATGAGCAGGGCAGTCCCCCTGGGCCCTCCCCTGGCATCACGTGGCCACCGAGGCATTCGTCTTGTCCAGTTGGTTCTCACAGACGTCCTGGCTTGGAAGAACCATGGGCCTGGGCTGGACCTGTTTTCCCAGTCCTTCCTGGCCCCATGTGCCCTGAAGCGGCTGAATCAAGGCTTCTTGATGCAGGAATTGTGATGAGCTCTGTGGGCTTCTTTCAGCCTCTGCAGGGCAGTGTCCCCTTAAAGGTGACAAGGCCACGTCCCTCCCTCCTGCTGCCCCTTACTTCCAGGGTCTCTTCCATGCAGCGGTGGCCTCGTTACCTCCACATGCCCTGAAGCCCTCTGGTCACTGGCAGAAGTGGGAAGAGCAGGCGGCCTTGCCCAAGGAGGCACTGCCTGACCACCCACTGCAGGTTCGGCCTCCCTTTCAGACGTTCACAGCCCCGTCCTTCGATGACAAGGTCTTGGAAGTGGTGGCTGTCTTTGGCAGCATGCAGATGGCCGTCTCCCGTGTCATTAATTTGCAACACCACCGGATTGCCCAGGTAATCATGCCAGAGTCCTGTTTGAGGGAAACACATTTTTTTTAGTAAAGAGATAAACACATTTTAAAAAATTGTTTGTGTCAAAATCCGATGTCCAGTAAAGAAAAAAAAGTCATTTTGTAAGGTGATCAGTGAGACTGATCAAGCAGGACCGTAAAGTGTTAGGGAGCAGTGCTTCCCCCCACTCCCAGCCCCTGCCGGATACGTCCAAGGCCGTACAGGCCAGTGGCCAAACCGGGATCACGAGTGAGATCTCCCAAATCTCCTGCAGAGACCCTGAGAGCCAGCCCTGGGACGGTCCAGTGGCAAGAGCCAGGACTCCCAGACTGGGGGCAGCAGCTGCCAGTACCTCTTACTGTGCCCAGTTTGGCCTTTGGAGGCTTAGAAACTCCCCTCCAAATTGGGGTGGACATTAGGGGTCAGTGGAGAGGCCTCTGCCCTGGGCCTTGCCTGTCACTGCCCATGGAGACAAGCTGACGGCCGGTGTGCCGGGGCAGAGAGGAGGAGCAGTGTCCAGCTTAGATATCCTGCCTGTGTGGCTTTGGGCCCCTGAGGTCAATCCCTTACAGCCCGACGTCTGCGAGCCTGGGTCCTGTGACACCTGGCCTACCTTGCTCTCCCCACAGCCCAGGACTTGTATTCACTGGGCAGGATCCCAGTACGGAGATTCAGGGGTGGTGCTAGTGGCCCCTTGGGCACCACAGCCTTCGTCATCCTGCTGATTCCCCAACCCGTGGGGTCCGGGGCACTTCTTTGGTTTGGTTTGGTTTTTAATACGAGAGTGTCTCCACCTTCCTCAAGGGTTGCCCCAGTTTTAAAACATTTCTAAAAGCAAAACACACATGAATTCCATATTAATTTTAAATGTAAATAACGTGCCATTCAGTACTTTGGAGAAAAGCGGCGGTGACAGAAAGGGTGAACATGGTGGCCAGCCATGTAAGCCGTGGTCCCCAGGGCCTGAAATCAGTGCCCTGGAGTGACCGGAGGGTCAGCAGAAGTAGCAGGACCTCTGAGGTGGAATTCATGTCCCTGCCCACCTGACCTTTGCCCTTGGAGACCCAGGAGAGGGCAAGAAGGCTATAGCCAGGGAATATCAGCCAGGACCCTTCAGGGGAGCCTGAGGAAAGGGGGAGCCCTCGCTAGCTTCCTGTCCATAGCCAGGTGCGTGGGTCATCCGTGGGCCTGGTATCTTCCCTAGTGTCGAACTGTGAAGATCGCCATCCTGGGCGATGAGGGCGTCCCAGTACAGGTGGATGGAGAGGCCTGGATCCAGCCCCCCGGCTACATCCAGATTGTTCACAAGAACCGGGCACAGACTCTGACCAGGGATCGGGTAAGGCCAGTGGGATCTTCTGTCAGGCTTCACCACAGACACTGCTGCCCCTGGGGATCAAGAGCTGACTCCCAGAGGCGGGAGGGGTCTGGTGAGCTGCTCTCTGCTTTCCTCACCCTAGAAGAGGTTGCTCCCCCACCCACCCCCAGGGGAGAATCTTTTATCTTCCTCATGGGTCCCGTACTCCCCTAAAGTCTTCCTGTAGTATAAGCTGGTGGCCAGAGCCTGGGAGTTGGTAAGTTGGGACCAGCCCTCCGATGCCTGGCCTGGCTCACCCCCTGGCCTCCTGTGAGCTCTTAGAGCTAAGGGGGCGTGGTAGCATGGGCTTTGTGCCCGGCACGATCCCGATGGAAAGGTGACCTGTGGAAAGTCCCAGCAGGAGACCGCTGGCCTGTTTGCCAATGTGGTGAAAGGATTTGTTCTAGCATTTTTTCAGGCAAAAATGGAGGGAGGAGGGGACCAGGCCAGAAACCTCCAAGATCATCACCTTAGGCCTCAGCTCCATCACCCATTTCCAGGTGTGAGCATCATATTTTAGAGAGTGAATAGAAAGCATTTGTTACTGACTTTGTGCTAAGCAAAGCAGAGGCAGCCCTGCCCTCCTGGTGCTTACATTTGAACAGTAGAAAGGTATAGGGCTGGTACCTAGGCTTGTAGGCAAGGAGGGGACACCCCATTCAGGAACAGTGAAGAGTGGGTTTGATCGTGCTTCCAGAAGGGGATGGTGCGGGGAGAAGATGGCAGAGGGACGGGATGGACAGGAAGTGTGTCTAGAGCTCTCACTGACAGAACAGCCCAGGTCATGGGGCCTCAAGGACCCTAGCATTAAGAGACATGCTTGTCTTGTCCAGAAACAAGCTGGGAGGACAGTTGGGTGGCACCCGATTCCCTTGCATTCTAGGCATTTGAGAGCACCCTAAAATCCTGGGAAGATAAGCAGAAATGTGAGCTCTCACGCCCGCCCTCCTTCTCTCTGCACCCTGAGATCATGTCTGAAGAGGAGTCCACACAGATGCACCAGTTTGGCCAGGCAGCGGGGGCCCTCATCCACAGGTGGCTTTTGCTCTCTCCCCCCTTTGCCTCCGCCCCGGGGCTGGGTTCCTACACTGGAAGGCAGACAGGCAGGCAGACAGGCCGGCCAGCCCTAAGACACAGCGGTCCCCTTCTTCCTCCTCTGCTGTAGTTGTCCTGGCCAGAACATCACTTGCACAGGGATATTTCCTAAACTGGATTTAATAAGGGTGAAAATAAAGAAAAACTGGCCCGTCTTCACTTTTGGGGAAGGGGCAGGCCCAGGGTGCGTAAGGTGTGGTAGATGCACCCCTGGGCCTATTTGTCTGGATGAGATTGTCCCCAAGGTTGTCCCCTGTTGCCCTCACCCCCATTCCTGAAGGTCTCCACTTGGGGTTCCCGCAGATACAGGGATCCCCATTTGGGCCCAGGGGAGACAGAATGACGCCAGAGAGGAACCTGGGCTGCCGTGACCCGGGCCTCCAAGCTTACAGCGCTTCGTTTGGTATACCTTGGCAAGCAGGGACCCCTGGGGGCCCCCCTCCCGCCTGTGCCCCGCTCAGGCCTAACGGGGTGCCTGTGTTTCTCTTTCTCTCTTAAGCATCCGGGAAATAGCTCAGTCGTGTCAAGATATGGAGCAGGAACTGGCCCATGCCGTCAATGCCAGCTCCAAATCAATCAACAGAGTCTATGGGAAATCCAAGGCCACTGAGGTACATCCTTGCTCCGGCGCCCTGGCCTGCCGCGCTGCTGCGGCCCCTCGGCCCCACTCCCGGGCCCCTCACAGTGTTTTCCTCCTTTCCAGGGGCTAAACTGCACTTTTGTCCTGGAAATGGTAAACAACATCCGTGCCCTCCATAATGAGACCGAGCTGCTGCTCACTGGGAAGATGGCCCTGGTATGTGGGGGAGGGGCACCCCTTGTGTGGCGGCCTGGGCCAGAATCGGGAAGACAAAACAGGCTGGCGTCTCACCTCCACTTGGTTAGCAGTGTGACCCTAGACGAGTCGCTGAATCTCTGAGCTTTGATTCTTCGCCTACAAAGTGGGGGTGGTGATGCCCTCAGTATTGACCCAGTGGCAAAGCTCCGAGGAGATCTTGTCTGTATGGGGCTTGAGAGCTTAAAAGTCCAAGGCATTGGGGGTGATGGTGTATTCCCTGAGGATGCTGAAATTATTTCACTTTCTCAGTCCTGTGAACAGCCAGGACAAGAGTAATAGTCCAAAGTCCATTGGCTTCCTTGTTGAGAATTAGGTGGCCCTCACGTTGCCACCGCAGCTGCTCATGTCGGGTCAGAAGAATGGGCACCTGGGCCAGGATGCTGGTGAGGCCCAAGGAGCCTGGGGCTCCTGCCCACACTGTGCCCCAGGAATATGGCACTGCTTCCTGCCATTGCTGTGCCCCCCCACTCCAGAGGAGCAGGCCCCCAAAAGGGGACACCCCAGCCCACGCCCATGACTCAGCAGTTGTTTTTCAAAATTTTTATATTTATTATTCTTTTGGCTTAGCCGTCACTAATTTTCTTTCTATTTCCTCCCCACCTCCCAACTGAACAAAAAGAAAAAGGCAAACCCTCCTACCCAGTCTAAGGAGGCCAAGGAAATTCCACCCGTGCCCTTGTCCTGTGTCTCGGGCTCTGTGGGCCAGCAATGTGCTTGTCCTGCTGGTTCTGCCCCCTTCCCTCTACATCAGCTCACAGCACCATAGCCCCCACCCCATTTGTAGGATCTGTCATTCCCCAGGTGATGGGCACCCCTCGGTGGGCAGCTCGTGGGCACCCCAGAAATCATGGCTCCAGATATTGATGTCCACAGGGTCGTTTTCCTCTTTGGGGCAGAGACCTCGTGGTGGCATCTCCACGGGTCCATGAGAGTCTTTTGCGGCCTTGTTCCTGGTATTTTCTAGACCATCTGGGCCCATTCCCCACTGGGATTTGAAACAAGACCTAGCTTGAAGAGGGGTTTAGTCACCAAGCAGACCCCAAAGGGAGATGCTGGGTGTGGCCTTGTACTCGACACATGCGATTTGCTTCTTAGGCTGGGGAACATGTATGAGAAAGAGCTGCACTGGCATCCTGCCAGCCCAGGCTCATGGGTTTGGCCCCCTGGGCCCCCCGGCTACAGAGCTAACAGACACATCCTTTCTTCTCTCTGGCCACGGTGCAGCAGCTTGAGCCGCCCCACAAGGAGCAGCTCGGGGCGGCCCTGGCGGACATGGACCTCCAGCTGAGAAGGCTGGCCGACATTCCCTGGCTGTGGCAGCTCATGGAGCCCAGTGATGACGAGGTACGTACGGGGCGGTGGGCACTGCTCCCCCCAGTGGCCAGGCAGGCCTGCTGGCCGCCAGTCACCCCGCGTTCCTCTGTCTAGTGAGGACGAAGTACTTCACATGCAGTGAGTATGTACGGTGTGGTGGGCACTGCCCTGCCCGGGCAGCCTGCTGGCCGCCAGTCACCCCGACACTCCCTTTGTCTGCTTTTGTCCCCCAGAATCCCACGATGCTGGACTTCAACAAACGCGGCCGCAGTGGCAAATTTCGCCTGGTGACCAAATTCAAAAAGGAGAAAAGCAGCAAGAACAAAGAGATACGCGGCAGCAGCAGCGGCACCAGCCTCCCTGGTAGCTAGCCTCTGCAAGCGAGCGCACACTCCCCACCCGCCTCTGAGGCCCGTCTCCCCCCACCCCCACAGGCCGGATCTTCCTCGCTAACATTTCATTTCTAGGCTTGAGACCCCATAGATTGCCCCGTGTGTGCTCTGTCCGAGGGGAACTGCCCCGGCCCTGACCAAATGGGAAGAGGCCTCCAAGTTTCTGCCATTGTCTGCCCGGGTGGGGGGGAGAGGAGGTAACCTTGGCAACCTCAGAGACCACAGTGACTTTGGGACACAGGTCTGCAAGCACCCTCCAGGCCCCTGCTGCTCCTGCTTCCTCTGTGGGGATTGATGATTTCCCTCTGATCAAATCCCTCCTCAAATCAATTGACGTCCACAGGGTTGGGTGCACCCAGAACTCAGATCCCATTGGGAAAAAAGTGGCAGACTGGCCCATGAGGTCTCCCCATTGCACAGTTCATCTGGCCCTGGTCATCTGCCCTGGGTGCATCCCAGCCTCACAGTTTGCCTCTGCTTTGGGCTTGGGGCTGCCGCCATCTTGCTCTCAGGAAAACGCTCTCCTTTGCTCCCAGGAATCAGAGCAAGGGGCTTCTCTCCCTGAGATAGGGTCCTGTCTGATTTTCCCTTTTAAAATGCTAGTCCAGAGCCGGAGGTTCTGTGAGTGAGTGCAGTCAGTCCTTCTTCCGTCAGATACGGTCTTAACCACGACATCTGGTGTGCTGAGCCCTGCTCCAAGTTAGGTGTAATAACTCCTCAGAAAGGCCAAGCAGAGTCTTGGCTGGTTGCGTTTTAAGCCACATTTTCCTATTATGACTAAATAATTGAAGGTGTCCTGTACAGACCACCTCCACCCTTCAGATAAAGTCGCTTTAAAAGAAAATAAAATATAGTTGTGGGTCTAAAAGTACCAGAGTTGCCATGGAAGCCATGGCCTAGGTTCTGGACAAACTGGCAGCTTCTTCCTTCTTGGGTGGAGGAGGGGATGGTCAGGAAGCTGAGGACTGACTGCATTTGCGAGCAGGTGCCCCCTTTGGGGGGGGGGTCTTCCCTTGCCTCTCAGACACCCCCAGTCAATGATCTTGGCACTGGGTGGCGGGCGCTGGGCTCCCTTGGTTTCCTCCTGAGGCTTCGGGTACACTGGGCTTCTCTCTCGGCTCTCAGCTCCCTCCTGCTTTTCCGTCTGACAGTTCACGTCTGGGGCACGGAGGAGGTTGCGGCCTGGCTTGAGCACCTCAGTCTTTGTGAGTATAGAGATATCTTCATCCGCCACGACATCCGGGGCCCCGAGCTCCTGCAGCTCGAGCGGAGGGACCTCAAGGTACTTTCCCCTTGTTCATGTCTTGGGGGGAGCCCCTGGCTGTGTCCATGGGGCATGCAGGTTGCACGTTGGGCTTTTGGTCAGGGCCCAGGCTCTGCCTCGAGGAGTTTCCAGTCTAGGGGAAGAGAAATCAGTGTGCCTGAAAAGGGCCCAGAATGCCGAGGAAGAAGCCGGGCCGGTACCCTGGTGATGGGGGTGGGGGCTGGAGGCTGGGGGCTGGAGCAGCCCAAGTGGGTGAGGGTGACTGGGCAGGCTTGGGCAGAGCTGGACTGCAGCCTCCTGCCACACGGTGCTGCCAAGCTTGGGCCTGGGGGCCAGCACAGGGAGGTCTGGGGCTGTGGGAGGGTCATTCGTGAAGGCCTAGTCAACGGGGAGGTGGTCGTTTTTTACAGGCTTTCCTCCCGTGTTGCTCCCCGGTGAGTCCCAGGGGACCAGCCTGGGTGGCCTGATGGTGCCAGGCTGGGCCTTGGGCCGCTCCCGGCTGGCTCTGTGGTTGCTCTCCCCAGGCTCCATGGTGGGCTTTCCTTTTGGCTTTCAGGACCTCGGGGTGACCAAAGTGGGCCACATGAAGAGGATCCTCCATGGAATCAGGGAGCTGAGCCGCAGCACTCCTGCCAGCGAGGCCTAGCCAGCATCTTCGCAGCATGCTCCTGCCCCTCCTCCCCCCACTGAAGCATCCGCCACAGGGCCTTCTGGGCAGGGCAGCTAGCAAAGCTTATATCATGGTGCTACTCTCTTCCACGTGGGTACAGCTCATCAGGAGGACCCTTGCCCGCCCAGTGGATGGAGGACACTTGTGAGTGCTCACCTCCAGCCCCCGGGCAGGTCTTAACCACAGCAACACAGCTACCTTCCAAACAGAGGCCGGCATCCTCATAGCTGCGAGAGCCTTCACAGCAGGCAGAACTCATGGCTGCCAGGGATGCTCTAGAGCCCAGCTCTGCCCCGCAGCAGGGGTGAGCAGCCCCTGGGCTCCACAGCTTTGCAGTTGTTCCTGTGACCCCTCCCCAGAGGATCCAGCGTGATTGTCCTGGCTTTCCAGGTCATGGGTCTAAGGCCGATCCATGTTGCAGCCGGGAGGAGAACGTGGGCTCTCCACCTCTATCCTGGGGCTTCTCAGAAACCATCCTCACTGCTCCTCCCCCGCCAGCAGAGCCCCGCTACCTTCGCAAGCTCTCCAGCCCGGAAATCCTTCTCCCACCAAGCATGTTTTAGAGAGTCAGGAGAACATAGTCTCCGTTCCTGTGGGGATGGAGTGAAGGCACCTCATGTCAACGAGGGAAACATCCCACCCCGCCTCTGGCAGGCTTGCTTGGCAGTGCTGACCCCCTTGAGAAGGAGGCATGGGGCCCTCTCATCAGCTGAAAGCATTGTGCTCTTTCTCTCTTGACCATTTTAATGGGCATGGAAACCAGAAGAGAAGCATGTGCCTGGCCGCCTGTTTATTCACCCCGTCACTGTGGCTCCTTGCCTCCTTCATCTTTCACAAGATCTCACTCTCAGGAGGGTCACAAATCCGTTCTATTCCAGCGATATTTATGAAGTACAGCTGTGTCCCGTGCAGGGGGTGTTTGGGGGGGGGCTGGGGGTCCAAAGACCAGGCTGTCCCTGTCCTCACGGAGCCAACAAGGTCGACGGGAACAGAGTCTGGCCACGTCAGGCACCGGAGGCTGGAGAGATCACACCTGTGCTCGCCTCTCGCTGACTCCCGGCTTACCTGATCATCACAGATCATTAATGAACCAGTGCAGAACTGCTTTTGAGAAAATTAATGAGCAGAAGTGACCAGAAGCTACGACCAGCGAGGAGAGTTGAGCTGCATGTCGGGTAGTCAGACATCGGGATCCCGTGTTTCTAGGACAGCTGATCCCATCGAGCTTGAAGGCCGTGAGAGATGAGCCAGTATTTGGGGGTCCTGGGCCCCTCCGGGAAGCAGTCTGGGGACACCTGTGTACCCCTTCTCAGAAGCCTGGCCCTAAGTGCAAACAGCAGGATACAAAGGATTTTCGAGGAGCCAATTGTATCGATAGACAGTCACCAAAATATTTCATAACTTTGACAGGCCACAGGTTAAGCACCCCTGGTGTAGACCCAGCCCCTCATTTTACAGAGTAGGAAACTGAGGCCATACTGACCTAGGTTGGTGAGTGGGCTTGATGCCTCGTGATCCTAAAACCTGCCCATGGAATAGAAGGCAGGCCCCCCAGCCCTGGCCAGCTGAGGGCAGAGTCCATCCCTCCTGTCCAGGGCTTGCCAGTCCCCTCTGTCTTCACACACAGTCGTCTGGCCACACTTGGCTTATTCTGTGCAGAAGGCCGTGTTCTTGGGGACATCCCCCTGCGTTTGCTGTTCTGCCAAGCAACAGCCTTGGTCTGTGGAGAGAAGGACCTTCCAGGCCAGTGCTTCCCTGGAAGTGCTTCACTCCTCCCCAGGTCAGGAGTGCAGAGGGAGGGCTCTGGCACCTGGCGCCACTGGGCGGGGGCATTCGTTTCCAAAAGGGCTGTCATCGTTGGATTAGAATCTTGTGCTGGGCATTCCCAAGCACCACCTCCCCTCCCCAGACACACACACACATAGATACACATTGTCACACACTCACACTGTGACTGTCACACACAGTCACACACATGCTGTCAGACACACACAGATAACAGAATGTGACTGTCACACACAGATACATACACTCACTGTGACACATACACAGATACACACTCACACTGTGACTGTCACACACGGATACATACACTCACTGTGACAGACACTGTCACACACATACACAGATACACACACTGTGTCACACACAGTCACACACGGATACATACACTCACTGTGACACACACAGATACACACTGTCACATATACTGTGACTGTCACACACACTTTCAGACACACACAGATACACACACTCACTGTGACACACATGCTGTCTCACACACAGCCTCCTGGGCAGACCGCCACAAAGCATGACTGACTTGGCCAGCAGGAATGAGTGGCTGCAGGATCCCAGACCTGGCCTCCTGATCCAGCTTAGCATCTTGAGGGCAGAACTCTCAGTCCTCTGCTGGTCCTGGGGCATTGCCTTCAGACCTACGGCATCTAAAATTAGACCAAATTACCAACATAAAAGTTTTGGAAAATGTCCGATTTCCTTCAGGAATGTCTCATATTTTGCAGGGCTTCCAGTGTGGTGCCAGGCATGCTGCGTTGCCCTCGGGTGACATTGCAGCTCTGCTCCCACCTCGGAGGGGACAGGGTCCTACCCTCTTGGCCAGAGCATTCACCGCAGGCATCCTGACCACTAGGCTTTCCTGTGATGGTCACCTCCTAAAAGGGAGTGGGGCAGTGATGCTGGTGCTACCTGCCTGCTAGAATGACCTGAAGAAAGTTCTTTAAATGGGAACTTTTCTCTATTGGTACTGAAAACAGAATCGAATTTATCAGAGAAGTTTTTTTAGCCTGCCGTGGCTAAGTCAAGGTAAAACTTGGGAACCCAAACCCAGAAGAGGCACCTTGGCTTTGGAGTAGACAATGTGCCTAGAACCCAGGAGGCCCCGGGTCTGGATGCTGCCGCAGAAGCTTGCCCACTCTGCAATTCTGGGTGAGCCACTTGGGTTCTGTGTGCCTCAGTTTCCTCACCGGGGTGTCTGAGGTTCTGGTGCCATGACATGTCAGCTGTCTGCTCAGGAGTCCTGAGTAAACAAACATCCTTCTTTACCTTTCAGTGTCCATAGCAGCGGTTGGCTGGGGGGCAGTCGTGGCCTCATTATATCACGCCATTTCTTTAGTGAGTTCTGATGTGGCAGAAGGAGGCGGCAGAAGCAGAGATGGGCCCTTTCTTAGCAGTCCCGGTCAGCATCAGGGGGCTCTTGACCCGCCAGCAGATGTGCCAACTGTCCAGTCCATGGCTTGGCTGGCTCCCTTGGTTTTCTCTCGTTGCGTGGTCTACATTGTGGTCCCTTTGCACACGGGCGTCTCCAGGTCAGCTTGACCACCCTTGTGGGACAGGACAGGAAATTTAAAAATTAAAACTAAAACAGAATGAGGTTTTCCAGTTCTGAGCAGATCTCGGTTCCCTGCTGTTGACATTTCCCAGTAGAGATGGAATTGGATGTCTTCATTACTTCATTAGGGCTCCATTCCTCCCATCAGCAATGGGGAAGGTTGGCAACAAAGGACTTCCTTCCGGAGCCGCAGGACCATGACTAGGCCCAAGCTTAGCCAGGCGCAGTTGGGGAGTTTGTCTGCCACGAGAAGGAGCAGCGTACAGGAGCCTGCGCTCAGCGGATTATTAGGAAGTGGTTCTTTCTGTGAGGCAGAAGCCTGCTTGGCCATCCCCTTGCTCCTGGCCCTGCCTTCTGGAGCCAAGCAGAGCAGATCGGATCCCTCTTGTTCTGGCTACCGCCCCTCCCCCCAGGTCTCCTCTCCCGGACACGCTGTAGCTTATCCAACAAACAAACATGTCTCCTAACGTTTCCACGTTGTCATCTGACGTATTCCTGTCAACTGCCCCTTCCAGCTTTGTGTTGTCCTTGGACCTGATCCTTGGCATGCCTCAGCAGCCTTCATTCCACGTGCTTGTCATCCCCAGGTAGGGCCCATTGGCCCTTCTTGAAAGCCTGTGGTCTGGTCTCTGCAGCCAGACCGTTCCCGCAGCTTTTCTGCAGTCCTCATCTTTCCATCTTGGCCCAAGTGTGAGGTTGGATGCAGGGTCTTCGGGCTTCCTTGATCTGTCCCCCCCGTCACTTGACCCTGCCCAAAACAAGGCCTTTGTTGGCCAGGCCTGGCTTGTTCTCTGGCTCTTCAAAAAAATTAGTATTTCAAGCATCTTTTTTTAAATTATTGATACATTTTGTTTGGACATTCCGTTCATTTCTGGATATCCCCAACGGCTGCCCGGCACACTTTCTCTGACAACAGATGTTTACAGAAACGGTTTGTTCAGCATTCTGTGCCCACGGCTCCCCACGTTTTCATCTTCTCCATGGCCAAGCGTGGCCGTCGGAATTAAAAAGCAGTTCAGCAAAATTAGCCAATGCGTCGACTGAATCTGGTAGGGTTTGCCGTGTCCCATCAATGGGGCTGCGTGTTCCCATCTCTTCCTTTGAGCCAGACTTGGTCGTTAGAATTACCTTGAGTTTCATTTCAGTTTTTTGTTATTTCCATTCGCGTTATTGTTGTGGCTCTGCTTGGGCCGCTCTCCTCACTCTTGATCCATTCATCTAAATCCCCCCCGGCTTCTCTGCATTCTCCATAGCCGTCGTTTCCTGTGGAGCACCGATGTTCCACCGTGTTCATGTGCTCCAGTTTGTTGAGCCTTTCCACGGTGGATGGATGCCTCTCTGCCCTGAGGCCCTCCTGTCGCTGGACCCCGTTCTGGCTCTCACTCATTGCCTTGTCCGGAGGGTCCTGTTGAGTAATTGAGCTTGGTCAGTGTGGGCCATTCCCTCCGCTTATGCAGATCGCAGCCCCTCGGGGCAGCTCCAGCTGAGATGTTGAACCTGCCCTGGGCCTCTCTGACTCGAGGGCTTCCTTCTCTGGGTGCTGATTTGTCACTCTGTGCTTGGCAGACATCAAACTTGATGTCACCTAGGATAATGCAGTCTACTTCCTTCCCTTCCTGAAAATCTGGACCTTTGCCATCCTCTGCCAGTTCCCATTCTCTTTTTTCCAGTATCCCTGAGCGAGAGAGGTTTAGCAACCGTGCTCTTTCAGGACCTGGGGGCGTAGCTCCGTGCTTCCTCAGGAGTGCAGCAACCATTGATCCGCACCGGTTGTATATGGCAGAGATTGGGAGGTGTACAGAGAGCAGCCCCTCGGCGGGGCCTCAGAGAAGACCTGGTGAGGTTTCCTGGGGGTGGAGGAGGAAAGCAGGCCAGGAGGCCCGTGTGCAAGAGGACCCACTGAATGACTGTCATAGATGTAAGATGATGGAGGGGGAAGACCAGGATTGGAATAGGAATGGGGAGCAAAGGATTCAGGTTCTGGTTACAGGCCCGCTGTGAGCCTTTGGTTCCTTATCTCTGAACTGACAGTCAGGTGGGAGGAGCCACTGAGTCTAGGCACATGGCAGAGGAATATCGGATGGAGAAGGCTGACCGGCGCAGCCCTGCCCTCCCCATCAGGATTCCAGCCCAGAGAGCAAGGGTAGGAGCAGAGGGGCTTCAGAGAGGAGAATTTCTCAAGTTTCAAAGGGATTGGGTCGGGAAGGAGCCCATAAAGTCTCTTCCCAAGAAAATCAGAATTGGGGTGAGAGAAGTGTCTGTGGGTCACTGAAGTTTGCAGAGCACTGCCCATATCCCCATGAGGTCAAGCTTGGTAGAAATGTGCCCATTTTGCAGATGAGAAAAGCTAAGAGGGGTTAGGTGACTTTCCTAGGGTAACACAACCAGGACATGCTAGAGCCTGCACAGACACTGAGGTTGTCAGAGGCCTTCAAAAGGAGAGGTGGGCTCTTCCAGCAAAGGCTGGGGGGCCGTGTTCTAGAAGGGACCTGTAAGCGGGTGCCAGTTGGACCAGCTGCCCTCTGAGGTTCTGATAGTTGGCACCCTCCGTGCCTCCTACCCTGGGCTACAAGGCTCCTCTGTGCCAGCCAACCTCATTGACTAAGCAGGGGTGCCTCCTGCATCCACCATCTGAGGATTGCCTGGGATGTTCTACAGCTCCCCTGTAGCCCTCGTCCTCTGACCACACAGGATCCAATATCTAACCCTAAGGTCATTGTGCAGATACAGAAATCTGGGCAGCGCTGCCCAGTGGCCCCAGCCACATGGGGTCCAGACAGGCAGGATACACAGAGGGGGCCCCCTCCTTCCCTCCTGGATCTTCCCAAGCACCCCAGATTTTAGAATTTATACGGCTGGGATAGCCAGGAGGCTGTAGGCTTCAGGAGTGAGGACACCCCCTGACACGCACACCCCGTTTCACTCCATCACTAGTGAGTTTCCCAGCCTGCCTAGAAGCTACAACAGCCAGGAGACTCCTCCACCACCCTGCGCCAAGGACGAGCCTTTGCTTTCTGTTGCTGTCGAGAGTATCATTTTAAAATGTGTATTATCCGTGGTAAAAAACAAACCAAAACCAAAAAGATTGTTTACGTAAAGTTGTGTGGTTTTCTTTTTAAAAAAATTGTGTGTACTGTAAACAGACTGTCTCCTGAAGAAGTGGGCAGCAGCCGCTGGGCTGATACCGTTCAGGACTTTGTGATGTCACTGTTCTCGCACGCGGGTGACGACGGACTGAGCCGCGGAGGCTGGCAGTGGCTGTTCCTCTGGGGTCCCCGCCGTGGTGCGCGTGGTCCTGCCCAAGGGAGGGAGGGGGCGTGGGTCCTGGCACATCTGGGAGCTGAGGTTTCGTGCCTTAGGGTGGGACCCTCCTCCTCCTCATATTTATTATCTTAATTTATACAGTGGTCACCATGGAAACAAAGGCCTCTTGTATTTTGATGTACATACTTTACGTCTGGTTGGTGTAAATAAGTTGGTCTTGTATATAAAGGAAGCTTGTTTTCCACCCTCCTCTCGCTGCCTGAGTCCTTCTTGTCAGTGCCGGGCGCTTTGCCAAAGGGGAGCACCTCGGGATGGGTAGTGCCGAGCCCCGCCCTCTGAGCCCATGCTGCTTTTTCAGCGCCAGGCCTGGAGAGGACGGACGCACCGCACGGGAGTCTTGTTGGGTAGCAAGCACCGGAAGGCCGTGGCTGAACCCAAGGTTGCCCAGACCTCGTCTGCTGAGTGCCCAGGGGAGCAAACTCGGCCCCCGCTGGTCACCCACAGTCTTGGCCACCTCAAGCGGGTCCGTGGTGGGACTCGGGCCCAGGTCCGAGGCCAACTATGTGGTGATCGCTGAATCTAGGACTATACCAAGGCCTCCACAGTATTTGGCATACCCTGTGAGGATGGGGCTTCATATGTCCCCATTTTACAGATAAGTTGAAAGATGTCAGTGGACTAGCCCAGAGTCACACAGCGCATGAGTGTCTGAGGACATAGTTCAAGCCCAGACCTCCATCTACTCTATCACCTCACTGCTTCTGTTGAAATGCGGATTGGTGGAACAGTGTTAGAGGAGGCCATTCCGATGGGCTTCGTGGCCGAAGGAGAATAGACAATGTGTAGACCGAGTCTGCACAGAACAAATACATCCAAAATCAGGACAAAGGAGTTGGGGAAGGGGGGAATCGGGAAAGGCTTCCTGGAGAAAGTGGCATTGGCGCTGCACTTGAAAGAAGAGAGAGAAACTGAGGCAGCAATAAGGAGCAAGCGCCTTCCAGACATGGGGGCGGGGGAGACAACTAGGACCTAAGGCGCAGAGGCAGATGAGCCTAGAGGAGGCAGGAATCCCCAGCCGCTGAGGCGTGGGGAGCGGGGTTGGGCGTGGCTTTAAACTCCAGCTTACCTCGCGTCATTGGACCCAAAGGAAGCCCTGGTATTTCTCAGAGTAGGGCAGTGGCCTGGGCATCTCTGCCCTCTGCCATCCGCAACGCCAGGGAGATGGGAGCAGGGAGGCAGGGAGACCCGTCAGGAGGCCACAGGAGCAGTGCAGGCAAAAGGTGACAAGGTCCTGAAGCGGGGGGAGGCTACGTGAGCGGAGAGAAGGGGATGGACGGGAGAGATGATGGCTCGGTCTGGCGGCGGACTATCTTGGGAGGGAAGCGGCTTTCTCCCTCTCCCCTCCTCCCCTGCCTCTGCTGCCCCATCCCTCCCTCCCCAGCCTGGCACTTCTTGTAGGTCTCAGTGCTTGCCCCTTGGGTCTACAGCTTTAGCTTTTGTAAATGACTCCCCTTAGACTCAGCACCCCAGCCACGGAAAACTTCATCTTCTTCCCTCTGCTACGGGTCAGGGGAATTCAGCCGGAAATGGGGGTGGAGGACAATTCAAAACTCTAGGAAAAAAAGGAATAAAGGAGAGCGGAGTAGATCATGCGCTGCGAGCCCTTCCCACACCCAGCAACCCAAGCCCCCTCTGGTCCATAAGCCATCCCTGCTCAGATTCAACCCCCTTGTAGAGGAGCTCGGCGCCCACCAACAGCGCTCCAGATGCTGAATGTTCCCTGAAGGTTGCATCTCCTCCCCATGACAGAGGCTATACTCTGACCTCTGGGGCCTAACACCTCTCCCTCTCTTCTCTCCTCTCTCCTCTCTCCTCTCTCCTCTCTCCTCTTCCTCTCTCTCTCTCCTCTCTCCTCTCTCTCTCTCCTCTCTCTCTCTCTCTCTCTCTCTCCCTCTCTCTCTTCTCTCTCTCTCTCTCTCTCTCTCTCTCTCTCTCTCTCTCTCTCTCTCTCTCTCTCATCTCCCTCTCTCTCTCTCATTCTCTCTCTCTCTCTCTCTCATCTCCCCTCTCTCTCTCTCTCATTTCCCTCTCTCTCTCCCTCTCTCTCTCATCTCCCTCTCTCTCTCTCTCTCATTTCCCCTCTCTCTCCCTCTCTCTCTCATCTCCCTCTCTCCTCCCTCCCTCTCCCTCTCTCTCTCCTCCCTCTCCCTCTCCTTCTCTCCTCTCCCCCCTCTCCCTCTCTCTCCTCCCTCTCCCTCTCTCTCTCTCTCCCTCTCTCTCTTATCTCCTCTGCTCTCTCTCATCTCCCTCTGTCTCTCCCTCTCTCTTCCTCCTCCCTCTCTCTCTCTCTCTCTCTCTCCTCTCTCTCTCTCTCTCCTCTCTCTTCCTCTCTCTCTCTCTCTCTCTCTCCTCTCTCTCTCTCTCTCTCTCTCCTCTCTCTCTCTCTCTCTCTCTCTCTCTCTCTCTCTCTCTCTCTCTCTCTCTCTCTCTCATCTCCCTCTCTCTCTCTCTCTCATTTCCCTCTCTCTCTCCCTCTCTCTCTCATCTCCCTCTCTCCTCCCTCCCTCTCCCTCTCTCTCTCCTCCCTCTCCCTCTCCTTCTCTCTCTCTCCCCCTCTCTCCTCTCTCTCCTCCCTCTCCCTCTCTCTCTCTCTCCCTCTCTCTCTCATCTCCCTCTGTCTCTCTCTCATCTCCCTCTGTCTCTCCCTCTCTCTCTCTCCCTCCCTCTCTCTATCTCTCTCTCTCTCTCTTCCTCTCCTCTCTCTCTCTCTCTCTCTCTCTCTCTCTCTCTCTCTCTCTCTCTCTCTCTCTCTCTCTCTCTCTCTCTCTCTCTCTCTCTCTCTCTCTCTCTATCTCCCTCTCTCTCTCATCTCCCTCTCTCTCTCTCTCATTTCCCTCTCTCTCCCTCTCTCTCTCATCTCCCTCTCTCCTCCCTCCCTCTCCCTCTCTCTCTCCTCCCTCTCCCTCTCCTTCTCTCTCTCTCCCCCCTCTCCCTCTCTCTCCTCCCTCTCCCTCTCTCTCTCTCTCCCCTCTCTCTCTCTCCCTCTCTCTCTCATCTCCCTCTGTCTCTCTCTCATCTCCCTCTCTCTCTCCCTCTCTCTCTCTCCCTCCCTCTCTCTCTCCTCCCTCCCTCTCTCTCTCTCTCTCCTCTCTCTCTCTCTCTCTCTCTCTCTCTCTCTCTCTCTCTCTCTCTCTCTCTCTCCTCTCCCTCTCTCTCTCTCTCTCTCATTTCCCTCTCTCTCTCCCTCTCTCTCTCATCTCCCTCTCTCCTCCCTCCCTCTCCCTCTCTTCTCCCTCTCCCTCTCCTCTCTCTCTCCCCCTCTCCCTCTCTCTCCTCCTCTCCCTCTCTCTCTCTCTCCCTTCTCTCTCTCATCTCCCTCTGTCTCTCTCTCATCTCCCTCTCTCTCTCCCTCTCTCTCTCCTCCCTCCCTCTCTCTCTCCTCCCTCCCCTCTCTCTCTCTCTCCTCTCTCTCTCTCTCTCCTCTCTTCTCTCTCTCTCTCTCTCTCTCTCTCTCTCTGTCTCTCTCTCATCTCCCTCTCTCTCTCTCTCTCTCATTTCCCTCTCTCTCTCCCTCTCTCTCTCATCTCCCTCTCTCCTCCCTCCCTCTCCCTCTCTCTCTCCTCCCTCTCCCTCTCCTTCTCTCTCTCCCCCCTCTCCCTCTCTCTCCTCCCTCTCCCTCTCTCTCTCTCTCCCTCTCTCTCTCATCTCCCTCTGTCTCTCTCTCATCTCCCTCTCTCTCTCCCTCTCTCTCTCCTCCCTCCCTCTCTCTCTCCTCCTCCCTCTCTCTCTCTCTCTCTCTCTCTCTCTCTCTCTCTCTCTCTCCTCTCTCTCTCTCTCTCTCTCTCTCATCTCCCTCTCATCTCCCTCTGTCTCTCTCATCTCCCTCTCATCTCCCTCTGTCTCTCTCATCTCCCTCTCTCTCCCTCTCTCTCTCATCTCCCTCTCTCTCCTCTCTCTCTCATCTCCCTCTCTCTCTCCCTCTCTCTCTCATCTCCCTCTCTCCCTCCCTCTCTCTCTCATCTCCCTCTCTCCCTCTCTCTGTCCTCCCTCTCTCTCCTCCCTCTCCCTCTCTCTCTCATCTCCCTCTGTCTCTCTCTCATCTCCCTCTCTCTCTCCCTCTCTCTCTCCTCCCTCTCCCTCTCTCCTCCTCCCTCTCTCTCCTCCCTCTCTCTTTCTCCCCTGCTCCCTCTCTCCCACAGACATCCACAGCTCTACCTCAGCCTCCCCTAGTCCACACACGGTAACTAGGTGGCAAGAGGTCAGAGGCAGTTTTGCCTCCTTGCAAAGAGCTGGCCGCATCTTCAGCCACCTGCTCTCTCCCTCTGCCCCCACCTCCCACAAAGTGTGTGCAACCCCATGGGTCCGGCTCTGCCCGGTTAAGGAGGCGAGCAGTGAGCCACAGAAGGTCTTTGAGAAAATCAATGGGATCCCGAGTTGCTCCTGCAGGTGTCGGTGAGGAGAGAGACGGGAGGAGGGAGGGACTGGGGGAGGGCCGGGGTTCGGAGTCAAGGTACGAAATCCAAACCCTGGTCTGCTTCTTCCTGCTTGTATGGCTTTCTGTGCTTCTGCCGGCTCCTCTCAGAGGACCAAGGGATTGACCAGACATTCGCCATGGCTTCCTTTGGTTCTAAATCCCAAGGCCCCGGTAATGGGGAAGGTAATGAGGACCCCAGCTAGGGCGGTGGTGATGAGAAGAGAAAGGAAGACACAAAGCTGGGACCCAGCAAGTGAGCCAGGGGAGCAGGGAGGTTAAGAAGATAGCCGAGGGGCCGAGAAGACAACCAGAGGTCGCATCGACAGAATCGGGCTCCTCCCTGCTCCCTCCGTCTGGCTGGCTCACTGTTCTCAGACTCCTTTGGGAAGCTCTGGCAGGCAGAGAAAACGACTGACTTTTCACCTGAAGGCCCCTGGGCATTACAGACAGACCACATGCACCCTGGATAAAGGGCTCCCTCAATCCTCTGTTTAACATGGCCCAAGAAAGAAGACAACGCAGTGCTCAGCCCAAACTAGGACCAATACCCCCCCACCCCGGGGAGAACTCTCAGCCCACTTAGCCAGTCACGGATTCAGAGCTCTCTGACCTAGCTCCGATACTTGCGAGCGGCATTGGCTTCTCTTCTCTCCCCGCCCCACAATAAACCCGCTCCATCTGGACCTTGATGTTAGACTCCTGACTCTCTGTGTATATGCCAGAGCAACCCTCCCTGCTCAGTATCTCTAGCCATGTTGACTTTGCCCAGCAAGGACAAACCTTAGATTATGCTCTTTATGGTCTAGAAACACAGTCTTTCTCAAGTATTCCACGCAGAAAGAGCAGAGAGAATCCATTGGAGCTCTAAATTTGACACTGAACGACGCAACACCAAGCTTCCTTCTTGGGATTCTATGCCTCTTTGGATTTGGAACTGGGTCCAAGGTTAGGAGTTTTGTTTATTTGGAAACTAAGATGTCACCTTCTCCTTTGGAGTCTTGCAAGCCAAAACACAAATATATTCAAGTGTTATTGCTAATGGAGTTTCAAGAGAAGATACCTTCATGGTCTCCAAGAATCTGTAGAAAGAAGGACAAGGGTAGAGTTGCTGTCATTAGGTATTTTGTTAGGCACCTTTCAATAACCAAAGCGAAACATGATAGAGGGACGAGGGATAGGAGTCTGAACACTGAATTCTGAGTTATCCTAATGTAACGATCCTGGAATATCTTGTGCCATAGCCTCTGCTTCAGCAGAAAGAGGAAGATGATCCTGTTGTCCCCTTGACACTACCTCCTTCCTCCTCTTCCTCCTCCTCCCAGGCCTGCCTCCCAGGCTATGAATATGTCTTGGCAAACTTGCCTCCCACCCCCACCCCCAGCCTCTACCCCCACAACAGAGAGCCAAGAATAGAGCCTCTCCCCAAAGTGCCTCCCCAAGGTCACTTCTGCTACCCTTCTGGCCTTTGAGACTCATGACTCCCTATCACGTCTAGGATCAAATAGGAACTTGCTTAACGTTTAAAGTGTTTCACAACCTGACTGATTCCAGTCTTTTCTGTCTCTTTACGTGTAACTTCTCTCCATGCATTCTGCCCAGTGCCTGTACATGGTTAGGGAAATAATATAGACTGCTTTGGCCATGAGAGGTCTGGGGGTAGTGGAGATAAGTTGGAGGGAGAGGTTGGTGCCAGGTCAAACCCAGTGTGGCCTTTTTCTACATCAATAGTCAGGGAAGGTTTATGAGAAAGGCACAAACGAGCAAAATGGGAATGTTGGGGAATTGATCTGGCAGCAGTGGGCAGAATGGATTGGAAGGAAAGGGAATAAAAGCAAGAGACTCATTCTGAGGCTCTTTCAATGGTCCCGGCACAAAGACTTGTGGAAGGAGTAGCAATGGAAGGGGGCTAACATGGGAAAGTAAGCAGCAGGTAGAACCTGTTGATCATACTGGAGTGAGGCATGGAAGGAGGCCCACAATCTGCAGGAAGCAGAGGGAAGAGTAAAAGGGGAGAGAGGCTAGGATTTAGATGCAGGGTGACTCAAAAGGCTAGAAGACATAGCAGATCTGTGCTTACTGAAGGCAGGAATTTGAAACAGTGAATTGAGGTAGGGGGCAATGTATGAGTTGAAAGGAATTTCTAACTCTAAGTCAGACATTTGTCTGGGGGCGGGGGGAACTACCATTCAGCCCCAGTAGCTTCAAGGACAAATTAAATGCCTGTGGCCTCTACTGAGCTGACTGTTCCAAACAGAAACTGGTATGTGTAGTTAAAGATTCTTCTGGAGAAAGGAACTACTTAAAGCTACAGTAGACTCTGAGAATTATCAGCTCTTTTTTTTATGGAGAGAAAGTAATTATGGTCTGAAACAAGGTATTTGAACAGCTTGCCCCTCACTAAAATAAACTAATTGATAGATAAATAAAAACCAAAGCTAAAACCCTGGCTCTAAGGTAAAATAAATATGATAGAGTTAGCCATAAGAAGCCCTAGAATAGAAATTCTTAACCTGGAGTCCACAGATAGATTACAAGGGATCCTTGAACTTGGATGGGGAAAAAAACTACATCTTTGATTTCATTAACCTCTAACTGGAGTTTAGCATTTCCTCCAATTATTTAAAAATATGATTCTGAGAAGGGGTCTATAAGCTCCCCCAGACTGCCAGTCAAGGAGTCCATGTCACAAAAAAGGTCAAGAATGTCTACTCTAGAACAACAGGCTTAGTAAATCAATATCTAGCCATAGACATGAGGCTGGTAGAGCAACACATAGCAGAGAATATATACCACACAAGACTAGCAGGGAACATACCTAACATGAACAGAACAGTAACATTTCCATAAGACACTGACAACCTTGCATCATTGTCAGAAATATGCTTTACCTCTCTGCGTATGCTTCTTGGCCATGTGTGTTCCCCATAAGCATGCCTTTCCTTTGATGGTATAGGAATCTGTGGGAGCGTGTGCCTCAGTTTTATAGGAGGAAGAATGTTCTAGTGCTACTTTTCTTACAATGACATTTCATTAATACCCTTTGCTTTGAACTAATTGTGTCTCCTGGCTGACAAGTAAAAGCAAACACATTGGTGGGAGCTCATACCTTTTTCAGGGGGATTCCGACCCCAAGATTCCCTTAAACCTTAGATATCTTTGTTGGGAGTCCCAAACACAAGAGAGGAGGTATCCCAAGTTCTATGTAGATACATTGAGTTTGTGAAAATAGTGAGACAGCCAAGTGGAAATATAAGTTTGGGTGAGAGAAGAAAATGACTGAGGACTGACTCTAAGGGAAAGGAAAACCTGGAATGAGAGACGAGGCAGGCCAGTTCCAATCACACAAGGCACTGCTGAAGCCAGCACCTTCGTGCACTCTGGACAGACACTCAATTCTGCTCTCGAGGTCTGATGTAAAGTGACACCCTGAGGTGTCCAGTGACCCACCTGATTCTTACCTTGATTGAGTCTGCTGCAGGAGGGCTTCAGCCGCCTCTGGCTGGGCATTCTTAAACGTTTGGAACATGGAAAAGGACTGCAGAAATCCCATCAGGCCAGCAACTGTAAAGGAAATTTCACTTCCCTGAAAAATAATTCTGTAATGGAGGAAGCAATTAATCAAGGTAAGTCTCTACTTTTTGTGGAATAATAAACACATGGCTCCAGATCTTCACATTATAACATTTCTAAGGCTTTCAACATGCTTTACCACCCACCATTCCCTTTGACCTCACAACCATCCTCTGAGGTAGATCCTGGAGATATTATTAACCCCATTTTACAGATGAGGAAACTGAAGCTCAGAGAGAAGAAATAAAAGAGCCCTGGCTTAAGTCAGAGGATCTGAGTTCAAATCCTGTTTCTGATGTCTGCTCCCTGTTTAACAGGTAGGACAGGTCACCACCTCTCCTGGCATAAGCTTTTACATCTGTCCAGTGAAACGGTTGGATTAGATGGGCTCTGAGGTCCTTTTCAGCTCCAGAGGAATGGTTAATCAGCCAATATAAGGTTTGAACCTAGGTCTTCCCAACTCCAAGAGCAGCACCTGCTGCTTCTGCAGGTGCTATTAAAATCCCATTCACAACACACCAAAAAGCTTTTGTAATATGCATCCTGAGGAGATGATGCAGATGTCTGATTCCTTTGGGGCAAAAAAAAAACAAACCCAAAAACTGATTCTTCTCCAAAATGATTCCAATACCAGCTAACTGTGTGACACTCCCTCTCTGGGCTCATCAACAAAGGGAGGGCATGAGTCTAGAAGAGATGTTTTCTAGTTCCAGAATTCTCTTTTAATGGTGCAGCCCAATAGATACTCTGTTGGAAGGTGGGACGATAGCTTCTGAGCAGAAAGTTCACAACTCTATCCCAGGTGGGATCTGGATTCAAGTTTTCCCAAAAACGTTTAAAAATAGAGAGTCAGGAAGGATTTAGTTAATTTACATTTATAGGCAAGAGATTGGAAAGTCTCTTTGAGGGTTCCTTCCACCAATGGTTTGTTTTTGCTTTTTTTTTTTTTTTTGCATTTTAAGGTCTTTAGCGTTTTCCCATAATTCTATACAAGGTGTCCCAAAAGTCTTCATGAAGTTTTAAGCTATTAAAACTTATAGCTATTAAAGCTTTAAAACTTAAAGCTATTAAAGCTTTAAAATGTAAAGCTTCACAAAGACTTTTGGAATGAATGCCTCATATAAGAAAGGTGTTTGGCAATGAGTTGTTTCTCACCTTTTTTTGTCTGGAAAAGGCATAAGATCAAATATCTCTTGGTATTCAGAGAGGAGGACATGCAATTTTTCATGTGCATACTTATTAAGGACAGCTTGAATCTGCAATGAGAAAACTCCATTAAGACGGAAAGAAAGGAAGAATTGTGGTTCATTCCCTGCAGGGGTTCTCAGAAGTAGTGCCTTGTCTTCTGGGTTATCTGGACCAAATAGAAGGCCAATGAAAATGTGGCAGTTTTGCAGGGAGAGACAGCCAGTGGTCTGAAAAGCCCAGAAAACTAAGGCAGGCAGAAGTGATTTGACCAGGGTCACACAATGAGTAAGTGTCTGAGGCAGATTCAAACTGGCAACCTGCTGACTCCCTAGACTAGCGCTCTACCCCCTCCCCCAAGATGCCTCTGTAAAGAAATCAGAGGAATCGTGATCTGTGTCAGTGAATGGAGGACCCACATGGGCCATATCACAAACCACTGAAGGGGATGCCTACGCAGAGTCTATGGACAGGTAAGAGACTACGCACTCATCAGCCCTGACAGTGACATTCATCTTTCTTTTAAAGGGGATAAAGAAATCATAGCGTAGTTATAATAATTAATACTAATTATTATTATAACCAACATTTACACATGACTTTAAGGTAGGTAAAGAGCTTTATATGTTATTCATTTGAGTATCTCAGCTCCATGACCTAGGTGTTATTGTTGTACCTCTTTTACAGATGGATAAATAGAGGCAGAGGTTAATGTCACACAACTATTACATGTCTGAGATAGAATTCGTACTCGGGTCTTCTTGGCTCCACAATCTGTCCTACCATCTACAGACCTCAATAATTCTACATATGGAAGCAAAGTTATTGGTGTGACAGGTCACCACAGGCCAGGGGTTCTTAACTGGGGGTTCATGGATAGATTTTAGGGGGTCTGTGAACTTAGATGGGAAAAAAATTACATCTTTTTTTCACTAATTTCTAACTGAAATTTAGCATTTCCTTCAGTTAATGAATTTTTTAAGCCGCCTTATTCTGTGATGGCTTCAGGAGGCTTCATCAGGTGACCAAGGGATCCCTGGTACAAAAAGACTCCGTACCCCTGCAATAGATGGTGGCCTTTGGCAGAGAAGTTCCTGGGATCCCCTACATGAGCCCCTAGTAACATGGGGGGGGGGGGAAGCACCAGGCACTGCTCCCAACAGCTCGCTGCACAGCCCTTGTGGCCACAGGGGAGAGTTTCCCGCTGATGCTGGAAGGAGAACCTGACAAAGGGTGGAGCTCTCCAGGACTTGCGTGCTCCCCACGCCCTTGTGCACGCCCCTCACGCGGCCCATTCCTAGGGAAGGGAAAGCGTGAGTAATCACCCACACAAGCCGGTGGCCTCTCCTGGAAACGCCTTCGCTGGCCCAAAGCACCCAGCCCTACCGAGAAACAAATGGCGAAGTACACGTTGACTCTAGCTGGAAAGTGAAACACGCCAGGCGGATGTTTGGCAAAGGGCCCGAACCCATTTCCCAGACCCCCAAACCGCTCCACCGCGGGGAGGGGCCAGCCTCCCCAACCCTTGTTATCATCAGTTTGTGCAGAAGAAAGTTCAGAAGCTAAATCCGATGCTAAATCTCTTTTGAGGAAGGGCAGCCCGGGGCCAAATCGAGGTACTACAGGGACTGCCTTGAAGGGGCCACACCGCAGACCCCCATTCCTTCTCAACGTGAGGGTCTGTGGAGCATCCTAGGAATGTGTTCCTTTCCAGCAGACTTGGCGACCACAGCACGTCAAGCAGAGGCAGGAGTGCAGAGGGAGCTGGCTTGGGTCCTGCCTCTGACACAGCCTGGCTGGGGGACCCGGCCAGCTAAGCCATTTCAGCTTCCAAGGCTGCTTTCCAAGGCCGAGTTGCAGAAGATGCGGACCTCGGAGCAGCTAGGTGGCGCAGTGGAGAGAGCACCGGCCCTGGATTTAGGAGGACCTGAGTTCAAATCCGGCCTCAGACACATAACACTTACTAGCTGTGTGACCCTGGGAAAGTCACTTAACCCCATTGCCTAGCCAAAAAAAAAAAAAAAGAAAGAAGATGCCGACCTCCATTGGTGGAGGGAATTTCTCTTTGTCAATGAAATCCCGGGCCCAGTCACCTGTCGGCGGTACCCACCTCCCGGAAGATCTCTGTGAGCTCTTCAGAGCAGTGTCCGTAATGAATCCTCATTTTGGGGGTGTAGGAACTGAGGCTCACACAGCCCCCGGGCTTCAGAACTCGCTCTAGTTCTCTCATGAAGGGCGGTATGTCAAACCAGTGCGCGGCTGTGAAGGCGGTGAGCAGGTCCACGGAGCCATCCTCCACAGGCAGCGCTTCTGCTGGGCAGACACTGGGGGGCGGGGGAGACAAGGCCAGTGAGTACCACAGGCCCCGAGGGCGACAGGTCCGGACGCAATCAGTCAGTCTCTGTCTCTCTGTCTCTCTGTCTGTCTCTCTCTCTCACTCACAAACACACACACACACAGAGGAGTCAGCAGTCATTTCCCGATCTGTCAACATAAACCCATCAGTTCTCTTTACTCCCAGTTTCAAAGGGCGGCACCTTCCCACTAGAACTTCCGAGCACTGAACTTAAGAGTCAAACAAAAACCCGAGTTTCCATTCTAATTCTGCCACTTTATCAGTAGTTAGACCCTAGCAGATCACTTAGTCTCAGTTTCCTCATCTGTAAAATGGGTATACCCAGGTCACAAGACAGTTTTGCCATCTTATCTGAAAATCGTCCTTCAACTGTCCCACGGTCCCAAGTTTCTTTATTCCTCTTTGCCAGTTTTGAACAGTAGATGTGGGATAGGTGAATGGCGGAGGGCGTGGCAACCATGACGATGAGCCTCTAACACAGTCCCTCACATGTATGTGGTAGGTACAAAATACAGCTTTAAACTGAACAAAGCATGGCTGGGTTTGGTGGCATGGATACAGATGCAATCCTTGCAGAGAGACTAGCTTTGTGATCTTGGGCCCATCAGCTTCTCTGCGCAGGTAGCAGGGTTCTCATTTCTAGAATGAGGGAGATGGCCTAAAGGTTTCCACTCAATTAGACATGAACAGAGCACTTACTGTACCCAAGTTCTCGTCCCAGAAGCTGGGAATGTGGAAGTACAAACGATAGTTCCTGATCTCAAGTTTCCATCCTGATGGGGAGTGGGAGGAGGACGGGTCAGTCTACATCAAGTCTATATGCAAGTGTAAGAAAGATTAGGGCTTGATCACACCTGGCATACTCTGATCGAGGGATGCCCGACCTCCTGGCTGTTGCTCATTTCCCACCTCTGGGCATTTGTACTGGCTGCCCGCCACGCTGGCGACATTCTCCAGCCTCATCTCTGCTTCTGGCAGGGTCGCAGCTAAAATCCCACCTTCTATAGGAAGCCTCTCGATCCCCCTTGATTCTAGTGTCTTGCCTCTGTTAATTATTTCTTGTTTACATTTACTAGCTGTGTGACCCTGGGCAAGTCACTTAACCCCATTGTCTAGCCAAAAAAAATAGATAGATAGATAGATAGATAGATAGATAGATAGATAGATAGATAGATAGATATAGATATAGATATAGATATATTTCTTGTTTGTCCTGGCTATAGCTTGTTTGTTTATTGTTTTCTCCAGTAGACTCTGAGCTCCTTGAAGGCAGGGACTGTCTTTTGACTTTCTCTGTATCCCTAGGTTTAACACGGTGCCTAGCACACAGTGGGTGCTTAATAAATATTTATTGACTGATTTTCCTATAATTCTATCACTCCAATTGAGAAACTTCTTCTCATCTCCTAAAGGAGTAAAGAAGGGTAAACCCGTCTTTACACTGGCCCAGAGACAGAAAAGGTGGGTGTGTTTCAGTTTCTTTATCTGCAAATTGAAGGCATTGGACTATGACCCCCAAAGTCCCTTGGGTTTCAGCAGATATTTTCAGGCAAACTTACCAGTAAGAAACTTGGGAAGGGCTGGGAGTTTGCTTGGCCTGTTGAATCTGAGCTTCACTGATGTCTGTCCCCAGGACCCTGGCAAAGTAAGGGACCAGGACCTGGGTGCTTTGACCCGATCCACAGCCGACGTCCACCACTAGGTCATAGGGTTTGCCTTTCTAAGGAAAGAGAGAGCATTCGTCCCAGCCTGAGTCACACAGTTATAGGGACCGGTGAAGAGGTCCAAGGGAAGGGGCATCGTGGTAGAAAGGGGAGTAAGGGCGCAACGTGAGGGAAGAAAGCCCGGGCTAATGTCTTCCCTCTGACATTCCCTTCTGCCTATCCTCTAGACATCTTGTAGGTATGGACTTGGCCTCTTGTCTCCCTCACCAGAAGAGAAGCTCCCTGAAGGCAGGGACCATGCTTTTGCCTTCCCCAGAACGTAGCACCACGCCTGGCATATAGTCGGCACTTAATGGATGCTTGCTGACCCACGGCTCTAAGATGAAAGCAATGTGGAATTAGGGTCCGGGCACTGGCCCAACGAGGGAACAGCAAAGGGACGGAAAGGTCGGCCTTGGTGTGGCGGAAATAGTGCTTGACCTGGAATCGGGAGGGGGGAGGAAGAAACATCTGTGCAGCGCCTGCTCTGTGACCGGCACTGTGCGAGGTGCTTTACAAATAGTATCTCATTTGATCTTCGCAACAACCCTGCGAGACAGGTGCTATTATTCCCATTTTACAGTTGAAGAAACTGAGGCAAACACAGATTAAGTGACTTGCGGGGAATAAAGCTATTTCCAGCCAGGATGTATCTGAGGCTGAATTTGAACTCAGATCTTCCTGATTCCAGGCCCAACATTCTATCCACTGTGCCACCCAGTCACCTAACCCAGGCGAGAACTGGGTTTGAATCTTGGCTGGCCTCAGTTTGCTCACCCCCAAAATGCAGATAATGATATGTGCAGTATCTCCTTTACAAGGCTGTTGTGAGGATTGATTGTGCTTTGCAAATACTGTCAGTGGTGATTATGAGTGAAAGTCGAGGACAAGCAAAGGCGGGGGTGGCATCTGACCGGACGAGCACAGCCGCTACCCCCTCACGAGAAAGGGGATACAAATTCTTTCCTCTTTAAGCTTGGCTCTCTATTCACTTTGCCCATATCCCCAAAGCATTTTTCTTATTCCATAGATGATTGTGACAGCTGTGCATCACACCTAAAGCTTCTTACCTTTTCTTCTAAATAGGAGAAGATGATGTTAAGCAGCTCCTGGGGCGGAGGGAACCTGTGCTTCTGGTAAATGGCTGCGTGATCTTTCCCCTCAAACATCTGGGCAGACATGACTGGAAGAGGAAACAGTGTTAGTTCAGCCACCGATCACCCCCAGCTACGATTCTTCGTCAGTGTTCGCCTCTTGACAAGTCAGTCATTTCATATCAACCCAGGGAACTTCCACAGAGTGGGAAATGGGATTAACTCATGGAATCCGGTGGTATTTGGCGTGGGGAGAAGACAGTTCCAATGAGCCACAGCAACAGCCTCATTTCTATCCAATGGGCTGCCATCTCAGAAGCATTGGGTGGAGACACCCAACCCACTTAGCCACTGGATAAGGACAATGCAGCAAAAATCTGCTCAGAAGCTTCTCTTTGACCATCCTTACTCATCAATAGGACTCTGCCTCCGGAGGGCAAGGAGCACATGTCTCAGCCCTTTTCCATAGGAGGCCCTTCAAATGGTTGAACACAGTAATTGTGTTCCCATTCCAAACCCACTTTCTGTTCCTTCAGCTGGTCCTCATAAGGCACATTCTCCAGTCTTCTCACCATCCCGAGTGCTTTCATCTACATATGCCTAAGTTTTTCTATATTCTTCATCAAATATGGTGCCCAGAGCTCAAGACCGAAAGTTTCCAAAATAATTTGTAGTACTAATTTTTGTAACAGAAAAAATCATAGCAGGGAAATTGCCAAAGTATGACCTGTTGATGTAATGGATTGGAGTACTGAAATAATGAATGCAAATTTCAGAAAAACAGGGGAATGCTTGTATGAACTATCGTAGAGAGAAACAGAACTGGAAGAACACTGGGCCCCAATGATGACGATGATGCTTTTTTGGTAACCGTGATTCCCAGACGTACACAATCCAGCCCTTCTCCTCCTCAGCTCATCTCAGCACCATTTAGTGTTTACTGACCAACTACTGAGCTTGGGATGCCTGCTGGACCCCTCTACCTTGTATGTGAAGCATCCCAAGCCCAGTAGTCAGGTGGTCAATAAACATTTATTAAGAGCCTAGTGTGTGCCAGGCATTATGCTGAGCACTGGGGATACAAATATTTTTTTTTAAAAAAGGACAGTCCCTGACCTCAAGGACATTACAATCTAACAGGAAGGCGATAGACAAAAAGAAAACTAAAAAGGAGGGGAAGGTAGCCGATGTGGGGGCATGATGGAGGTGTGAGAGAAATCCCAAAGCAGTGCATTCAGGTGACACATATCCAAAATGGAACTCCTCATCTTTCCTTTTAAACAAATCCCTTCTCCTGACTTCCCTGTTTCTGTCCAGGGTTCTACTAATGGAGGGAGACATGGGGGGAGTGACTGTGGTTTGGGATGAAAAAAGATATTAACAAAAATTTCAAAATAAAAAATGATTCCCAGAAATGGACCCAGTGAATACTGACACAGGGCTAAGCGTGACCAGCTTCAAGGACAGAGGGAATATTATTTCCCCTTGTTCTACACACTGTAGCTGTTGATGCAGTCCCAGATAGCATTAGCCTTTATCTTCCCGGTCAACTTCCATGGTTTACTTCTGTTAAGGTTACAGTCACAAAGTTCCCCAAATCTTTTTTTTTTTTTGCAAGAACTGCTTTCTCCTAGCTCACAGATCTAGAGCTGGAAGAGACTTCAGAGACCCTTCCTCCAACTGCCTGATTTTACAGATGGGGAAACTGAGGCCGGGGGGCTAATTGTCTAACCCAAAGTCACACAGGTAATAAATATCAGAGGAGACCAGGACCAGAACTCTTTCTGATCTCCCCATCCTGTACTTGTACAGCTGATTTTTTTAACCCAGCAAGTTGACATTGACCCTTATTCATTTCATCTTACTAGAGTCAGCCCATCAATCTAGCGTGTTGAAAATGTTGGTGAGTTATCCAGCCAGTAGCGATCTTGGGGTATGATTCAAATGTGCATGTCTGAGTCCTTGATTTCAAGAACTAAACAGCACAGGGCCCAGGTCAGCTCCCCAGGGCCCTCTTCAGAGACAAGCAAGTCCCAATGCATCATTGCCTACCTTGGATTCTGAGCTATTGGGTGGCTCCTAACCACTACTGCCCGCAGCTCTCCTCTGTCCACAAGGGCAGCGTTTAATTCAATAAACATTCATTAAGGACTTACTGTGTGCAAGACACTGAGGATGCAGAGAGAGAAATCCAAATAGCCCCTGCCATCAAGGAGCTGAAATTCTCCTGGGGGATACGACAAGTAGCCGAAGATGGATAGTACAGAGAAAACGGATGGGGGCATGGGGAAGACATCAGGGGAAGCTTCAGGGAGCTTGATACCCAGCCAAAGAGAGGCAAAGAGGAGGCAGGGCATTCTAGGCACAGGGGGCTGGCTGGCACAAAACCTTCAATAACACCTCACTGAAATTTGCGTCCATCAACAGACAAGCATTGATTAATTGCCTACTATGTGCCAGGCACTCCCCCTGCTAAGTGCTAGGGATCCAAAGCCAGAGAGAAAGAGGTCTTGCCCTCCAGGAGTTTCCATTCTATCAAGTCCAAAAGCAATGTGAAAAATTGCAAAGCACGAGCACAGTCCGAGGAGAGATGGGAGAAGACGCCTCTGCCCACGGCACCTATTTTCAGATTTGCTACGGATGGCTCGATTTGGTCCATTTTTTCCCCTCCCCTTCCTTTTTTCTTGGAAAAAGATATTCTTGGTTATAGGGAATGGCTCTCTGGGAGGAGGCGATGGAGGGACAGGGGATGGGGGGGTCAAAACGAAAGACAAAGGGGGGGTTTTAGAAAAGGGGGCAACTAGGCAGCGTAGTGGGTAGAGTGCTGGGCCCTGGGGTCAGCAAGACCCAAGTTCAAATCTAGCCTCAGACACTAGCTATGTGACCCTGGGCAAGTCACTTAACCTTCTTTATCTCAGTTTCCTCATCTGTAAAATGAGCTGGAGAAGAAAATGGCAAACCACTTCAGTATCTCTGCCAAGAAAACCCCAAATGAGGTCATGAAAAGTCCCACAGGACTGAACAAAAGAAAGAGAAAAACATGTACATGACATAAAAAATATTGCAAAGTCACTTAGGAGGTCAGGAAAGTCTGCATGTAGGCGGTGAGGCCTGACCTGAGCTCTGAAGGGAAGAAGTCAGTCCAAGGAGAGGAAAGGGGACATTCCAGGCCTGGGAGTGGGAGCAGGCTGGGCAGAGGCAGTGCCTGGGCTGGCACAGGAAGGAGATAAGATAGATTGTGGACAAAGAGCCAGTTAAGGGCAGGAGGCAGTGGCTTTACAAACATTACAAACAGTTCCTTGTCTGATCCTGACCACGGCCCCTGGAGGCAGGTGCTGCCATGATCCCCCCTTTACAGTGGAGGAAACCAAGGCCATCAGAGGTTAAGTGATTTGCCCAGGGTCACCCAGCTAGGAAGTGTCTGAGGCTGCATTTGAACTCGGGTCTTCCTAACTCCGTGTCACCAGCTGCCTCCAGCAGGGCAGTTGGCCTGGAAGAGTCTGCTAGAGCTGCAGGAGTCAGTGATGTTTCCTGGGCAGGGCAGCAGCCTGCTCAGGCCTGGGCCTACGCCTGGCATTCCCCTGAGTTAAGCAGCTAACTTCCCCGCCTGCCTAGAAGAGGAAACAGGCTTCATCGGCCGTGGCCTCACGGCACTGGCGTGACACCTTCCCTTCCCAAGTGCTCACGAACCATCCCTTGGATTCAATGCCCTAGAACTGCAACACGACTCCATCCTTCCTTTTAGGAAAACTGGGACATCTGCCCGTTTCCAGGCCTGCATTCCATGGTCTTTTGAAGGTTGCTGACTCCATTCACCAATTGAATTAGAGGCAGTGAAGTGAAGAGGCAGGGGAGATAAAGCACTGACCTTGGGAGTCAGGAAGCCCCGAGTTCAAATCCAGCCTCAGACACGTCCTAGCTGGGTGACCTTAGGCAAGTCACTTTAACCTCTGTTTGCCTCAGTTTCTTTATCTGTAAAATGGGGATAACAGTACCCTCCCGGGTGGTTGTGAGGATAAAATGAGATGACACATATGTTTTTGCAAACCTTAAAGTACTATTTAGTGCTAACTGTTGTTAAATCTGCCAGCTCTTTCAGTACCTTGGGATATAATTACTCTATGCCTGGTTACAGACCCCTAAGGGGAGCTGGCTGCTCCCTTACTGCCCCCTCGTTGAAGCCCCTGGTGACTGCTTTGCTCCATTCCTCTCAGTCCGGAGGTCATTTTCCTCGAAAGAGAAAACACAAGCAAAATCACTGCCATATGCTTTTGAGTCGAAAATTTTTCTCCCTCATCTTCCCCCCCACCCTCCCCAAGATGGCGCACAATCTGATATAGGCTTTACATTTACATTCCTATTAAACATATTTTCACATTAGTGAAGTTGTAAGTAAAAATTAAAACCAATAGGAGGAACCATCAGAAAGAGGAAACAAAACTCAACAGAAGGTAAAAATAAGTGAGAGCGATTCGACTTCCATAGTTCTTTCTTTGGATGTGGACAGCGTTTTCCATCCAGAGGCCTCTGGAGATGTCCTAGATCGTTGTAATGCAGAGAAGGGTTCAGACTAACAATATTAGTCGTCGCATAACGTGGCTGTTATTGTGTACAAAGTCCTCTTGGTTCTGCTCACTTCACTCAGCATCAGACCATGTAAGTCTAGTAGAAATTTATTTTTAAAAAATATTCCGATAACTCTATTGCAATATAATTGGCTTCCTCTGTAAACCCATATATTTTGTTTTATGCATTTAAGAAGGTGGCTCTGAGAAGGGGTCCCCAGGCTTCACCAGAGCGCTGCTAAGGGGGGCCAGGACACAAAAAGAGGTAAAGACCCCTGCCCCAGGGGAAGTAGGCTGTCTGACCTCAGAGGGGACCACCTATTTTTTTCCCACTTGGAGCGTTCAGTGGCCTCACTGCCCTCCCATCAAGGAGTCAGTCACTCTTTTACACCTTGGTATGAGTTGCTTTAAGTTAACATGTTACTTTTCCCACTGGGAGCATTAGGAACATAGACAGCCACAAGTCTTGGCCCAAAGGACAAGCAATCAGACCCAGCAGAACTGGGGCAAGGCTGGGAAGAGTGGGAGAACAGAGAAATAGGCCCAGAAAGGGAACAGCAGCTGGTGGTGGGGCTGGAACCAGGACTCTGAAAGCAGGTAAGCAGTCTGGAGCTTATCCACATACATAAGGTAAGGACAGACTCCTGGTCAAAACCAGGTAGCCAAGCAAGAGTCAGGGCCTACCTGAGAGCTCCTGAAGCTCAGGACGAGGAGCGAGTTGGATTGGGGCTGAGATGGTCAGAAGGATAGATCGAGTCAGTAATCCATACCGTCCACCCAGGAGACCCTGGGGACCTGAAGGGCTGAGCCACGGTGGAGAAATGAGAGACTGATCGCCCAGAGAGACGGATGCTTCCCAGCCCTCCTCTGGGGAACGAAGCTGGCTTCTTGTTAAGGTGGGAATCAATCCCAACTCGGTTAGCCTGGGCCCTGCAGGTGAGGGCAAGTGTTTGGAAACAGCTGGCTTGGGGGAAAATGGGAGTGAGGAAGGAAAGCAGTAGGTGCTGGCTGGTAGAGCCTGACTCCTAGAGCTGTAAGCCTTTCCAGTCTTCTCTCCCACTGTGCAAGCACGGCTTCCTCCGCTGTGAGAAGAATTTCAAGCGGTAAAATCAGTCAGCAGTGACAGGCTGTACTGTCTGGAGTCAGCTCATAGTGACTCTTCAGCCGGTTGTTAAATTTCCCGGGTAAGCATTTGCCCTTTGGAAATCAGCAAATGCCACAAATTGGGACACGATTTATTATTCTGCTAATTGTCTAGACTTAGGAAGTGATAAGAAAATGCTAATAATGAAGATCAAACTTAAAAGTGTATCCTGCATAGTTGCTTTTGGGGTTTTTTTGGAGAGCTGGTTGTTAAATATTTACCAACACATTCCAAGCACAATAAACTTTTGGGGCATAAGAGGGCTCACCTTACTACTCAGTGGTTTCCTTTCCTTGGAATTCCTTGCCTCCAAACCCCCAAACCCTCAACCTCCTGCTTACTTGGACAATCAACTAGATCTGTGATCTTGGGGATGTGGGTCCCCCACCGAGTAGATCCCAATTCCTGCAGACCTCCTCATCCAATGTAGCTCCTGTCCTAACATTCCCATCCCCTGAGGGGATCCACTGAGCTGGTGAAGGGTCTTCCTCTAGAAACCTGATATTTGACAGGCCCAGGCCCTTCCCCAGTTATGCACTGTTCTAGTGACCTCATTTATGTGGCTTCTTCTATATAGCACAGTGCCTGGCATACAGTAGGTGCTTAATAAATGTTTAATAAATGAATGAATACTATGTTACAGCTGATTCATGCCCACCATGAGCTTCTTCAACGGCCTCTGGGTGACCATCCCCATCGATTTTTCTCAAGACTATGGCATTACCTGATTTGTAGCCCCATGGCAACATCTGGGAAATATTGATGTCAGAAAGACGGCCCTTTATTTCAAGGAAAAGCCTGGGGATTGTTAAAAACACCTCCTGATACCGCCGATGTAATCCAGCACATTCTGCTCCTCCTGGTCAGTTCCGGACATCCTCCACCAGCAGTGCCTGCCCAAGGAGGACACGGGCTGTCTAGTCAAAGACACAAAGGCACTCTTCATCCACTTGGTTTTTCTAGTGTGGATGGTTAAGCTGAACTTGCTCTAGTCATGGTGGCCTCATTCAGGAGGCTCCACAATGCTGCAGGGCCTGGTGTACTCGGCACAACACCCTCTGCAGAAGCAGAAAGGCGCCACCCAGGACCGAGGGCCATTATGCATTTTCTGTCGTTTCCATGGTTTTGTGGGTGATCACAGCCAAAGAATGGACATCAAAGAGGGTAAGGAGGGGTAATGAGCATCT
Source organism: Phascolarctos cinereus (assembly GCF_003287225.1). Taxonomy (NCBI): domain Eukaryota; kingdom Metazoa; phylum Chordata; class Mammalia; order Diprotodontia; family Phascolarctidae; genus Phascolarctos; species Phascolarctos cinereus. The sequence continues at coordinate 10,268,545 of NW_027555958.1, read as the reverse complement.
CCCCAGTTAGCCAGGCTGGCTCTTAGAAAACAGACACAGGGGCAGCTAGGTGGCACAGCAGATAGAGCAATGGACCTGGAGTCAGGAGGACCTGAGTTCAAATCCGGTCTCAGACCAGAGACTTGACGCTTACTAGCTGTGTGACCCTGAGCAAGTCATTTAACTCCATTGCCTACCCCCCCCCCAAAAAAGAAAGAAAACAGACACAGGCTGTTTCTAGGACCACGCTTCAAAGCATTTGCAGGATGGT
>NW_027555958.1:10218295-10263295 GCF_003287225.1 Phascolarctos cinereus | reverse complement strand
AGGGCCCTTGGAAGGTGGAGGAGCAATGATAAAAAGCGTGTCAGATTGCAGGAATTCAGAAGCCTCCTTCTGTATGTGTGCCATGCCCAGTGCTGGTGCTGGGCATGCAAAGGCAGGAGAAAGAGCCTTGACATGAGGGGAAACTGAGGCAGGAGGGAAGAAGGGGATTTGGGGACCTAAGGTGCCCAGAGCTGGCTAGCAGGAGTTGTGGACAGGAGTCACCCACAGTGAGAACATGCAGATGGGCTACCCTCTGCTCCAGAGGAGGGAGTCCTCCCAGGTGACCTCCAGGGAGTCCCCAAAGTATGTATAATAACAACAGACAATAGCTGGCATTTAAGTAGCTTTAAGGTTTGCAAAGCACTTCACAAATATTAATCTCATTTGAGCTTCATATCGATCCTGGGTCGGAGGTGTGATTGTTTTCCTCATTTTGCCGAGGAGTAAACAGAGAGAGGCAAAGGTAGAGTGACTCGCTCAAGGTCAGTTTGTAAGTGTCTGAGGTTGGATTTGAACTTCTGGCCTCCTGACTTCCAGGTCTGGTGCTCTCTCTACTGCGCCATCTAGCGGCAAAACGAGGAAAAACTCCGCCTCCTCACAGTGCGCAGACGCAAATCTCTTTTGAAAGGAAGGCCTCGGAGCCCCCTGGGAGATGGAGTCCCTTCGGAAGCGCGTGTGCGCAGTGCGAGCCGGCTGCGAGCCTTCCGGCCTCTGGACTCCATTTCCCAGAATGCCTTCGGAGGCCTTCGTTCTCCCAACCGGTCTCGTGCGGATATGAGGAGAGGACTCGTCATTCAGTGGCTCGGAGTCCCGCGAGGCTCCGACTTAACAGTCTCGGGCCCAGGTGTGGCGGAGCCCCGGGTGAGTGGAGGGAGGGAGAAAGAGTGCGCACGCGCCTCCTCCCGCCAGCCCCTTCCTCCCTCCCTCCAGGCCGGCAGCCCAGCTGGCAGACTGGTGAGTGGGGGGACTGGTGAGCTGGCGGGAGAGGGAAGGAATGCGCACGCGTTCCCCCCCCATGAGCGGGCAGAGCGGGGGAGATAGAATGCGCATGCGCGGAACTGATTTTTTTTTTTCTCCTCCCCCTCCCCCCCATTTGATTAAGTAGTGTGGTCATGCCTTTACTCTAGAAACTGTAATGGCTCCCTAGTACTCCAGGGATCAACTATAAGTGTCTGTTTGGGGCATTTAAAGTTCTGCACCTCCCTGACCCAACTTAGCTTAAGCAAACAGGGGGCACCACCATAGTGAACATAGCACCAGGCTCTGGATTCAAATCCAGCCACAATCACTTACTAACTGTGAGACCCTGGGCAACTCACGTCACTATGGTCTACCTTGGTTTCCTCATCTGTAAAATGGGGATAATAATAGCACCTGCCTCTCAGGGCTGTTGTGGGGACTGAATGAAGTACCGTTTATATTTTAGTGTATATATTAGGCACTTAATAAATGGTAACTATAATAATTATTATTATTATCATGATTACTATTACCACTTTTCCTCCCCCCCTTCTCTCCAGACACGGCAAAGTCCATCCAAAGGATGCCCCTTCCCTGTTGCCCCCGGGTCTGCCCTGCTTCATCTTCTGTATGGGAAGGGGGTCTCCCCCTTGCTTGAGACTGCCTTGGGCCAACACCCCGCCTCCAGCAGCCAGGACCCTGCCCAGAATGACCTTTGTAAATGCATGAAATCCCAAACCTAGCCAGGTGGGTGGGGGGGATGTGTTATGATTTGGGGTGCTGGGAACCCCAAAATGCAAGGGTACCGGGGGTCTGCCTCGAAAGAATTCGACCACTCAAGCCTTTCAGTCAAAGTACAGTTTACTGTATCCCCAGCAGGAGCAGCGAGAGTCTAAGAATCTGTGCAGTTTAACGGGGTTAAGATTCTCAGGTACAAGAAAAGGCAGTGAGGAGATCTGGGGGGGGATTAAGGAGTGGCGGGTAGCCTGGGGTGGGCCGGGTGCAGCGATGCAGGGAGTTCAGTGGTCGGAGAGCCACAGTGAAGGGGCAGTTAAAAGGATTGTTGAGTATGTCCTGGGCCGGGATGGGCCAGAGGCCTTAGGCAGAGGCGCCAGTGATCTGGGCAGCTGAAAACATATGGGAAAATTCAGGGTCCAGGTCCCATCACCCCGTCAGACGGACCCTGGCACCGCCCCCCTCCCCCGCCATCACCTTGTGTCAGTTTGGATTGTGTCTGTCACCACGGTGAGGCTGTCTCCTCCTGCTCCTAACCTAGGACATGGCACATAGTAGGTGCCTGCAGAGGGTGGCTGCTGGGGTGTCCCTTGTGGGGCCCCTGGGGCAGGCAGACCTGAAGGACTTAGCAGGAGGTGCCTTGGGTCCCCGGGCCAGGTCAGAGGGTCAGGCCTCGAGGTCCCCCCTTCTGTTTGGGTACAAGGGGGAGCTCTTTGCAAAGTTGATGTTTTTAAAGCAAAGTTTAGCTGTTCATTTTAAAAGAAATTAACGTTGGTTGAGTTTGTTTCTTTAGTGTCATGAGAAAAATAATGTCCTTGATTACTGAATACCTGGGGTAGGCCAGGGGTAAACTCCACCTTGCAAAACACTGGGGGAAGGCTGATCTCCACAACGTCCCCTCTTCATTCTTGTGGCCAAATGACCAGAGTTCTGCGGGAGGCCGACCCCTGCCTTCTGTCAGTTTCCCCAAGTTCTGTCTTTTCCTTAGATGTTTCTTGAATGAAAGACACTACCGACTTCACTCCATCCATATCCTGGGGCTGGAGGGTCTGGATTACAGTGTGTGCCTCCATCCTTGCTCTGGATAAGAGTGTCCAGGGACCCAGCTGGTGGTGCAGCGGACTGAGTGCTGGGACCTAAGTTCAAATCCAACCTCAAACTTATTAGCTGTGTGACCCTGAGCAGGTATCTTTACTTCTGCTTGCCTCAGTTTCCTCATCTGTAAAATGGGGATAGTAATAACACCCCTGTCTCCTAGGTTGGTTGTGAGGATAGAAGGAGGTGATGTTGGTAAATCACTTAGCCCAGTGCCTGGCACATAGTGGGGGTGTAGTAAACATTTCTTTTTGTTGTTACAGCCCCCAGGTGGGGACAGGGTTCTGAGGCCCAGAATGAAGTTAAGTGATCTTGCTTTTGACTGCCCGGTCTCTGACTTTATTGGAAAGAGACCATGAAGGATGCCTCCCCAGCCCCCCCTGAGGAGCAGCCTACTGCCTGAGCCCTCTCCCCAGAGCCTGGGGGCGGCCCCTGGCACCGAGGCCCAAAGGCTTGGGCAGAGAGGTGAGCCTCACAGAAGTATGGGGACTGGGGGTGGAGGGTGCCCAGGAAAACCACGCTTCACCCAGTCAGCAGGCTCTGTTAAGTGCCCCCTGTGTGCCAAGCCCTCCAGTGAAAGGGTTAAATGAAGAAGGCACATCCTGAGACACAGCTTTCTGCCCTCCTCTAGCAGGGGTCAGGAGCTCCAGAAGAGGAGGGAGGCCAAGGGGAGGGTGATCTTGAGGGTTGGCCTGGGTAGGGGGAGGCAGGGCTGGCCTTGTTACCCCACGACACCCTTCTCCTCCTCCAGCTCAGCCTCCAGACTCCGTGAGGATGAAGGATGAGGAAGGCCTGACTCCTGGGCCCCTCCAAGCCCGGTTTCAGGTGAGTTCCCACCATAGCATAGCGCCTCCTCTCAGAGGGCACCGAGGCTTTGGGATTCAGCACGTTGTAGGGGGTCCGTCGATGCCATAGTAACAACAGGGGGCAGAATGCACTCCAGGTCGCGGGGTCCAACGAGAGAAGGCAGGGGCCGTTAAACAGTACAGAATGGGGAGAATGCCCAGTGTGATGGGCCCTTTGTGGGGTACTGCCCCCCGAGTCAAGAGATCAGTCATGCCAAGCGATGCTAGCAAATTAAAAAGGAATATTTGGGGTTTGATCACTAACATGAGCTGTGTGGAGGCTGACTCCCCAGGGTGGCTCGGAGCACAAGGAGCGAAGGGACAACTTTGTCGGGGTTCATGGTGGAAGGAATTTGTTGGTGTGGACTTCCCAGAACCCCACACTTGGAGAGTTGGAGGCTGGGCTTGTGCCACTGAGGACACTGTCCACACGCTGCCGAGTCTGGCACTAGGTCAGGCCCCCATAGCGAAGCGGTCCCCGGCTCAGCAGGAGTGTGTCTGCTTGTGTTGGATGCAGGCATCCGTGACCTTCAGGGATGTGGCCGTGGACTTCACCGGGGAGGAGTGGAGATGCCTGGAGCCTGCCCAGAGGGCCCTGTACAGGGACGTGATGTTGGAGACATACGAGAACCTGGTCTTCCTGGGTAAGCGCATCTGTCCCTGGGGAGTCTCGGTGGGCTCCCTCATGCACGATCCCCCCTTCCTCACACATGGAGCCTTTGCTGATTCCCACAGCTGCTGATGGCCTGTAACAAACCCCAGCTCGAATGCGCATCGCCACATACAAAGAACCAGAAAAGATGATGGATGTGACACCCCAGCTGTCCGTTCTGTCCAGCCTGCCTTTCCTTTCCATAGAGAATCATTCCAGCACGTAACCCCCCAAGCTGTCCCGCCTGCCGTCTCCCTCTGTTCCCTTCTGGGTGTTTGTCCTTCCCATCCCCCCATGGCCTTCTTTTGCTCCTACTTTTTTTTCTTCTTCTATTGGCAGCCCTATCTCTCGCAACCCTTACTCTCACCTTCTCACCCCATTTTTTTTTTTTGCCTTGCAACAGACAGGTAAAACAATGTCCCACGTTGCCCATGTCCAAAAATCCCCTGTCATCCTGAGTCCAGAGGTGGTCACCGTGTTTCATCACTGGTCTTACAGAATCATTGGTGGTCATGGCGTCAGACACGGTTCTTCAGTCTTTCCCAGTGTTCTGTTATTGTAGACTGAAGCATTCTGCCGGTTCTGCTCACTTGCTTCTGTATCAGTTCACATAAGTCGCCCAGGATTCTTCTGAACCCGCCCCTTTGTTGGGTCATTTATCACAGTAGCTTTCTGGTTGGTTTCCTGACTCATCTTCCCCCCAGTTTAGTCCATCCTCCTCTGGGCCATCAAAGGGATCTTCCTCAAGTGCGGGTCTAGGGTCAGGAAGCTTAAGTGGCTTCCTATGGCCTCCAGGAGCAAAGGCGGCCTCCTCTGTGTAAAGCCCTCCATAACATGGCTCCTTCCTCACTTTCCGGTGACCCTGTGACCCTGGCCTTCAGGTGATGACATGCTTTTAGATGGACACACTATCTGCTTACCCCATGCAGATCTGGGATGGGCAGCATTGATGGACAACAGGTTGGGCCCAGAGTCATGACCCATGATGCCTTGGAATCCTGGAGGAGGATTCGGAGATCCTTTGTACGGCTCTCTCTGCTTCCTTAGCTGCCTGGTTTTCCACAAATAAAACTGAATTCTTGCCTCGCTTTCTGTCCCTACCACTTTGTCCTTTCTCTCTGTAGGTTTAAGTGTTCCCATTTCCAAACTGGACTTGATCTTCCTGTTGGAGAGAGGAGGAGCACTGTCAAGGCCCATGGGAAGAGTCCCCAGCGACTCCTGTCCAGGTGAGGACAGAGAATAGAGCCAGTGGGGGTCATTGGAAGTGGCCTCGCCCTGGTCGTTGCAGCACCTTTGCGATGGCGCTCCTAGACTCCAGGTGTGAACAGGCCGCAGCACAGAATGGCGCTTGCTTTTCCAAAAGATTGCCCCATTTCCTAGCTCTGGTAGTTGTGCAATCTCATGCCTTCTTATCAAGAGGTCTACTAGTATAGAACTTTATAACTCATTTTTTAAATTTTGGCTCTTAGAGATGTTTTCTTTTGAATTTTTACATTTATTAGAGAGTTTGAATAGTTTTTCTTGTGGCTTTTGATCATTTGTATTCCTTTTTGTTCAAAAAAATTGATATCTTTTTTAAAACTAATTTTTAAAATTGTTGTCACCTTCATTTTCACATATATCCCTTCCCCTTCTCCTTCCCCTACCCTGCTGCCTTGTAACAAAGAATTTTTTAAAAAATCCTTTCCAAAAAAACTAACCAATCCTTTAAGCAAGTCTACAAGTACGAGTAATGTTTGACATGCGCCTTCCACTTCTGCAAAAAAGTCTTTCCATACTTCTCCAACTTTATCATGCGCATCCTATCTTATGATGCAACAATAGTTGATTAGATTCAGATACTATTGATTTGTTAGCTGTTCTCCAATTAATGGACGTCTTCTTTGTTTCCAGTTTTTTTCTAGTATAGAAAATGCTGATATCAGTATTTTGGTGTTTGCGCCTTTCCTTCTTTCTTTAATCTCCTTGGGGTATATGTATAACAGTATGGGTCAAAGGGTATAGGCATTTTAGCCACCTTGGGGGAATAATTCCAAATAGTTGTCCAGGACGGTCAGACTGTTTCACAGCTCCACCAACAATGTATGTCTGTTTTGTCATTAGTAACCAAGAACATGACTAAAATGTCCCTGCCCTTTAAACCAGAAATGCCACTACTAGACATGTATCCCAAGGAGGTGAAAGGCAGAAAGCAAAATCCCGCATGTGTTTTTTTTTCATTGTTTCTCTTGAAATGGTCAACTTTTATTCCTTCAAATGAATTTGGTCATTATTTTATCTAGCTCAGGGGCAGCAAACTGTGAAGTCTGGATTTAGTCAAAGGGCTGCACCAGAGGACCGGGAGGGCCACGTGTGGCCTTCAGGCCACAGGCTCCCCACTTCTGAGCTAGCTCAATAAAAAAAATACCCTTGGTAGTTTTATTGGTATGGCATTAAATCTGTAAAGTGATTTACATAGTTTAGTCATTTTTATTATGTTGGCTTAGCCCAAACCTAAACAGTTAACATTGGTCGAATCATTTGAGATGTTGCTTTGTTATAAGGAATGTCATTCTTTATTTTGTTAATGTTTGGTAACTGCATTTATTTAAGTCTTGAGTGTGCCTTAATAAATTGACTCAGTCTTTTAAATTTCTTTTGTTTGGCACTTCCCTTTCAATTGTTTTCCCCTGAATTTTCCTGTTGCTACATAGAAATGCTGTTGGTTTTATGAGTTTCATTTGTAGTTACTACTTTAGTAAAGTTATTAATTGTCTGAATTAGTTTCTTTGCTGATTCTCTGAGTTTTTTAAAAGTAAGTCTTATTGTCAGTAAATAGGTATGTGTTTGTCTCTTCTTTGCTCATGTTTACGCCTTTTAATTTCTTTTCCTGGTCTCAATGATGTTGTTCCTATTTCTGGAACTATGTCAAATGACAGTGGGGGAAGAGGAAATCTCTGATATCCTCCTAATGAATTTTATTTATGCCAAAATTTTAAATATAATACTAGCAAAAATCAATATATGCAAGAATTACTCAGTATTACCAAGTTGGACTTTTTTTTTTTTAGCTAGGCAGTGGGGTTAAGTGACTTGCCCAGGGTCACACAGCTAGTACATGTTATGTGTCTGAGGCCGGATTTGAACTCAGGTCCTCCTGAATCCAGGGCCAGTGCTCTATCCACTGCACCACCTAGCTGCCCCCAAGTTGGACTTTTACTAGGGAAATAGGAATGGTTCCACATTAGGAAAACAATATGATTAATCTTTTAAAAACAGTGCCACCCAAAGCCATATGATTATGTCAACCCGTGTGAAAAACTCCTTTGATAAAGTACAATAATCATATATGCTAAAAATTCTATAAAGTTTAGGCTTACGTGGGCCATTTTGAATAAGATAAAAATAATATACATATACATAAAACCAGAAGCGAGGGATGGGAAAACACCAGCAGTATTCTGTCTTTTGTGAATCACGTGTTCTTATGTTTCTTGAGTACATTAAAAAATACCCACTCATCATAATTGGGAAAGCTACATTATTTTAGATATGTCAGAGAATAACAGAGTTGGAGGGGAGCTCAGGACCATCTATTTTAATGGATAGCTGATAGTAAAAGACTTCTATAACATAGGTGTCTTGTACTTGAACACTCCAATGAAGTCCATTCCACTTTTGAAAAGCTCTCATTGTTTGCAAGTTTTTCCTTAAATCAGGCCTAAATTTTCCTCTTTGTAACTTCTACCATTGCTCCCAAATCTGGCATTTGGAACCAGGCAGACCAAGTGTCATACCTCTTCTATGTGGGGAACCTTCAAATAATCAGAGCCAGATATCATGTCTTCCATAAGTCTTTTAAGACAGGTGGCATTACATAACAAAGATCTGGCTTCAGAATCTGAAGGATCTGAGTTCATATCCTGCCCCAATACATGCTGACTGTGTGACTCAGAGCAAATTGTTGAACATCTTAGTGTATCAGGCAGTTCTTTGACTGTAAGCTGCAGGAAAAAAAAGTGCTAGGAAGTTGTTCGCTGGGAGCCCCCTACGCCAGTGGAATCACAAGTCCGGTCACAAAAAGAGAAAGTCTTCTCCAGGCTAAACCTCCCCAGTTCCTTCTGTTGATCCTTCTGTGAGATGGCTCCAGGGCCCATGACTATACTGGCTGTGCTCCTGTGGACACTCGGGTACCCGAGAACTAAACAGAGTACACAATATGATCTCCCCCATTCTAGAGTCACTTCTTGAAGACACTGTTCCCCCTGGTCCAAGTTGAGCATCATTCTCTTTTATACAAGAGACAGAGACTAGAACGTCCTCTAAAAAGGATTCCTTTCCCTCGGCACAGCAAATGGTGGTGAGTGACAATGTTTTGTTTGTTTCTTTTCAGATTCCTTTATTGAAGAGGCCAGGTGTGAAAGAAAGGACTCAGGTCTGATACAAGGCATTTACACAGAAGCATCCAATAAAAAAAGACTGCCAAAGGGTAATCCTCAGCATTCCGAGAAGAAAGAAACCAGGAGACTTGAAGTTATTGTAGAGAAACAGAAGGATAAGCAGGAGAGACAATCCAAACCAGTAACAGCTACTCGTGGCAAAACTCCTAATAAAGTGTGCATTCTTCATTGTAATCCACCAGGGAGAAGTTTGCATTTGGGGTCAGGCTTTGTTGCACTAAGGAAAGGCATTATGGGGGACAGCCTCCATAAATATAAGAAGCTTGGAAAATGCGTCAAGGATTTTTCCAGCCCACTTACATGCAATACATTCTTCTTAGAGAAGAACCTCCATAAGTATACAAAGTACAAGAAGCCCTTTAGTTACCACTCAGATCTAATTAAATTTCATAAAATACATGCTGGAGAAAGACTATGTGAACACGCTGAGGATGGGACAACCTTTGGCAAAAGATCAAATCTTACTGAACATAAGATAATTCATACTAGAAAGAAATATCATAATTGTAATAAATATGGGAAAACTATTGGAACCTTGAATAAATGTAAGAGAATTCATACCAGAAGAAAGCACTTTGAATGTAATGAATGTGGCAAAGACTTTAATCTGGGGTCAAACCTTATTATACATCAGAGAACTCATACTGCAGAGAAACCCTTTAAATGTAATGAATGTGGGAAATCTTTCCATATAAGGGGAAGACTTAATAGACATAAGAGAATTCATAGTGGAGCGAAACCCTTTGAATGTACTGAGTGTGGAAAAGCCTTCAGCCAGAGGGGACACCTTACCAATCATCAAGGAATTCATAGTGGAGAGAAACGCTTTAAATGCAATCAGTGTGGGAAGAGCTTTAGCCAGAGGGGGCATCTCATTAATCATCAAGGAGTTCATACTGGAGAGAAGCCCTTTAAATGTAAAGAATGTGGGAAAGACTTCAGCCGAAGGGGAAACCTTATTGCTCATCAGAGAACTCATACTGGAGAGAAACCTTTTGTATGTAAGGAATGTGGGAAAGCTTTCAGTGAGAGGGGAAACCTCATTACCCATCAGAGAACTCATACTGGAGAGAAACCGTTTGAGTGTCGTGAATGCAGGAAAGCCTTCAAAGACAGGGGAAGCCTTAATAGACATCAGAGAACTCATACTGGAGAGAAACCCTTTGCATGTAATGAATGTGGGAAAACCTTCAGGCACAGGGGATCCCTTATCGATCATCAGAGGAATCATACTGGAGAGAAACCCTTTAAATGTTATGAATGTGGAAAAGCCTTTAGCCGGAGAGGAATCCTCATTCATCATCAAAGAACTCATACTGGAAAGAAGCCTTTCAAAGGCACTGAGTATGGGAAGACCTTCAGGAATAAGGGAAACCTTAGTAGACACCAGATAATCAATGCTGAAGAGAAACCCTTCGAATGTGATGAATGTGGGAAAGCCTTTAGCCAGAGGGGACTCCTCATTCATCATGAGAGAACTCACACTGGAGAGAAACCCTTTGAATGTAATGAATGTGAGAAAGCCTTCAGTAGCAGAGGAAGCCTTAACAGACATCTGAGAATTCATACTGGAGAGAAACCCTATGAATGTAATGAATGTGGCAAAGGTTTCAGCCAGAAGGGACACCTCATTTATCATCAAGGGATTCATACTGGAGATAAACCCTTTAAATGTAGTGAATGTGGAAAAGGCTTCAGTTGGAGAGCAAGCCTTATTACCCATCAGAGAACTCATACTGGAGAAAAACCCTTTGCATGTAATGAATGTGGGAAAGGCTTTGGGGAGAGGGGAAACCTTATTACCCATCAGAGAACTCATACTGGAGAGAAACCCTTTGAATGTAATGGATGTGGGAAAGCCTTCACCCAGAGGGCAAGCCTTATTACCCATCAGAAAACTCATACTGGAGAGAAACCCTTTAAATATAATTAAAATGGCCAAGCCTTTGATAAGAGTATAATACTCAAAAGCTATCAGGTAACTTATACTAAAGAGAAGCACTTTGAATATAATTAACATAGGAAACTTTATTAGGATACCCCTTGGAGGACATCAGTGAATACATGCTGAATTAAAAATCTTCTTCTGTAATGAATATAGGAAAGCTTTTTTTTTTCCTGGAAAATGCTCAAAAGACATATAAGAGTTCATATTGGATACGAGACCTTTGGATCTTATGAATGGGGGAAAGTCTTCTCCTGGAGGGGATACCTTATAACACCTTATTGAGCATCAGAAATACTTTCCATATAATCAATGTGGAAAAGGCTTCAGCATGATGTCAAAAATTATTACTCTCCAGAACTCATCCTGGAAAGGAACCCTTCGCATGTGATACATGTAGTAAGCTGTTCATCCAAGGAGCAAAACTCATTACCCATCAGAGAAGGCATACTGGGAAGAATCTCTTTTAATATAATGATTGAGAAAATTTTAAGACAGAGGAAGCACCTTATTAGACATCAGAAAATGTATAATGTAGTAAACTTTAAAATATAAAGAATATGAGAAAGCTTTCAGCTGGAGGGTACACCATCTTTTTAATGATTTTTTTTTTTGCTAGCTTTGGTTTTTCTGCATTTCCTAATGTGTCAGCTTCTTCTGGTCCCCTCCCAGAAAGCCATCCACTATACAAAAGAAAAAAATTATCCAGTAAAATGAAACAACACCCTGAAAAGTGTGACATTAAATGCAGTGTGGCACACTCATAGTCACCTGCCTCTGTAAAGAATCTGTTTCCTTCTTGTATTTCTTCTTCAAGATCAAGCATGGTCATAATTTCATAGCATTTAGTTTAGACTTCTGTTGTTCTTTTCATTTACATTATTGTGGTCACCAAATATGTTGTTTTCCTGGCTTACTTTAACTTTACTTTGCATCAGTTCATATGAATCTTCCCATGCTTCTTTGTATTTCTCATAGTCATCATTTCTTACAGCACCTTAAAATTCCATTACATTCATGAACCATAACCTGGTTAGCCATTCCCCCATCGATGGTTACCTGCATTGTTTCCAGTTGTTTGCTACCTTGAGAAGACACACCTTCCATCAGCAACTTATAGTAGAGAGAAGCCATTTTCTTTTAATGAACACAGGAAAGGTCTCAGCTGGAGAGGACTCCTTATTACCCATGAGAGAACTCTTACTGGTGTAAAATCAAAGCTTTGACCACAATGAGTGTGAAAGACCATTCAGTTAAAGTAGACTACTCAGAATCCATCAGATAATTCATACTAGGGAAGTGGAAGTGAATAAGCATTATTATTAAGCACCTGTTGTGTGCCAGCCAACACTGGCTGTGCTAAACACTTTTACAAATATCTCATTTGATTTAAATAGAAATCCTTTGAGTAGTGAATAAGAAAGGCTTCAGCCTTTCAGGACAAACTGCTGTTTATCAGACAATATGAGGTACTCTGTCAGCCACCACCACACCATCCATATGTGGTTATATCCATTGTTACAGCAAATAGAGAAGTTTTGAATGCTGTGGATAAGTTTCCCTACCTTGGCAGTATACTTTCTAGGGATGTATACATTGATAATGAGGTTGTTTGGGAGACTCTGAAGGAAAATATTAGACTGACTACCAAACTGAAGGCCTACAGAGCTGTTGTGCTGACCTTGTTGTTGTATGCCTGTGAAACTTGGACAGTATACCACACCACACCAGGAAACTAAGTCATTTCCATTGGAAATGTCTTAGGAAGATTCTGAAGATCACCTGGTCAGTGAGATACCAGACACTGAGGTCCTTTCTCAAACTAAACTGCCAAGCATTCAAACTCTACTTCAGCGAGCGCAACTCCTATGGGCTGGCCACGTTGTTCAAACATACGATTGCCAAAAAAGACTATATTATGGAGAACTTACACAGGGTAAGTGTTCATGTGGTGGTCAGAAGAAGAGACACAAGGATACTCTCAGGGTCTCTCTTAAGGACTTTGGAATTGATTGTGTGATATGGGAGACACTGGCACAGGACCACTCAGCATGGCGTGCCCACATCAGAGAAGGTGCTGTGCTCTGTGAGCAAAGGAGAATTGAGTAGCTCAGAAGAAACTCAAGATGAGCAAATTTAGAGAATCCACCCCAAATGTTTGCATGGACTGTTATGTCCAATCTGTGGTAGAACATTCTAAGCTCGTATTGGTCTAATCAGCCATGGAAGGACACACTGTAACTTGACTCTAGCATAGTAGGACACACTGTAACTTGACTCTAGCATAGTGATGTCACTTTGGTCCTCCTCAAGAATGAAGGTTGTTGACCTTCCTGGAGAGAAATCAGCCACCTTGGAGAGAAACATTTTGATTGTAATGAATGTGAGAAAGCCTTCACTGAGAGGGGATGCCTGAAAGATGCTTGAACAGTATCCGAGAACTCATACTGGAGTGAGATCCTTTGAAGGCAGTTCATGGGTACAAGCCTTTAGTGAGCACACGCTGTATTATACATAGAGAACATCTGTATCAATTCATTTTGACTGCAGTACCATCATCTAGAATAGGCATAACCAAGTGGATGCCTGTTGAATGGGGAACAAATTGGGATACATGAATATAATGGAATGTTTCTGTGCTGTAAGAAATGATGACTGAAGAATTCAAAGATATGTAGAAAGCCTGATGTGAACTGATACAAAGCAAACAGAACTAGAAACCCAACATACACAGGTAAATAGGAAGAACAGAAAAACCTAACTGAACGCTATCACGAACAAGATTTTTACTGAGCCAGTTTTTAACCTGATAATGCTCGGAGCCACACATAGCAGGCCTACAGTGGGAGTGCCAGTAATCAGGTAGATTTATTAATCAACTTCAGAGTGAAGAATGTTCTCACAGCTAAAGTACAAGCACAGGTTATATACTTAAATCACAGGTTGGGGTAGGGGGAAGGTGGATTACAAACAATCATTTGTAATCCACAAGAAACCCCCAAATCCCACAATACAATTCTGGAGTCAAGTCTTTGGGAGTCATGACCACCTCCCCCAGGGTTCAGAACTAGAGTTCTGTGATGGGAACAGGTTCTACGATCTTTGATTCGGTTCACTTATGATACACTGGCACCAGTTTGCCAGTGATTGTGAGCGTTGTCAAAGTTTGGTTATTTCAAGTTGCACTGTAAGCTTCTGACTCCTGAGCCAGAGAGGCAGCTCTTAAAAAACTAAATTATTAGTATATTCATCACACATGTCATATCAATTAATATAAAGATCCTAATTCCACACTATGGAATTATAGTCACCCAGCATAACTATGGAGAATGAGAAAAGCTATTGCCTTCCTTATTTGAGGCGGAATGTATTATGGATGTTTAACATTGAAATTACTAACAGAGTTGATACAACAAACAATAGTGGGATCATCTTGCTGAAGTATTCTTGTTTTTAGTGATGGAGCAGAAACCCAGCCAAGGTGAATTTGTTTTGCCTGTTTGTGACAAGGGAGGACTTTTATTTGCAGGGATGGGGGAAATGAATGGGTAGAGATAGTGACACAAAAAAGGAAGAAGCATCAATTAAATGTTTTTAAATGCTCTGAAGACAACAGAAGTTCAGAAAGGGGCTGAATCAGGGCAGTGACCGTATGATCGCATTGAATTTAATATATACTTTTTTTAAAAAACAAAAGCAGCTTAGTATAGAATGGAGATTCACAGTGTCATGTAGGGTCCTGTTTTTTGTATGTAAAATGTTCGTGTTGTTCTTTGTGAAGTTAATAATAAAACAAGAAAATTGAACTTTTTTTCCCTCTTCTTTTACCAAGGGATGAATCCCTGGGGAGGGAAGGGGGAGAGGATTTGGAAAGGAAAATGATGTAAAAATAAAATAGGTCAATGTTCACTTTTAAAAGCCTGTTTTAAAAGGACAGGTCAAACTTCTTTCCTTATTTGACGGGGTCACTGAAGTGGCAAATCAGGTAATACTGTAGCTTTGGGTTTTTGCTGTTGCGTGGTTCAGTCACGTTTGACACTTAGTGACCCCATGGGCCACACTGTCCATGAGGTTTTCTTGGCAAAGATGGTAGAGCGGTGTGCCATTTCCTTCTCCAGTGGATCTTTTCGTCAGGCAATCAGAGGTTTTGCCCCGGATCACAGAGCTAGGAAGTATCGGAGGCTGGACTTGAACTCAGGTCTTCCTGACTCCAGGCCACATCCTGAAGAACAAACAGCTTTCTTAGGCAGATTCCAGGCAGATTCACCTTGCAGAGGAACCTGGCTCTCTTTCTGAGCACGTGCATCAGACATTGGCCCAGTCTCCAAAGCTGACCATTTAGAACAGGCCTGCACAACATTTGGCCCTCGGGCCACTTACAGCTGTCCCTCTGCTTGCTGCCTGCAAAAGGATTTCAGGCAGTCCTCGAAAAACGTAGAGGATGTAAAACAGGCCTGCACAACATATTTTTAAAATTAACTAATTAAATCTATTTGCTAGACTTGTGCTTGTCTCCAGATACTTGAGAGTACCTGAAGGATTTCACCTTCTTGCCCTGATTCACATTCACTGCAATATTCTATCAGGCCAACATTCAATTCATGAATCAAGGTGGAATGTGAGCCAGCTGTATGTGCTTGGAGCAAACCAAGCCAAAGGAGCACAGCTACTAGGTTAAAGTGTATGCAGCGGCAGCAGTAGAGTCAAGCAGCTTCTCAAATGTGTGTGTGTGACACGACTTCCCAGATGATTTTCAGCTTCCATGGTGGGACACACAGGAAAGAACACTGGTCTTTTCCAGAGGTGTCCCTCACCCCCACACTTCAGATCTTATCAGTCTGGAACTAAAATAAGCATGTCACAAAATTCCTTTGTATGGACAATAATATTCCTAATATTGTAGTGTTATGGGAACAAGCAACTCTATCACACGAAGTTAGGGACACAAGCAGAAAGTATTTAAGCCTCCTACATGAAACATTTTGAAGCTGACTGCTAACGTTTCTTTCTAAAACACAGCTTATAACTTAATGCAGTCCGGTATGGCACTATTAGTTAGTAACTTTGTATATACAGAATTCATTTTTACACTCATGAAGGTTTTCAACAGGATAACCCAGAAACAAGAGACTGGGCATTTGGGGGAGGCAGTACGGTGTAGTGGGGGCAAGCCCTGGATGGGGGACAGTGAACCTGAGTCCTATTTCTGGCTGTCAGTCACTTTCCCCTTTCTGGGCCTCAGTTTCCTCATCTGTAAAATGAGCTGGAGAAGGAAATGACAAACCACTCCAGTGCCTTTGCCAAGAAAACCCCAAACGAGGTCAGGAAGTGTCTGAAATTACAAAACATATGATTTTGAAGGCCATAAAAATCGGTTTATGTTAAAAGCACTTCTGTCTCTCCGACACAATTTTCTCCACCAGTTTTACCAACCATCTAGGTTCATGGTTGTTTTTCTGTCTCCTGAACCTGGGCTTAAGCATGATAAACCTTCACCTCTACAATGTGTGCGTTGCGATAGGTTCATCTGGCATCAGAGAAAACAAGTGGGAGCTGAGCATCGCGAGTGGGGCAACCTGGGAGAAGGGGAAGAAGGTAGGGCCGGGCTGTGCCAGGGGATGCAGAGAGAGACGCGGGCTGGGAGGGGCGGAGCCCCTTCCTTTCCCCTCTGAGGCGCCACCACTGCCAGGACCCCTCCGTCCGCCGCTGCTCCCCCCTTCTCTTGTTGACTATGGGTCCGAGGGCGGAGGCTCTCCCTCGGGGAGCGGGAGGAGGAGGCTGGAAGCCGGACTCAGAAGAGGCTTGTAAAGAACAGAAGTATCAGTTTCACCGGCTAGTGACGTCAGATGCAGCAGCATCGCCAAGCACCGAGAAGCGAAGACCTGACGGACCAAACTGGAGGCAAAGAAGGAGGGTGGAGGGGAGAGGCAAGGGAGAACCCCACGTGGGGTGGGAGATAGGAAGGCAGCCTCCCCTCCCGTCCCCTTCGCCTAAAACCCCTGCGCTGAGCCTCCAGCTAGCTAAAGTGCCACTTAAGCCTTTGTGGGGAAATGAAGTTCGGGGCAATGAAGTCCGGGGCTCACGCGTGCGCGGTGCAGGCCAGGCGGCGGCCTCCTCCCTCTCGGACTTCATTTCCCAGAATGCATTATCCCAGACGCTCTTCCCAGAATGCATGAGAATGCGGCGGCCCAGTTGCGCACCTGCAACATGGCTGCTTTAGCTCGACTCTGGCTGATTGACGCAAAGCGCGGTGCATCGTGGGAAATATCTTCGAGGGGCTCAGAGTGAGGGGGTCGTTTACATTGCGAGGAGGCCCAATTTCCAGCAGTGGGCTCCTAGTATCGCGCCGAGCGGCTCATCAAGCGGGGTGAGCGAGGGAGAGAAAACGCGGGGGGGAGGCAGTGCGCACGCGCGACCCCGGCCCCTTCCACGCTCCCGGGCCGAGCCCTCTGAAGGAGGGTGCGTGCTGCGCATGCGCTGTCCGGCTTCCCTGGCCTGGCTGGACCACGGATAGGATGCGCGAATGGATGCTTGTGCCCACCGGCGGCCTGACACCCTCCCCCCGCCCCCGACACGTGCCCACGCGGCCTCGTAAGCCCTCCCTATTACCCCGCCATGAGACACAATGTTGTTTGGCCAGACGTGGGCCCTCCGCCCTGCCCAGGCTTGTCGCCCCCTCCCCACGCGCTGTTGGAGTCCAGCCAGGGACCTGCATCTCCCGACTCCGGGCCTTTGCACTGGCACGCCAGGCACTCCCAGCTCCGCCTGCCCTTGCCGGAAGGCTTCCTTCTCCAACCCCCTTAATTCTGTCCCCTCCCATTCTTTCAGAGAGCAGCTGACCCTGCGGGTGTGCGTTGTCTGTCACTAGGGTGTGCGCTCCCTGAGAGCAGGGGCGGTCCTCTGCCTTTCTTTATAATGTCTGCCCTTGGCACGGCACCAGACACACAGTAGGTGCTTCATAAATACCATTGGACTCTGCCTTGAAATCGGCCTTGAAATCCTTGTTCTCTGGGCCTTTGGGGGGGGGGGCCCTTTGGCCCAGGGCCTCCTCCCCAACCTTGAGCACCCCCACTTCCGAACCCACCCTCCTTACCCCCTCTACCACAAACATGCCCGAGTCTCTCCCAGCCTTAAAAACCTCTCCCTGGACCCTAATCCAAGGGGCAGCTGGGGAGCAATGCCCAGAATGCTGGGCCTGGAGTCTGGAAGACCTGAGTTAAAAGCCAGCCTCCAACACTCGCTGTGTGACCCTGGGCAAGTCACTTCACCCTGTTTGCCTCAGTTTCCTCATCTGTAAAATGAGCCAGAGAAGGAAATGGCAAAGCACTCTAGGATCTTTACTAAGAAAACCCCAAATGGGGTCATGGGGAGTCGGACACGACTGAAAAACAATGAAAGACCCTACCCACCCCCACCCCAGTCTTCCAGGGCCATGGCTTTACTTCTCTTCTAAACCCTATTGCCATCTTCACCCCTCAAGTGAAATCAGCGTCTTCAGGGTCACCAAGGAATTTTGTTCCAAAGGTGTGGCTTTACGTCATCAGGGGCCCCTTCTGGGGTGCCTTCTCCGGATCACGCCCTTCCAGGAGGGCCCCCATTCCTGCTGTGCACAGTAGGCACTTAATAAACGATTCTAGATTGATTGAACTCCGTAGGGTAGGTGGTGTCTTATGCAGGCAGGACCTTCTTAGGGTGTACTGGAGGGGCGGGGAAGAGTCCCAGCTAAATCCCACCTTCTACAGGAAGCCTTTCCCAATCCCATCGAATTCTAGTGTTTTCCTTCTTTTAGTTATTTCCCATTTATTCTTTATAGAATTCACTTTGTATTTGTTTGCTTGTTGCCCCCCCATTAGATCGTCAGCTCCTTGAGGACAGGGACTGTCTTTGGCCCCTTTTTGTCTCCCCCTGTGCTTAGCTCGGTGGCTGGTACACTGTAGGCACTTAATGAATGCTGGTTGTTTCTGTGAGGCTGTAGTCTGGGGAAGGCATGGAGGTATGTTTGGGACTTGGTCACCTTGTGGTCCAAGAGGCCTCCAGCACTTCCCTAGACTCTCTCTGAGCTGGAGTGCCCCCTCTTCTACAGACCCCATCCTTGGGGGGGGGGAGTCCCAGCAGGGTCTGCTCTGGGGAACTTCAGCGCACTAGAGCTGAGTCCTAGCCTTTTTTCCCCTGTGAGTCCTTTGGCCTTTGGCTTCCGGGAGACTCCGTGGCCCTGTGGCTGGAGACCCCAAAGGGATTTCACCGTTTCGAAGGACACTGCCTCGTGGCCAGTCCTTAAACTGCACCGCTGGCCGTTGGTGGCCAGAGACGTGGGCCCTTTGGAGAGATGGATGTTTAGTCAAGAAGGGGCAGCTCAGAGCCTCTTCTGTATTTTAGGGGAAGGGGGAGGGCTGGATTGAAAGGAGCTCTTTGCAAATGTGGGATGTTTCAAGCCCAGTTTAGTTGTTAAATTAGAACTAATGACTCCCATTTCTCCAGCACTCTCCGATTTGCTGAGCACTTTACAAATCTCATTTCATTTGAGCCTCACAACAGCCCTGGGAGGTGGGGACTGTCATCCCCATTTTATAGATGAGAAAACCAAGGCCGACCAGGGGTAAGAGACTTGCTTCGGGTCACACAGCTAGGAGGTGTCTTAGGCCGGATTCATACTTGGTCTTCCTGACTCCGGACCTGGTGCTCTGTCCTCTGTGACACTGAGCTACCCTGATTAAAACAAAACTAGACGTTTTAGTTTCTTTAGTTTGATGAATAAAATTATTGTTCTTACTGACTGAGTTCAGCAAATGTTCCACCTTGAAAAAGAATTCCCTGGGTGCCCACCCTACTGAAATATGCTTGGCAGGACCATGGGGATGGGCCTGTGAGTTGTAGGGGGAGGGATGGAACACCTGCCCCCACTCCCTGACAGCTGTGGGTGCCTGACCACACGATGAAAGGCCGGCCTTCTGGGGCTGGTGGTCAAGAGCACTTGCTTCACTCCAGCTTGGGACACACAGTAGGTTTTCTTTCTACATTTCTTGAATGAATGAAAGATTCATCATCAGCCCTCTTGTGTGTCCAGCGCCTGAGGCTGGCTCCCAAAGGCCACGAGTTACAATGTGTGATTGTGACTCTTGCTCCCTCCTGCTGTCTCCATCCATTTTTCTGGCTCGACTAGCCCCTGGTAGAGTCCTCTGACCCAGAGATACAAGGTCCAGCTGGGGATGAGGATCTGAGCCCCAGAGTGAAGGGCCTATTTAAAGTGACCTTGCTTTTCTTTTTTTGCTCCCAGGCCTCAGCTTCCTGGAAGGTGAAGGGTATAGAGATCACTCCCAGGAAAAGCAGCCCCCCCAGAAGATGACCCTTGCCCTGAGATCTTCCCACATGGCTCGAGGGCAGCACCAGAGGTGAAGGAACAGCCCCTGGCACTGCTGATGGGGCAGTGACTCCGGGCAGAGAGGCCTTGGAGCGAGGGCTGAGCAGGGAGAGCCCAGCCAGGACCAGCAACCATGGCGGAGTGGGCTCCAGGGCCAGAGGAGACAGGAAGTGAGCATCTCAGAAGGGGGGGGGGTGGAATCTGCCCAGGCCAGGCACAGTGAGGGACGCATACAAATCAGTCCAATTTCTACAGTATCCTGCTAGTCCCAGGAACTTTCTTTTTACCTGTCACCAGCAAATCATCTACATACTGTAAACCTGTATCCCAAGGGGAGCTCTAAACCCTTCCAGGATTCTCTCCAGGACTTGTCCAAACAGATTTGGTGATTCAGTATACCCCTGGGGCAGGATGCACCACCTATACTGCTGCTTCCTCTCAGTCTTGGGATCCTCCTACTGGAAAGCAAAGCTATCACCACTGCTAGGGTCTAAGGGACAGGCCCAGAATGCATCCTTTAAATCAAGTACACTGAACCACCTACTGTCTTCATTTATTCTTCCCAAAATCGTGTAGGGGTCAGGGACCACTGGGTGGGATGGTAATACAACCTTGTTAACTTCCCTTAAATCTTGGACTAGTCTATATGTTCCATCCCCTTTCCGGACCGGCAAGATGGGGGTATCGAAGGGGGAAATACAGGGTTTGAGAAGTCCCCCTTCCAATAGCCCCTGAATCACCAGTCTGAGTCCTCGCTTCTCCTCTAGAGATACAGGATATTGTTTTGCTCTCACCACTGTAGTGGGTTCCCTCAGTTTGATCTTGAGAGGGGTTATGTTAACCCTCCCCTTGTTGGTTTCCAGGGACCTTGGCAAGTTTTCAACATAAGGAGCAATTGCCTTGTGCCCCTTCTTTTCACACACAAATAATTAACAATTCTAGGTTTTAGCGTTAAAATAGTAAACACAGAATTTGGAAATTTTATGCTTTCTTAAATTACAATACTTAAAAAGGAAATGTAACAAAACAGGATCATATAGAATGCCCCAACAGCCAGATTCATTCCTTTTTCTCTTTTCCCTGAAGGCACAATTAATTTAACATTCCAGATTATAAAAGAAATTGCCCTTCCAGCAACATAACTAATACAGTTGAAAACAGACTCAATAAAAAATCTGTCTTTCTTTCTAGACCCCTTCATCAGATTCAACAGTCTCCTGGGGCCACATAGTTAATAAATTTCTTGATGCCAAATAACAATAGTTGCTCTCAAAATTATACACATGCACATTTCTAAATTCAATACCCTTGGCCCTTTATAAAGGGATATTATCCACAAATTCATATATTTCTTTAATATTTCAGTTCCCCATTCATGTCCACATTTTCTTGCGAAAGTTTTACAAACGGTTTGGAATCACCTATTATAATCAGGTCGGTTTAAAAATGTACTGGACCAGTATTCTGACTACTTTTTGCTTTCCTACAATAACCAATCTCTTTACCATAATCAGTATCCATATTAGATCTAATAGAACCCACCCACGGATCTAGCCGGAAAGGTGGGTGGACATAATTCCTTCCATCTCTCCATAACTTTATCTACTGGTTTTTAAATTAGGCAAAAAAAAAGAATTTTATTTTTCCATCTTTCTTCTTTAAACAGACCACTTCCTCACACCTTCTCAACTTACTTAATCCATCTAAAGCTATTCAGCTTTCTTTTTGCAAATCTGAAGGGAGATAATTGAATAGGGCTCTCCCTCCCTCTCTCTTCCCAAACTGATTGTGTTCCTGTACACAAAAACTTCTCTCTTTTATGAGAGGCAGAAAAGATTAAGTGCTACCTCTCTCTCTGATCTGAAGGGAAAAGGTTCCCTTTGTCTCTCTTTGTCTCCACACTCAAATTTGGCCAGAATTAGAATGCAGACAGAGAGAGAAATTATTATATTATTTTTTTTCCCAAAGGTTTCAAAACCTTCTTATTTTCAAAACCTCTGTTCACACTGTGCAAATAAATTACACCTTCCTTAAGCTTTCTACACATATTCCCTCTCCTGCAAGCTTAAACTTTCTTGCCTTTCTTTCTAATGGACTTTGATTAAAGTCCCTTTAAAACTTCACATATCTTACTTCTTTCTAATTCTGACCTGACACTTCGAAAATCCTTCTCAACTTTTTACCAATCATAAACCTAAATAATAAAGTATTTTTCTCTCTTTCTTTCTTCCATCCAGCCCCACCCCTCTGAGGCTGCTGTTATCAGTGAGTGAGAAGGGAGAGAAAGAAGCCACACTCCAGAGTCCAGCTGCAGCACTCGGAATGCTTTTCTTGCCAAATCCTTTACTGTCAAACACTGTTAACACTCATTCACACCACGCACAGACACAAACACAAAAAAGAAAATAGACATACAACAACCCTCCACCTTGTAGAATCCTCAAATCATCTAACCATATCCAATCATTTTCCTTTTATCTTTTCCTCTATATCTTGGTAGGCCACTTCAGTTCTGCACGGATTTAGATTGCCCCTTTCCCATTCTTAGGGAACCCCCAGGCCCTCACCTAGGGAATTTACGGGAGCCATCACCGAACTCCCCAAGTCTAAAGACAGACTCAGCTGAATCACTGAGAAGGACTGCCCACTCCTCACCAGTCACCCATGAGGCTTTCTCAGCGGCATCCTTCCGATGAGGTATCTATTCTGCAATTTGACCAGGTCCGGACTCCGCCCAAACTAGAGTCTGCCCTAAAGGGCCCTCGCCCTGTGCCAGTTACCTCCAGACCCCTGAGTGCTAACCTCTGGGTTGCACATGTACAACTTACGTGACTGCTCTCAGCCACCAGCTGGCCAGAATTTCTCAGTTTCGTCCCTAATCATCGGAGCCCTAAGAAGCCTTCTGTTTCTCTGAGTCCCTCTCTTTGGGTGTATTTCAGTGACTGGGTGGTAACCTCCCTCCAGGGCTCAAGACCTCCGAGAACTCTCGGATGCAAGCTTGGTCTTGACCTCGGTAGGAAAACCCCCTCCCTAATCAAAGAATATCCTGGACGAGCCCCCACTGAGTGGGATTGAGACCACTTACTCAAATAAAAACAGAGGTTTCTCCAGGTAGAAGACAGAAGGTTTTGTTAAACTAGCAAGTCTCCCGAGAGAGTTGGGCATCTCCTACCCAGGGCAGACTGGAGTAATGAGGCCCAGCACAAACAGCAGCAAGCAGTTACATAGTCTTAGGCAAACCACTCCAAAAAGCCCCCTCCCCACCTGTTTGTCTCAATCTCTTTATCCTCATTGGCTGAGGCAAGAGACCTCACAGTCTATATTCAGAACCCAAGAGATACATTTTACTCAAAACAGTTTGGGAGCTAGAGGATTGCATTATTTGGTAAAGTTAAGGCACAAAACAGTGGAGGGGGTGGTTGTAAAACAAGGGAGGGGGGTGGGCAGCTGGTGCGCAACCCCCTTCCCCAGAAACGAAAGTGGAACTTAGGCCCAGCTCATGCTGAAGCCTCACTACATTTATGGAGCATAGCTTACATTTTAACATGAGAACTTTCACTTGTCCCACACACTTCTAAAGAATTGCGGGGTTTGGGGGGCAGAGAATGCCTTCACTTGTAGATTTGTTGAATTTGAGATGTCAGGCTGAATGCTAATGCTATGAGACAAAAGCCTGGGGCTGGCTTCTACTTTGTGTTGTGTTTGTACATACGTACACAGATGTGTGTGTGTATCTGTGAGTTATATTCTCTCATGTGATGTATACATGTATAACATTACACAGGAGCACACGTACGTGCGCGTGCACACACACACACACACACACACACACACACACACACTAACAGTAATCCAGGAGTGGATGAGGCCTCAGAGAGTGGGAGAGTGAGAGCAGAGAGCAGAAGGGCCAGGCCAGAGCCTTGAGAAAGACGCAGCAGGCTTAGAGAGTCAGCAGAGGACTGAGAAGGGGTGAGGGGGAGACCCTCTGAGCAGAGGAGCCGGTGGTCAAACATGGTGGAGGCCCAACAGAAAGACCATGAGATTCAGCCATTGAGACGTCATTGTAACTTTGGGGAGGGCATTTGCAGTGGGGTGAGGAGGTCGGGAGCCCGCCTGCAGAGGGCCCGGGAGTCCATTAGGAGTGGGAGGGCGACAGTGAGTGTAAACAGCCTTTCTGAGGAGTTTGGCTGGAAAGGGGAGGAGAGATATAGGGAAGGTGGGGGTTTTATTTCTTTTTAAGGATGGGGGAGACTTGGGCTTGTTTTTAGCATGTAGGGAAGGACCTAGTAGGTGGGGAGAGGTTGAAGGTTCGAGGGGAAGATGATTGAGTTTGCAGTTGCTAGAGAAGACCATTTGGGGGGGGCAGGCTGCTGGGGTCCAGGGGAGGAGGAGAGAGGGCAGTGATGTTGTGGAGGTTTGAGATGAAGAAAGGGCTGGCCCTGGGGGATACTTGTGAGGGCACGCTCCAGGAGGGAAGAGATGAGCTCCCAGCCTCGGCCTTCCCTCCCCAGGCTCTCTCCAGACTGTTCACATACCAGCACTTCCTGGCTGGCCTCTGATCTGGTTATGTGCAAACGGGTGGTCACCAAGCATTTATTAAGTGCCTACCGTGTGCCAACACTGATGGAAAGGATTGGCATTAGGAGTGGGGGCATTGGTAAAAGCAGGATGAATTTGCTGTGCATCGAGTTAAAATACAATTTCGTGATTTTATTTGGCAGCTTGGGAAGAGATGTAGAGACAGCTGTGGAAGGAGGGTGTAGAGTAGGCTGATGATGCAGCAGGGCTGGAGGGTGAGGGGGGCTAGGATTCTGGCAAATGCTTTGTTTGAGAGCTTCGAGGCAGGGTTGGTCCCCCCGACTGCTTTCTCCCTCCCCAGCTCAGCCTCCTCAAAGTTCTGCCCTTCTCCAAGAAAGCAGGTTGGCAGATGGGAACGGAATAACGTCTGGGCTCCTCACTGCCAGCCTCTGGGTGAGTTTCACTTTGCTCTCCTGAGGATCATTTCAAACCATATTATTTCCCAGGGGAGGGACACATTACTGCCCCTTTTCTTTGAAGTCTCCATTATCCACATCTCACCTGGAGTTCTGAGCCTCGATTCTCCTTCCTCAGTTCTCACAAGAAGCCTCTGACAGGTGGTAGAGCTTATAATTAGAGCTACGATGTTCCTGGAATATAAACAGAATCCCTGGAATTTTAGAATTAATGGGTGTAATTTCACGGGAAGATTTGTTTTATGATTGGAGCACCAGGTGAATGGTAGAAGTTGAGCATCTAAATGTGGGCCAGGGGGTCGGGCCAGGGGATTTCAAGAGTCTGTTTCAAAGTTCAAGCTGCTTCTTTCCTTCAGTTCATTTCAGCAAACACTGATTAAGCTCCTACTGTGTGTCAAGGACTCGAGATATAGAGATAGAAATGAAACTGTTCCTGGTCCTAATGAGCTTACATTTTACTGTATTGGGGATACATACATACATACATATGTGTGTGTATGTATGTGTAATATGTGGGTGCACACACATACACAAGTGAGTAAAGAGACAAGTGAATGAAGGATCAGGGGAAGAAAGCGTTCTCTGGGAGATGATGGAAGGAAGGTTGTGAGGGAGGACGAAGAAGGATGGGGCCAGGCTGGAAGCAGGCATCCCTGGACGCCTCATCACGGCCCTGCCGTTTTTGGAATGTTGTTGTCCACTGTGAGGCTCCCCGCTTGAGGAAGCCTGCCAACCAGAAGACGGCATCCAGGATGGTGAAAGGGCTTGTGTTCAGGTCACATGATCCATCGAAGGAAATGGGGATGTGGAAATCAGAGAAGATGCAGGGTGGACTGGACTCGGTATTTTAAAAATGATTTTTTTATTCTGAACTCAAGCACCCCAAACATCGAGCAGAACATGAAAAGAGAATTCTATAGGAAACCGCGAATCCCCATTCTGTTTCATGCCTCATCTTTTTTTTCTGAAGTGTGAGCGCATCCCGCCTCACTTTACAAACCGCCCTGCTCGTCTGTTTCGTTCTGAATTCCCTTCCGTTCTCTCGGGCATTGTAAGTGTTTGCCTGACACTTTTGGGTCGTTTGGGGCGTCACTGTTGCCAACGCCTGTGCCGCTCCCCGTTAAAAATGGAGAGAAAGAAAAGAAAAGCTCGTCTCACGTGAGTGGCCGTGGCCAGAATGTCCGTGTCCTCCCCTTCTATACCTGGGGTCAGTCCGCTCTCAGTCCGCCCTCTGCAGCCGTTCCTGGCCACTGCGGTCATGCTGATCAGAGCTCTCCAGCCTTTTCACCTTTTGGTTCGCTGTTACCGTGTTGTTGTCATTGCATAAACCCTTGATTTGTGTATCCATCTCTACAACCCAGGAATCCCTGAAATGGTTTTTTGTATTTTCTTACATTGCAATAGTATTCCATTACCTTCATGGGTCACAATCTGTGCCCCCTTCCCACAGCTGTCCTAGTCAATCAAAGATAACCCCTTAGACTGGAAGTTTCTGTTGCCTGTAGGCGTTCCCTCCCTGGTATCATTGTTCCTCTGTATTCCTTTTATTTACAGTTCCTTTTATCTCTTTTCTCTCTTAAAACCCTTTGACATACCCAGTCCACCCCTCCCCCAGCACCTGTTTTTCTTATTAACTCCCTCAATGCCCTTTGAAGACATTAAGGTTCTGAAGGCATTTTCAAAGCCTTGCAGCTTACACAAATCTCTGGTGTTGGCCAGGTGGAAGATGATGAGGCGGCAGCCCTGGGCACCCTGCTTCAGTGGAGGGTCTGGGAGGAGCTCTGCAGCGTCCTCTGTCCACCCTCTCCAGTCAGAGGGAGGAAGGAGCCCAAAGGGCTACTGGGGACATGTTTTTGGAGACCATGATGAGTCTGGGAGACTAGCTGGGTGGGAAGGGATCAGTCAAAAGTGACTACAGAGTCTCCGTAGTTTCTGTTGGATTTCCAGTTTGTAGGGCATTACCTCCTGAGTAAATCTGCCCAGAATATGTTGATCTGTAATGAAAGATGATTCCTACAATTCGGCTAATTAGGAATTACTTTTGGAGTGTGGTTATTTCTAGTGCTCTGTACATAAGTGTCAGGTGGATGCTGAATCCTTTCTGTGGTTTGCTTGAAAATGCCTGCTTTTCTCGGGAAGAGAATTTGTCAGAATCATGGAACTGAAGGGTCAGTTGGGATGTTGGCCACTGTCTGGTCCAGGGGTGGGGAAACTGGCCCTCTAGGTCCTCAAGTGCAGCCCTTTGACGGAATCCAGACTTCACAGAACAAATCCTTCCCAACCCATACAGGAAAAGAATCCATACCGTATAACATTTTTTCAAGGGATCTTCTGGACTTTACTTAAAGACCTCTCAGACTGGGAGCCTCCTGTGGAAGTTAAGCTCTAAAATTTGGGGAATCCAAGGCACATCTAGAGGCCAGCTTGGTCTAGTCCAAGTTGAGTCACATGATAAGTAGGGAATCCAGAAATATTGGGAGGGAATGGTCTCTGGCTAAAGAGGAATGTGTTTGATTCAGGAATTGGTGACCTTCCTGGACGTGGCTGTGGTCTTCACCAGGGAGGAGTGGCGACGTCTGGAGCCTGCCCAGAGGACCCTCTACAGGCATGTGATGTGGGAGACCTATGAGAACTTGGTCTCCCTGAGTAAGCTCAGCGGCTCCCAGGGTCCTGGGGGGTCTTGAAGGGCTCCCTGGGGAGGGTATGGGCAGCCTAAAGTGCCGGCCTGAGTTTTGGCTTGTGGTACAAGAGTAGTCAAGACTGCTATCACTGTGGGGGTGTGCCAAATCCTTTATGGCCAGCAGCAGGTGGTATCTCTTCTGTGTGTTCCCAGGTTTGCTTTGTATAAATGGCAATCCGTTAGCTTCCTTGGTCCGGCCTCAAGGCTACAGCTTCCCGCTTTCCCAGACGCTCAGCTCTAAGGTTCTGGATAAATTCCCAGGGGAATCAGGAGACCCAAACTGAGCCTTCCCTACCCATATTCCCAGGGAGCTTTCTGTCTGAAACTCCCCTTTGTGAGGATTTGACTCCCTCTAAACTGAAAGTCCCCTGAGTTCAGAAGGGACCATATCTCAACCAAACTTTGTATCATCCACAGCACAATTCTTTGCCTGCAATACTTAATCAATGTTTGATTAAAAAGAATCCACCCAAGACCAGTCACACCACTCTCCTGGTGGAGAAACTCAGATGGCTCCATCTTGCCTCTGCATGTAGAGATTGAAGAAATTACTTTTGGAGTGTGGTTATTTCTAGTGCTCTGTACATAAGTGTCAGGTGGATGCTGACCAGCCTGGCTCCAAGCTCCCTTTGTAGTTTTATGACCATGACTCCCCCTCACATACTCTGGGGTCCAGCAGAAGCATCCTCCTTGCTGTTCCTAACAAAGGACATTTCACATCCTGTCTTTTTTCATCACTCAGCTCGAGCCTCCTCTACAGGAGGCCATTCCTGACCCCTAAAATTATCTGGATATTTAGTGTCTACATACAGATGTATATATTTTGTCACGCACGCGCGCACACACACACACACACACACACACACGTTGTTTTCCTCAAAAGGACAGAAGCACTTTGCAAACAACGATGTTTGCAGTTTTGTCTTTGCCTTTCCAATGCCTGATCCAAAGCACATGCTTAAATAAATCCCTACTGATTCATTATACTAGGTTCATCTCAGTTGAGATGCTTGTAAAGGTTCTGTCCTCTCAACATGAACTGGGTCGAATGAACTAATTTTCTTTCTGAGCCTAACTTGTCCTGACTGATATCTGGCCACTGGACCCAGATGGCTCTGGAGGAGAAAGTGAGGCTGGTGACCTGGCACAGGCCTCCCTCACTCAAATCAAATTCAGCCACAAGTCCTGTCCTCATCTCCCTGATGTCATGGTCCTCTTTGAGAAGGAAGGACAAATCACAGCCACACAAGGTCTTTTACTGATGGTCAGCTTTTTTGTTGTTCAGTTGTGACCGACTCTTTGTGACCCCGTTTGGGGTTTTCTTGGCAAAGATACTGGAGGGGTGTGCCATTTCCTTCTCCAGGTCATTTGACAGATGAGGAAACTGAGGCAGACAAGGGTAAGTGGCCTGCCCAGAGTCACACAGCTTTATAAGTATCTGAGGTCAGATTGGAGTCTTCCCGACTCCAGGCCCAGCTCTGCCCCGATACTCAACTAGAATGGTGATTTGAAGGCTCCACCCAGCAATGGTGATTATACCCATTGAATGCCCGGGGCATTCTTGTCCACGTCTACCCCCGTTTTTGCTTTAAGGAATCCTCTGAACATGCTGGCAGCTTTTTAACATTGTGAGGGGATCAGTCAGGTACTCCAGCTGTCTGCCTGTCATACCTCCTCTCCTGACCAACTCATCTTTGCTTCATTTTTTTTTTTTGGTGAGGCTGTCAGGGTTGAGTGACTTGCCCAGAGTCACACAGCTGGTGAGTGTCATGTGTCTGAGGCCGGATTTGAACTCAGGTCCTCCCAGCTGCCCCTCATCTTTTCTTCTAATAGTATTTTTCCTTACTAGGAACAGGCATCTTATGTGACATGTGCTGTGTGCCAGGCACTGTTCTAAGCATTTTAGAGATCTTATCTCATTTGATACTCCCAACCCCTGAGAGGTAAGTGCTGTTATAGCCCCATTTTGCAGTGGAGGAAACTGAGGCAAGCAGAAGTTAAGTGCCTTGCCCAAGATCACACTAGAGCTAGTAAATGTCTGACGAGGAATTTTAATTCAGGTCTTCCTGTCTGTAGTCTCATCACTCGATCCACTGCTCCACTCCACTGCCTTTTCTTCCTTAAAGTTTCTCACATACACTTCTATAAACATACTTGTAGAGATAGATTTATATGTATATGTATGGGACAGACAGTAGGTATGGACAACAAGTTAGGCCTAAAATTGTGGCCTCTACTCCCTTGGAATCCACAGTTGAGTGTGTTCAAGAGATCTTTCATTTTCCCTGAATTTAATTTTCAGCTTTTTGTTCCCCACAGTGTCTGATTTCTTTCCCTTTGTGTAGGGATTCCTGCTTCCAGGCTGGATATGGTCTCCCTGTTGGAGACAGGAGCAGCAGCATGGAGGCCCAAGGAAGGAGGCTCCAGAGGCTGTTATCCAGGTGAGCGAGTGACAGCCAGGCAAATGGGACTCATTGCATGTATCAGTTAGGTGGCTGCACCTTGGCAGTGGTATTCCTAGCTCCAAGGAGGGTTTACTTCTTACTGCATTGCCTTCTAAAAGGTTGAGCCATTTCCTAGCTCGAGCATTTGTGTAAAATCGTGTCCTTTCCCCAAAGCTCATGTTGTGGTGGTGGTTCAGCCAGGCCCTTCTATCCTGCAAGCCCACATTCCTTGTTTCCATGACACTCTATCCATGTCATTCTTTGCCTTCCCCTTTTCCTTTCACCTTCAATGTGGCCAGAATATTTCCACTTCAGCTTCAGTATTTGGCTGTACAATGAATAGTCTGAATTAATTTCTTTAAAGCATTGAGTGATTTGATCTCCTTGCAGTCCAAGAGACTCTCAAAAGCCTTCAGCATCACAGTTTGGAAGCACCGATTCTGCAGTGCTCAGGTTTCCTTGTAGTCCAGCTGTCACAGCCATACATTGCTACTGGAAAAACTCATAGCTTTGACCGTGCAGACCTTTATGGACAAGGCGACGTCTCTGCTTTTTAGTCTGCTGTCCAGATTTGCCAAAGCTTTTCTTCCGAGGAACAACCATCTTTTAATCTCATGGCTGCAGTCATCATCTGCAGTGATCTCTGAGCCCAAGAATAGAAAACCTGACACTTCTTCCCTTTCTTCTCCCTCTGTTTGCCAGGAAATGACGGGACCAATTGCCCAGATCTTGGTCTTTTTTTTTTTTTGATGTGAAGCTTCAAGCCAGCTTTTGCACTCTCCTCTTTCGCCCTCTTCACTTTCTGCCATCAGAGTGGCACCATCTGCATGTCTGAGATGGCTGATATTTCTCTCGGCAGCCTGGATTCCAGCTTTTGATTTGTCCAGCCTGGCATTTTGCATGATGTATTCTGCATGTAAGTTAAATAAGGTGTCATGATACATCCTTGTACTCTTTTTCCAAACTTAAACCAATCAGTTGTTCCATGTTCAGTTCTCACTGTTATTTCTTGACCCACATACAGTTTTCTCAGGAGACAAGTAAGGTGATTTGGTCCTCCCATGTCTGAGCACTTGCCACATTTTGTTGTGATCCACACAGTCAGAGGCTTTAGTGTAGTCAATGAAGCAGAAGTAGATGTTTTTCTAGAACCCCCTTGCTCTCTCCATAATCAGTGAATGTTGGCAATTTGGTCTGTAGTTGCTCTGCCTCTTGGAAAACCAGCTGACGCCTAGCTTGCAGAATCTTAAACGTAACCTTGCTGGCAGGTGAAAGAGGGCATTTGTTCAGTAATTTGAATATTCCTTCCTAAAGAAGGGTGTTGCCCTTCTTTAGGGGTGGAATGTCAATGGATCTTTTCCATTCCAGTGGCCGCTGTTGAGTTTTCCAAATTTGCGTATTGACTACAGGACTTTAACAGCATCATCTTTTAGGGTTTTAAACAGCTCAGCTGGAATTCCATCCCCTCCACCAGCCTTATTGTTAGCAGTGCTTCCTGAGGCCCACTTGACTTCATTCTCAGGGATGCCTGGCTCTACCTCAATAATCACACCATTGTGGTTATTGTGACGTTAAGGTCTTTCTTGCATAGTTCTTTTGTGTATTCTTGCCACCTCTTCTTAATCTCTTCTGCTTCTATTAAGTCCTTACCATATTCATCTTTTGTCATGTCCATTTTTGCATGAAACATTCCCTTGATTATCTCTAATTTTTTTTGAAGAGAAAAATCTTATTTCTCCTTGCCCTTTTCTGGAATTCTGCATTCAGATGGGCGTATCTTTCCCTTTTTCCTTTACCCTTTGGTTTCCTTCTTTCTTCAGCTATTTGTAAAGTCTCATCAGAAAGCTATTTTACTTTCTTGCTCTTCTTTTTCTTTGGAATATTTTTTGTTGCTGCCTCCTGTACAGTATTGAGAATCTCTGTCCTTAGTTCTTCAGGCACTCTGTCTACCAGATCTAATGCCTTAAATCAATTCATTTCCTCCCTAGCTCCACCAGTATTAAATTTTATAGCTTTCCCTTTTAATTTAATTGATTTCATATTGTATCCCAGATCTTTTAATTTAGATTTTTACATTTATTATAAAGTTTAAAGTTTCCTTGTTAATTCTATTATTTTGTGTTTTTTTAAGTAATTTTATGTTTTTCTGTTTTGTTGATTTCTTTCATTCGAATATCACTTCATTATCAGCTGTATCCTTCTCCCTTCTCTGTGTAAACAAGCTATCCCTTGTAACAAAGAGTATGAACAAAAGAGAAAAAAGAAAATAATGTTTGAACAAACCAACACATCTGAGTCTGAGAGTATATGTTATACTGCAACCATAGTTCTCCACCTGTGCAAAAAAGTAGGGGGAGGTATATTATCTCCTGTCTTCTTTGGGACCAAGCTTGGTCATTATAATTATATCGTATTAAATTCACTTTTTTTGTTCTTTACATTCATATTATTCTTAAATTGATTAATTGTGTCTTTCTCTTTGTGACCCCATTTGGAGTTTTCTTGGCAAAGATACTGGAGTGGTTTACTATTTCTTTCTCTAGCTCATTTTACAGTTGAGGAACTGAGGCAGATAGAGTTAAGTGACTTGCCAAGGGTCACTTAACTAGTAAGTGTCTAAGGCTTGATTTGAACTCAGGTCCTCCTGGCTTCAGGGCCTTCATTCTATCCACTGCACCACCTAAGTCCCACACTTTTATATTGTATTCAGTTTATATATTGTTTTTCTGGCTTATTTCATGCTGTGACAATTCATGTAAGTCTTTTCTGAGTTTTTTATGTTTGTCATATCTTAATATGAAGTAGTAATAAATAATCCATTACATTTATGTATGGTGATTCGTTAAGCCATGTTTAATTGATGGATATCTACTTTGTTTCTAGTTCTTTGCTTACACCTGAAATACTTTTATGAATAATTTAGTGTATATGGAATCTTTCCCTCTGGCTTTGACCTCCTAGGTGTATATACACCTAACAGGTAGTTCTCTGGGTCAAAAGGCATGGATATTTTAACCACCTTCTGAACATAATTTCAAATTACTTTTAAAAATGGTTGGACTATTTCATCACCCTGATCTTTTTCGTGTGATTCCTTTGCTGATGATACCCAGTTAGAGACGGTGTTGTCAGGATAAAGTCTTGGGCCTTCTCTCCTCTGAAGAGACCTTGGCTTGTTATTAGATGTACTAAATTACTAAATGTAATTCATTTAGTCCTAAACAGCAAGGTGCTCACTTACAATATCCTCAATGGGCGTGATTAGAATTTTCCTGTTTGCTCTACCTGGTCCAAATTGAGTGCTATTCTCATTACCAGAAGAGACTGAACTAGACTATGGCCTGAACAGATGGTCAGTAGGGATGTTACTTTCTGTTTGTCTCTTCCAGATTCCCTTAGTGAAGGCACCAGGTTTGAAATCAAGGACTCTAGCCTGACTCAGAATATTTATGTGGCAATGTCATTGAAAAAAAGAATGCCAAATGAAACTGTCTGGTATTTTAACATGAAAGACTCCAGGGAATGTGAAATTAATTCAGACAAACACAATTCAGACTGGAGAGACAGTCCAGAGAAGTAACAATCATTTATAGAAGAAATTTAAATAAAACAGGTATACCTCAATATAATACACATGAGAGAAGTTTTAGTCTGCTATCAGTCTCTGCACTCCGGAGAGGGACTATGAGGAAAAGTGTTCCTAAGTGTAAAACTGTTGGAAAGAGCATTACAGATTCTTCAGTCTTCTTCTTAGGGAAGAACCTTCCCAAGTGCAGCAAATTCAGGAAGCCCTTCAGTTACCACTCAGACCTAATTAAATTTCATAGAGAGCAGGCTGAAGGGAAGCTACACAAAGACAATGAATGTGAAGTAGCCTTTGGCAGAAAATCAAATTTTACTGGACACCAGAGAATTCATCCTGGAAAGAAGCTTTCTGAGAGGAATAAATATTGGAAAACCTACAGTTGCCAGGGAAGATCGATTAAACATAAGAGAGTTAATGGCATGGTGAAATCCTTTGAATGTAGTGAATGTGGGAAAGAATTCAGCCTGAGGGGATCCCTCATTTCTCATCAGAGGATTCATAGGAGAGTGAAACCTTTTGAATGCAATGAATGTGGGAAAACCTTCAGTATAAGGGGAAGCCTGAACAGACATCAAGGAATCCATACGGGAGAAAAACCTTTTGTATGTAATCAATGTGGGAAAGCATTCAATATTAAGGAAACCCTGAATAGACATCAGAGAATTCATACTGGAGAGAAACCCTTTGAATGTAATGAATGTGGAAAAGGCTTTAGCCAGAGGGCCAACCTAGTTAGGCATCAGAGAACTCATACTGGAGTGAAACCTTTTGTATGTAGTGAATGTGGGAAAGCCTTCAGTACAAGGGGAAGTCTTAATAGACATCAGAAAATTCATACTAGATTGAAACTCTTTGAATGTGGTGAATGTGGAAAAGCCTTCTACAAGAAAGGAAAGCTTATTATACATCAGAAAACACATATTAAACTTAAACTGTTTGTGTGTAATGAATGTGGAAAAGATTTCAGACAGAGAGCAGACCTAATTTATCATCAGAGAACTCATACTGGAGAAAAGCCCTTTGTTTGTAATGAAAGTGGGAAAGGGTTCAGAAGGAGAGCAGACCTCAGTAGCCATCAGAGAACTCATACTGGAGAGAAGCCTTTTGAATGTAGTGAATGTGGAAAGGCCTTTAGTCAGAGAGCACGCCTCATTTATCATCAAAGAACTCATACTGGAGAGAAAGCATTTGGATATAATGAATGTAGGAAAGCATTTAGCAAGAGGACAAAACTTATACATCAGAAAACACACACTAGATTAAAACCCTTTGACTGTAATGAATGTGGGAAGCTTTCAGCAAGATGGAAAAGCTTAATATACATCAGAGAATGCATGATGGAGAGAAATCTTTTGAATATAATGAATGTAGGAAAGCATTTAGCAAGAGGAGAATACTTATACATCAGAAAACATGCACTGGACTAAAACCCTTTGAATGTAATGAATGTGGGAAAGCTTTTAGCCAGAAGACACACCTCATTTATCATCAGAGAACTCATAGTGGAGAGAGACCCTTTGAATATAGTGAGTGTGGAAAAGCCTTCAGTGAGAATAAAATGCTCAGAAGACATCAAGGAACTCATACTGGAGTCAAAACCTTTGAATGCAATGAATGTGGGAAACATTTCAGGTGGAGGACAAACCTTATTACCCATCAGAGAACTCATGTTGGGGAGGAATACTCTGAATGTGATGAATGTGGGAAAGCCTTCTCCAAGAGAAGAAGGCTTATTATATATCAGAAAACACATACGAAACTCAAACTTTTTGTGTGTAATGAATGTGAGAAAGGGTTCAGAAGAAGAGCCGACCTTATTACCCATCAGAGAACTCATACTGGGGAGAAACCCTTTGAATATAATGAATGTGGGAAAGTTTTCAGCCAGAGTGGAACTGTTATTGGCCATAACAGAACTCATACTGGAGAGAAGCCCTTTGCACGTAATGAATGTGGGAAAGCCTTCAGCTGGAAAACAAGCCTTATTATTCATCAGAGGACTCATACTGGAGAGAAAGCCTTATAATGCATGGATGTAGGGAAAGTCTTAAGCAATTGCATTTAAAAGCCATCAAAGAACTCAAAAGAATTCACACTGGAGAAGAGGCCTTTGTAGTGAATATAGGAAAGGCTTCAGCTGGAAGGAAGTCTTGTTACATGTAGAAAACTCATACTGGGGAAAAATCCGCTGATTATAATGAATGGAAAAGGCTTCATCAAGACGTCATGCTGGAGAGAATGGTATCCAGTGAATCAATCAAGTATTTATTAAGTGCTTACAACAATGTCAGACAATATGCTAAATAGTGGGGATACAGAGGTAAAAGAGATTTAGTCCTTTCCCTCAAAGAGTTTACATTCTAATCCAGGAGACAGCATGTGGATGTGTAAGCCTGTTTGTGGCATGTACAAAACAAATGCAAGTTGGTTTAGGGAGGGTACCAGTGGCTGGGAGACCTAAGAATCCATGTAATAATGTGGTACTTGAGCTGACATCTGAAGGAAATAGGAATTCTAGGGGTGGAGGTGAGGAGGGAATGAATTTTAGGCATGGAAGGGAGCCAGCCTGAAGACTCAGAGACAAGAGATAGAATAGCCCAATATGGCAGCATTGCAAAGTTTGAGAAGATGAGTAATGTGTAAGATTGGAAAGGTAGGAAGGGATCAGAATGTAAAAGATTTAATGTCAAACAGGAGAATTTATTTGGTAATGGTAGCTAGCACTGATATAGCACTTAACGTGCTTTGTAAATGATGAGATATGGGCCCAAGCTGAGACCTTTGCCCATCACCCTAAAAAGAATTTGGGTCCCATTTGTCTATGAGCCCCAGAAAACCCTTGAACTTTCTTTGAACTCACTTCCTCACTTCCTCTGGCAGTTGCCTGAAGCTATTATCCTAAACCCAATCTCCCAATTCTTTGTTACTCTAATTAAGCCTAGCCCTCCATTGTCTATTACAGGATGGGAGGCCCCCCCCCCACTTCCTATCCTTGATCCTATCTAGATCCCATTCAACCTCCCAGTCACTCTCATGCAGATCCTCCCTAGACCCTCCAGTTACCCCAGCTTACTAGCTACTCCTATCAGGACACGCCTTCTCCCAGCCCCTTCTCCAGTCACACCAAACTACTTGGCCACTCCTAGATCCCTCCCATGGTCTTTCTGTATATAAGACCCATCCTGGCTCCCATTTAGGGACTGAGACTTCTTCATGCCCATTCATCCTTAGGAGTGTCACAAATGTTTAGATTCCTTAAGAGTCTGGCCAATATGGCGGGTCTTTAATAAACCTTGTCTTTGGATAAAAGAAGGCTTGGGTCAAATTCATTCAGGCAGCACCCACGTTTTGTGAGTTTGGGGTCACAGCACCCCTAACATCTAAACCTCAACAGAAATCTCATTTTATCTTCACAACCCTGGAAGGTAGGTGTTATCATTACTCCTTGCTTTATAGATGAGGAAACGAAGGCAGACTGAGGTTAAGTGACTTGCTCAGGGTTACACAGCTAGTAAGTATCGGAAGCTAGCGTTGAAATTCAGGTCTCCCTGACTTCAGTTCCAGTGCTCTATCCACTGTGCACGTACTTGAGTCGTTAGGGAGCTGCTGGAGTTTGAGAGGGGTTTGGAAGAGAAGAAAAGTAGTTACGTGATCAAACTGGGCTGTTTTTTTTTCTTTTTTTAGTGAGGCAATGGGGTTAAGTGACTTGCCCAAGGTCACACAGCTAGTATGTGTCAAGTGATTGTTCTGAGGCAGGATTTGAATTCAGGTCCTCCTGACTTCAGGGCCGGTGCTCTATCCACTGTGCCACCTGGCTGCCCCATGGGCTGTTTTCAAGATTGTGTGGAGGATGCATTGGAGTGTAGAGAGACGGTACAGGGACACCAATCATAAAGTTATTGGAGTACAGTTGCAAGGTGAAGAAAGTATGCACTAGGGTTGTATCTGTGTGAGTGGAGAGAAGAGGATGTATTTGAAGACACTGCAAAGATAAAAATGACAGCTTGACAATAGATTTGCTTTGTGGGGTGAGTAGGAATGCAGAGCAAGGGAAAACAACATTTTGAGCCCAGGTGAGTAGGAGAATGATGATGCCCTGATCAGTTATAGAAAACTCAGGGAGAAATGAGGATTTTGGGGGAGGTATAATAAGAAGTTTTGTTTTGGACATGTTGGGTTTGAGATGCCTATAGGACATTCATTTGGAAATGTCCAGTACCTGGGTCAGGACTTAGGACAAGAGTTAAGGAGAAAGACCAGACAGGACCTATAGATCACAGCTTCATCTGAATACAAATGATATTTGAATCAATGGGAACTATTGAGATCACTGAGCAATGTAGTGTAGAGTGAAAGAGAAGGCCAGGAGAGAGTCTTGGGGTACATACTCAGTGGTCATGACATGGAAAATGGATCAGCAAGGGAAACTGAGAAGAAGCAGTTTCACAGAAAAGAAACGAGTTCAGAGAGAACAGTGTGGTGAAAACCCAAAGATGATAGAATATTTGAGAGGAGAGTGGTCAGCAGCATCAAATGCTAAAGAGAGATCAAAGAAGATGGAGAAGAGGCTATTTACTTTGATAAGCAATCATTGTTAACTTTGGAAAGAGCAGTAGCAATTGAGTAATTGAAGTCAGAAGCCTTTATACAGGGGTGTGAGAGGAGAGGATGTGGGGGCCCTGAGAACAGACAGATTTTTCCAAGTTGTTTCACCAAGAAAGAAAAGAGATATATGACAATAGCAGAGCTGCTGATACCTGGTGAACATTAATTGTGCTGTGTTGGTAGGCAGCAAGGAAGGAACTAGTGGATAAGGAGAACTAGCGAATGTAGGAAAGTCTTCAGTGATTGAGGAAAGCTTATTAGAGAACTGATATTGAGAAAAAAGCTTTTGAGTGACACAGCAAAGCAGGTTATATTAAAGTAGATGATATTCGATTAGGGGATGGCTAAACACATTCTGATACATGAATATAATGGAATATTCCATGGTGCAAGAAATAATACAGAGAGGCAGCTAGGTGGCACAGTGGTTAGAGCACCAGCCCTGGAGTCAGGAGGACCTGAGTTCAAATCCAGCCTCAGACACTAGCTAGCTATGTGACCTTGGGCAAGTCACTTAACCCCCATTGCCTCCAAAATTAAAAAAAAAGAAAAGAAAAATAATAACAGAATTAAAAGAAACATGGAAAGATGTGAAAAAGAAGAAATAAGAAAACAATTTATGTAAGAGCTACAGCAACATAAATAGAAGCAACAAAACCCCCCTGAATTCTGTGTTATTATAATGATTGATTTGACCCCAAGAGTATGAAAGAATAGCTGCCTCTGTAGCAGGGGAGGGAGACTATGGATGGTTAACATTGCATGGCTCTCTGGCCATCTTCATGCCATGTCTCTTTGCTCCATCTTCTCACTTTCTGTCCTAGGACCAGGAAATACAAGTCAATCAGTTGCACTGTGGCTCTGCTGTATCTGTGACTTTTCAGAAGCAGTTAGGCCTCCTGACCACTGTTGTCCGTATATTGCCTTTGCATATCAGAATGAAAGCTCCTTGAGGACAGGCACAGTCTTGCTTTTTGTAGTTTTATCCCTAATGCTTAGTGCAGCGCCTGGCAAGTAATAAGTGCTTAATGAATGTTTGCGGGTTTTTTTTCATTCATTCATTGCATATATTATAAAATTTGCTAGAGGTGGTAATGGACTAGAAGTGCAGAATAAGATACCCTTTTCCAGTAATAGCATTGTGTCATTTGTTTTGTTTAACTATACTTGTTATAAGGAGGGCTTTTATTGGCAGGGATAGATGTAAGAGGGATGGGGTGAATTTTGATGCAAAAAAAAAAAAAGCAAAACCAGAAAAGAGCAAAAGAACATTCCAAAGGGGACAGAGATATTCATGGTAGTGGTGATACTGTCCAGTCAAATTAAATATATAATCTTTTTTTTTTAAACTGTGCATAATAAAGATTCATGGTTTCGTATGTGGTCCTCTTTCTGGTTTTTGTATATTGAAATTGAAATAAAATGTATGTTGAAATGTTTGTTGTTCATGTTAAGTTCATAATAAATAATTGAATTCTTAATTTTCCCTCTGTTACAAAGGATGGCTTTCTGTGTTAAGTATAGAAAAGGTGCTATGAAATTAAATCTGTATAAAAACTTGTGAAATCAATCAAGATATATTTTAAGTGCCTTTTTTTTTGGCCAAGCACTATGGTAAGTGTCAGAGATACAAGTACAAAGAATGAAATTCTCTATTAGAAATTAGCTTATATTCTTATGTGGGAGACAAGTATAAATCCATATATATGTGTGTATATATACATATACATATATATATATAACAGAATAAATATAAAGTTGGCTATACACATACATACAATGTAGTTAAATTGAACATGATTTGGAAGGGCATTACTCCTTCAAGGATGAGGAAGAACTTCTTGCAGAAGATGGTACTCAAACTACATCTTTTTTTTTAAGGTAAATTGTTGTTTATTCTCAAAAAGCTATTTTATCAGCAAATAGTTCAAATACACTCTACATTAATCCTTTTTTTAAATATGAATTTATTTTGATTTATCAACAATCACTTCCTTAAGCTTTTGAGTTTTAAATTTTTCTCCCCCTCCCTCCCCAAGATGGCATGCAATCTGATATAGGCTATACGTACACATTCCTATTAAACATATTCTCACATTAATGATGTTGTAAGTAAGAATTAGAACCAATAGGAACCACCAGAAAGAGGAAACAAAACACAACAGAAGAAAAAAATAGCAAATAGTATGCTTCGATCTGCATTCAAACTCCATGGTTCTTTGGATGTGGACAGCATTTTCCATCGCAAGGCCTTTGGAGATGTCTTAAATCCTTCTATTGCTGAGAAGGGTTAAGTCTATCAATATTAGTCATCGCACAACATGGCTGTTACTGTGCATAATGTTTTCCTGGTTCTGCTCACTTCACTTAGCACCAGACCATACAAGTCTTTCCAGGTTTTTCTGAAGTCTGCTGCTCATTATTTCCTATAGCACAGTATTATTCCATTACATTCATATACCACAACTTGTTCAGCCATTTCCCCAATTGATAGGCATCCTCTCAATTTCCAATTCTTTGCCACCACAAAAAGAGCTGCTATAAATATTTTTGTACATGTGGGTCCTTTTCCCATTTGTATGATCTCTTTGGGATACAGCCCTAGAAGTGATATTGCTGGATCAAAGGGCCCAAAGTACATCTTAAAGGAAGAGACTGACTCTATAAGGCAGAGGTAAGGAGGAAGAGCTTTCCAGGCATGGGGTGATGATCAATGAAAAGGTGCAGAGATAGGATGTTCAGTGTTGTGGGTGAAGAACAAGGAGAAGGCTAATTTGGCTAGATTTCAGAGTGGGAATAATGTCCAGTGAGGCTGGAAAGGTAGGTTAAGGCCAGGTTGTAGAGGGTTTTAAAAGCTAAAGGAAGAGTTTATTCCAAAGGCAGTAGGAAGCCACTGGATTTGTTTGAGTGGAGGAGTGATATGGTCAGATCTGGGATTAAGGAAAATCACTTAGCAGCAATGTGTAGAACGGGACAGGAGTGGTGAGAAACTCGAAGTAGAAAGGCCATGTAGAAGACTTGCAGTGATCTAGGTGAAAGGAGGAAGGCATTAACTAAGATGGTAACTGTGAGTCAAGAGAAGTAGTTGGATGTAAGAGAAATGTGCAGATACAACGAGATTTAGCAACTGGATATGTGGAGTAAGAAAGTCAAGCATATCAAGTTGAAAAGTAAGATTTTGGAAGGGTAGTGGTACCTTTGACAGAAACAGGGAAGTTTGGAAGAGGAAAGGGTTCAGGGTCAAAGATAGTAAGTTTTAAGCATGTTGAGTCTAAGCTGTTTCTGGGATATCTAGTTTGAAATGTCTGAGAGGCAGTTGGTGATACAGTACTGAAGCTTGGGGAAGAGACAGCTGAATCTGGAAAATCATCTGCATGGACTTGATAGTTAAACCCATGGAAGCTAATGAGGTTACCAAGAGAGACTGTATAGAGGGAAAAGAGAAGAAAGCCTAGGACAGAATCTGGGTGAGCACCTACAGTTAGAGGATATGACATGAATGAGTCAGTAAAGGGGACTGAACAATAATCAGAAAGGTAGGTGGTGAACCAGGAAAGATTAGTGTAACAAAACCCAGAGAGTATCCAGGAGGAGAACATGGGCAGTAGTTTCAATTGCAACAACTAGGTTGAGAAAGGATAAGGATTAAGAAAAG
This sequence comes from Phascolarctos cinereus, assembly GCF_003287225.1. Lineage (NCBI taxonomy): Eukaryota > Metazoa > Chordata > Mammalia > Diprotodontia > Phascolarctidae > Phascolarctos > Phascolarctos cinereus. Next base: position 10,221,302 of record NW_027555958.1, on the reverse strand, counting down.
ACCATCAGATTCAACAACTAAGATCACTGGTAACTGTGGAGAAAGCAATTTCACTTGAGTTACAAGGTTGAAACATTTTTTAAAAATCACATCTTCAAAGCAACAGATTGCACTGGCTTGAATTTCTTTTTTTCTTTCCTTCCTTGCTTTCAGGGTCATTAACTAGAAGATCATTAGCATATTGTGGATAAAACTTAGGTTCTGGTGAAGTAATTGATAAAGTCTCATGATACTGCTCATAGGACTGAGCTAGATAACAGTACAATTAAATGGATCTCACATTGTGTTTAAGGTAAGTCCTTAAGAGTAGTCATTAATGATTTGATATCATGTTATATTGAAAGACCTGTAGTAGAAAGGTCCAGGGGTCTGTGCTGTTTTAGTAATTTTATAAGTGACTTGGATGAAAACATAACTGAACCTGGCTTATTCAATTTTCAGATGACACAAATCTGGTAGGGATAGCTACCATAACGGTTGATAAGGTACAAAACAGCAGGCTAAATTTCAAAAGATAAAATTTAATAAGGATAACTGTTATGTCTTGCACTTGGGTTTTAAAAACCTTCTAATTCCAAAATGGGCTTTAGGGGGAGGGTGAAAGTTTGGTTCTAAAAGCCATTGGAGCAAGATTTGGGGTTTCAAATCGCAATATAAGTCAGTAGCATAATATAGCAACCCAAAAAGCCCTGAGGCATTCTTGGAGGGCCTTAAGAGAGTTATGTTTTCCAAGAATGAGTAAGTTTCACCACCCTCTACCCTAGTTCAGCCATAGGTAAAGTAGTGTGTTCAGTGCTGGACAACAGCAGGGCATTGCTGGGCCATTTTTTTTTCTGAGGAGGGCAGCCCAGGGTTGTTTAGCCTGGTGAGAACACCCAAGAGGAACATTCTAGCCATCTTCAAGTATCTGAAGGGCTGTCATGTGAAGAAAGAATTAGAATGACCCTGCCTGGCCCCCAAAGGCAGTACTAGGAATTGTGGGTGCAAGTTTCAAAGGCGGAACTTTAGAGTGGATGTTTAAAAAAAAACCCAAAGAACCTTCTTAGAAAAAGCTGTCTCTGTAAGGCCCTTTTTATATGGGCTAGTTAATGGGAAAATGTACTTTTGTGTAAAGGAAAAGATTTGTATTGTTAAAGGGTGTGGGACGTTGGCCCTCTTGTGGATGAACATTTTTATATTTGAGTTGAAAAAGAACTGTTTTAATATAAACTGTGTGCATGAAGAAACAGCGTGCATGAAGAAACAGCCTTCAGTGGGATTATGGATAGTTGTGGAGAGAAAATCATCTTTTTGGCAAGAAGTGGAGTGAGGCCTCACTTTTGTGGAACAATTTACCAGAACCAAGAGGTGGATAATGACCTTTTTATTTACTAAAATCCAGAGCAGTGTGAGTGTGAAGAAGTATTCTCTAGCAGGGCACTAAAGAGTCCAACTGCCTTGTTGGAGATTTCAGAGCTGAAATTTGATGGATACCTCTCCCAGTGTGCATACGTGTATTTTACCACTATGGAGGGAAAATGAGGTATCATAGAAACATTTGGAGGCTGAGGTGTGATAGGAAAATGACTCTAGTTTGATGGTAATTGGGGGAGTTGTAGCTTTTTTGATTAAAAGGAGAATCCCTAAGTCTCTCCTTTAAGCCACTGACTAGAGCCACCAAAGGGCAGGAGCAGACAGCAGCCACACAGCTGTGAGGCCAAAGCTGCTGGGTGGGACCTGTGGCCCTTCAAAGGAAGCGACTGAGCAGTCAGCTGAGCAACTGCTGGCTGTTGGGAGAGCGATGTCCTTGGCCCGGAGAGAGCCACCTGGTAGGAGACATAAAGGATGCTTGCCCTCTGCTGCCCCCGCTGGCCCTCGGAGGAAAAGCAGAAGGGTCTTGTTGGGGCTGTGGTATCCTGTCCTGGAGCTGGCTCAGTCAACTTGGTTCTGATTGGATAGCGCAGTATCCAGCTGCATAGGTGATTGGCTGGGCTGGTCTATAGACCTCAGTGAAAGCCAGTCTGATTAGTTTGCCAGTGGTCTGGCTTGAAAAGCACTGAAAGGAGAAATGGAACACTTTCTACACACCCTCTGTAAGAGTGATGGTTAATTGGAAGACTTTTAAAGACTGTTCAAGCAGAGATGAGATTTCCCCAGCAAAAGGCTAGGGATGGTCAGAGAGGAAGCAGAGATGCAGTCTCACTCCCCTGCCGCAGATGTTCCTGAATGGTCCTATAAGTGTGTACCCATTCTTCACCAGAGCTATTGAGTGAACTGGTGGAAGAGTGTGATCTGAGTTTATAACTGTACTTTAATGTCAATTTATCATTGTTTTAAAATACAGAGTGTTCCAAAAACCTTTTGGGACACCCTGTATTCCTTCAGTAGTGTTCCACTCCTTGTAATCCTTTTCAGGGTTTTCTTGGCAAAGATACTGGAGCCATTTCCTATTTCTTTCTCCAGCTAATTTTATAGACGAGGAAACAAGCAAACAGGGTCAAGTGACTTGCCTAGGATCACATAGCCAGCAGGCTAAATTTGAACTCAGGAAGATGAGTCTTTTTGGCTCCAGACCTGGCGCTCTATCCACGGCACCACCATGCTACTCACAACACTTCTTTTTCCCTATTAAGTAAATGGTTGTGATTGATATCAAAGTGTCATAGTCACGAGTGGCGGGTTGTGTCGATACACAACCCATTTGCATGAGGGGCTCCGAAATTAGAGTGTTGAGTAGGGGAAGGTATTTCTCTTCGACAGGGTACCTCCAGGACCTTGAGTGTAACCATGCTGTGGGGGGGGGGGCGCAGCTCATTTACCTCCTTACACTGGAGGGGCCTGGAATATCCCCGAGATACCCCCCCAATAAGCGCCGGTTACACTAAGAAGGTATCCTAGTGTGGAATGAATGGGGCGCCTCGGGCAGGAGTGGGGGACCCTTCACTGGAGTCTTCAGACCAAGGTCGAGCACGTGCTGGGCATGCCGTAAAAGGCTTCCTGGGGACAGTTTGCCTGGATGGCCGCGGCC